>NC_062227.1:8234899-8549305 GCF_902686445.1 Sciurus carolinensis
TTTTTTTTTTTCTTGTTGTTGTGCTGGGGATTGAACCCAGGGCCTTGTGCTTGCAAGGCAAGCACTCTATCAACTGAGCTATCTCCCCAGCCCCTGCTCTTCTTTTTAAAATAATTTTTAGTTGTCGATGGTCCTTTATTTTATTTATATGCCATGCTGAGATTCGAACCCAGTGCATCATGCATGGTAGGCAAATGCTCTACCACTGAGCTGCAACCCCAGCACTCAATTGTTGTTCTTTGGAAAAGACTATCTTTTCCCCATTGATACCCTTAACATCTTATTTTTTAAAAAATCAATTGAAAAAAATATATGTAATATGATTTCTCTATTTTGTTCTATTGACCTACTTGATTGTCTTTATGCCAGTTCCATAGTTAAAATTGTAGTTTTATAGGTCCTAAAATCAAATTATGTAATCAGGTATTTTCTTACTCAGGTAACATTTATTATTTGCTGATCAATTTCTGTAAATGAAACCCTTCTAAGATTTTGTCTGGAAATATACTAAATCTATAGATCTCTTTGGAGAAAATTTCGGCTTAACAATATTGGATCTCCCTACAAATTATTCTGGACTGAATTGTGTTTGCCAAAATTCATATATTGAAGCCTTAACCCCAATGTGATTGTATTTGGAATAGGGTCTATCAATGGGTATTTAATGTTAAATGAGGGCTCTAATCCCTCAGGACTTAGACCACAAAGCTGCACATGTACAGAGAAAAGGCCATGTGAGGATATCATGAGATGACATCTGGTAATATCAAGGACAGAGGCAGGAGAACTGAACCTGCTGACACCTTCTTCTTGAACTTTGGCCTCTGGAAATGTGAGAAAATGAATTTTATTGTTTCAGCAACCCAGTCTGTGGTATTGTTATGGCAGCCTGAGCAGATTAACAAAACATATGATAGACCTCTTCCATTTATACAGGTTTTCTTTATTCTGTCTTATCCGTAACCAATATTTAGTAATTTTTATGTAAAGGTATTATGAATTCTTTGTCAAATTTATCTCTGAGTATGGTATATTTTTGAATACCATTACAGAGTCCTAATTTCAATTTTTGCCATTTATTAAAATAAACTTTATTTTATAATAGCTTCAGATTTATAGAAAAGATGCAAAGATGATACCCCAATATTGACATTTTCCAATATGATGGTACATTTTTCACAAGTAATGAAACAGCATTGATAAAATGTTTTCAAACTGTGGCATTATTCATATCTCATGAATTTCCATCTAATGTCCCATTCCTGATCACATCCAAGATGCCACATTATATTTAGTTTTTGTCTTCTTCCCTTTTCTGATTTATGACAGTTTCTGAGGCAGTCCTTGTTTTTAATGGCCTTTACAATTTTGAGTTAGGTACTTTGTAAGATGTCTCTCAATTTGGATTTATGTATTGTTTTCCTCATGGTTAGATTGGGGTTACATGTTCTTGGGAAGACCACAAAGGTGAAGTGCCACTCTGATTATATCATATCAGGGGCAAATGCGCTTGAAGAAGATTGTGGGACCCAGGCCCCTTCTAGTCTCTCTCTGCTTTCTCGCTCATGATATAAATGGTTTACTCCATGACACACTCCTGCCATGAGGTGCCACCCTTGCCTGAGGTCCAAAGCCTGGGGCCATCTGATCTTGGATTGGAAACTCCAGAAATATAAGTCAAAATAAGCATTTTCTCTTTATAAGTTAATTGCCATGGATACTTGGAGTGACACAAAGCTGATTAATATATCCCCCTCCCATTCTCTAATTTTCAGAAGCAAGTGCGGCCCACTCTAAAGGGGTAGGAAGATATGGTTCACTACTTTGAGGAGTACCTTACATAAATCATTTGGAATTTATTTACAGAGTAATCTGTCACTTATCTGATAATTTATATTGAATAGTATAGACTCATGGAAATTTATTTTGTGATTTGTATTATAATTCAACAACTCAAATCATTCAATCTTTGGACAATGGGAGGTCTTTCAGTTAGGTCTTTTTTCCTCCACATTTTTTATTCGTACACTATAGTCGTACATAATGATGGGATTTATTGCTACATACAAGAACACAATATAACAATATCATTTGGCCAGTATCACTCCCCAGCACTCTGCCCTCCCTCCTGCCTCACATCCCCTGGTCCCTTTCCTCTATTGATCTCTCTTTGATTTTTATGAGATCCATCCCCACTTTTCCTTTTTCTGCTCTTTTACATATGAGAGAAAACATATATGACCCTTGACCTTCTGAATTTGACTTATTTTGCTTAACATGATGGTCTCTAATTCTATCCATCTTCCTGAAAATGATGTAATTTCATTTTTCTTTATGACTGAATAAAACCCCATTGTGTATCTCTACCACATTTTCTTTATCCATTCATCTATTGACGGACACCTAGGCTGGTTCCACAGCTTGACTATTGTGAAATGTGCTGCTAAAAACCTGAGCATACATGTATCACTGTAGTAAAATGACTTTAATTCTTAAGGATACATGCCAAGGTGTGGTATAGCTGGGTCATGTGGTGGATCCATATTTAGTATTTTGAGGACCTCCATACTGTTTCCATAGTGGCTGTACTAATTGACAATGTCACCAACAGTGTTAAAGCGTTCTTTTTCTTCCAAAGCCTCTCTAGCATTTATTATTTGCATTTTTGATGGTTGCTGTACTGAGTTCTGTTTTTGTTTGTTTTGTTTGGTGAGAGATGTGTGTTAAAGTTACCTAGTATTATTGTGTTGTGGTCTATTTGATTCTGGAAATTGAGAAGGGTTTGTTTGATGTATGTAGATGCTCCATTGTTTGGGGCATAAATATTTACAATTGTTATGTCTTATTGATGTGATGTGTAATTCCCTTAGCAGTATGAAATGTCCTTCTTTGTCCATTCTGATTAACTTTGGCTTGAAGTCCACTTTATTTGATATGAGGATAGAAACCCCTGCTTGTTTTACAAGATCCATATGAATGATATGTTTATTCCCATTCTTTCACCTTCAATCAGTGGATATCTTTGCCTATGAGGTGAGTCTCTTGGAGACAGCATATTGTTGGGTCTTATTTTTTGATCCAATCTGCCAGTCTATGTCTTTTGATTGATGAGTGTAGGACATTTACATTCAAAGTTATTATTGAGATGTGATTTTTATTCTAAGACATTTTGATTTATTTCTGGTTTTTAATTTGAATTAGTTTTTCCTTTGATTGACTATTCTTCTAGTGCAGTTCCTCCCTTTCCTGGTTTTCACTTTTATTTTTCATTTCTTCTTCATGAAATATTTTGTTCAGTATATTTTGTAGTACAGGCTTTCTAGGTGTGAACTCTTTTAACTTCTGTTTATTATGGAAGGATTTTATTTCATCCTCAATTCTGAATCTTAATTTTTCTGGGTGTAGAATTCTTGGTTGGCATCCATTTACTTTCAGAGCTCAGAATATATTATCCCAAGACCTCCTAGCTTTGAGGGTCTCAGTTGAGAAATCAGCTGAGGTCAAAATTGGTTTCCCTTTAAACGCAATCTGATGTTTTTCTCTGGCACCCTTTAAAATTCTATCCTTTTTCTGTATGTACTTTCATAATAGTATGCCTTGCTGAGCTCTGTTGTTATTTTGTATATTTGGGGTCCTGTATGCCTCTCGTATTTGATTTTCCATTTCATACTTTAGGTTTGGAAATTTTTCTGATATTTTATTTAAAAGATTGTGCATTCCTTTGGTTTGTATCTATGCACCTTCATCTATCCTGATAAATTTTAAATTTGATCTTTTCATGTTATCCCATATTTCTTGGAAGTTCTGATCATGGTCCCTTAACATCTTTTCTCCATGGTGAACTTTATTTTAAAGATTATATATTTTTGTCTTCATTGCCTGAAATTGTGTCTTCCAAGTGGTGTAGTTTGTTAGTCATGCTTTCCATTGACTTTAAAAAAAATTTTTTTAGGTGTTGATGGGTGTTTATTTTATTCATTTATTTATATGTGGTGCTGAGAACTGAACCCAGTGCTTCACACATGCTATGCAAGTGCTCTACCACACTGAGCCACAACTTCTGGCACCCCCAATGGATTTTTAATTCAGTTTATTGATTCCTTAATTTCAAGGATTTCTGCTTGATTTCTTTTCAGAATCTCTATCTCTTTATTGAAGTGATTTTTGAATTCCTGTATTTTCTCTCTGATTTCACTTCTTACGTCATCCTTTACCTCGTGAATCAGTTTAGCTATCTACATTCTAAACCCCTTCTGTCATTTTTTCCACTGTGGTGTCAATGGATTCTGTTACTGGAACATCTTAGTAGGTTGGGCGATTCGTTCCCTTGTTTTTTCATGTTGCTTGTGTGTCTACCCATCTAACAGTATGGATTTGAGAGAGTACAGTTTCTACCCTGTAGACTTATAGTGTCCCTGAAAGTTTCCAGTACCTCACCATTAAGGGGGAGACAAATAATATTAGCAACTAAACCAAAAAATATACAGCATTAAACCAAATAGCTCATGCTAAGACAGCCACAATTTTGTCACAATAAACTGAAATGATATGTTTAGTTATTGCCTTCAACAAAGACAGTAAGTTTGCGGAAGGGTTTACAATTCTGACTGGTGGACAAGGAAAGAACAGAAGTGGTGTAGGATGTGATTATGCAGGAGGAGGAGAGAAGACAGAAGTAAAAAATTCAAGGAAGAGTAAAGAGGGAACAAAAGAGGTTGGCTGTTACCAGGAGAAAAGAGAGAAAGAGTATCAAGGGAAAGAGATAAGTGAGATAAAAACATATATAAAGTAAAAATAGAAAAAATTAAAAATAGAAAAGTAAAAATGAAAGAATACAGAACGATACGGAAATATACTAATCAAACATATTCAATAAACTGATCCATGAAAAATAACTGGTTTCAAAAATGACAGAAATGAGAGAGTGAGAGAGATCTCAATGAAAAGTTAAAGCATTGTTTCCATTGGAGATCAAAAGATTCTCAGCTTCCCTTCTCAGCAGTTAGGTGGGGCTGTCTGATGCTAGTTCCACCCTCAGGAAGGTTGGGGTTGCAAGGGTGAGAGGGTTTATCCTGGAGGTCAAATTCCTTGGGACGGGGTTTAGGTGTAGGTAGGCTCTATGCTCTTTGCTAAATGCCTGTTGGTCCAGAGATTTTAAATCAGTGTACCTCCAGGACCCAGCAATTGTTGGTCCATGCTGAAAGACTGCACCCCAGGGATCTTGGGTTCCACTCATGTGGTGTAAGAGCCAATTCTTAGTCCAGTACAATGCTTGCAGACTGCATGTTTCCTGGTCTTGGGCTCAGTCTCCAAACTCGATCTCTCCTGCCCCTGCCCTTTTGAATTCCTGGCCAGGAGCATCTTTCCCAGCCAGTACAGCAAGCAGATGGATTGGAGGGGGAGAGGGAGAGCCAGGTGGGTTTCCATAACCATTTGTTCCCTTTGTAAACCTCTCTCTGCATTTGCTTTTCTCCTGATCACTTAGGTACACTCTCTGTTGTGCAGCATGGGTTTGCCAGACCTGTTTTTTGGGCCAGCTTCGGGTTTTCCGGGACTTGGCTCCCTCAGCTGCAGACCCCATTGCTGCAAAATGGTTCCTTCCTCTGACCCCTGTGAACTTTTAGTGTCTCTGTAGGTTCCCAGCACTCAAAATAGAGCAAAACACAGTAGCGACAACCAATGCAAACAATATGCAGAGTTAAAATAAGTACCCAGGTCCTACTATGACATCCACAACATTAATTACCATAAAAAACAGGAATGGTGCGGTCAGCAATTGTCAACAGTAAAAATAATAACTATGAACTAGATGTGGCTTTAGAGTAAATGGCAACTATGTCATCCATGGCAGTAATAACTACATTGGCTTTAATGATGGAGACAGGAGTTATACAAGGCAATTAGTTCTAAAAGACAGTTTAAAAAGTTAATTAAGAGAAAAGAAAATGTGCTGGGAAGGTAGAAAAGAGCTTACAATTTCAAAATGTGAATGGAGAATGCAGAAGAGATGTAGAGGGGCTGGTTATAAGAAAGGAGGAGAAAAAAAAAAGGAGGAGAAAAATGGGAGAAACAAAGTAATGGGAGAGAGGAAGACTGAACAATTGAATTTGGCTAAGAGAAGAAAAGAGAGAAGAAATAAGAGAAACAAACAAATGAAAACAATATAAAACAAAACCAAAACATATGAATCAAAAATGCTAACCCTCAAAAGGCAAGGCAAGGAGAAATAACTACATTAAAAAATGCTAAAAATCAAGGAAAAAGAGACAAATATGCACATGTATATATGCCCCTGAACCAATCAGTACAGCAAGTACAGCAGCTGCTATGACAAATAGCATAGTTGTTCCTCAAAACACTAAAAATGGAATTATCTTATGATCCAGCTAGCTCAGTTCTGGATCTATATGCAAAATAATTAAAAGCAGTCTTGTGAAGAGGTATTTGCACATCCATGCTCACTGCAACATTACTCATACCCCAGAGGTGAAAGCACCCAAATATCTATTAATCAAATAAGTGGATGAAGAACATGTGGTACATATAATGGAATATAATTCATCCTTACTAAGGAGGAAGGAAATCCTGTTGTGTGCTACATCATGGATGAACCATGAGGACATTATGCTAATAAGCCAGTCAAGAAATGACAAATATTGTATGATTCCACTTACACGAAATATCTATAGTATTCCAATGCATAGAAAGTAGAAAGATGACTACTACGGGCTACAAGGAGGGGAAACTGGTAATCCTTGTTCAGTGGGTATAGAGATTCATTCCAATAGATGTGGGACCACACTGCTTGATTATCATAGCTTTCTTGATTATCAGAAAGTGTGAGTTTTATTATTGTTTTATTATTGTTTTCAAGATTGTTGTGATAAGGCAGAGTTCCTTGAAATTCCCTAATAATTTTAGAATTTTCTATTCTGTAAAAAAATGCAATTATTATTTTTTACAATTATTTTGATAGGGATTGTACTGACTCTGTAGATCACTTTGCACAGTATGGATATTTTAACAATACTGTCTTCCTAACCACAGACATGGGGTGTCTTTTCATTTATTTGTCTTATTTGCTAACTTTCAGCAAATTTTTTGTAGTTTTTAGTGTAGAAAGTCTTCTGTTTTCTTGATTGTTTATTCCTAAGTATTTTATTCTTTTTGATGCTATTACAAATAGAAGTATTTTCTTAATCTCTCTTTTGGGTTTTTCATTGTCAGTGTATAGAAATGCAACTGATTTTTGTATGTTGATCTTGAATCCTTCGACTTTGCTGAATTTATTAGTTTTAACAGTTTTTTTTTTTGAGGGGGGGCATTATTTTTAGGGATTTCTACCTGTAAGATTATGTCAGTTCCAAATGGGCATGCTGGTGCAAACCTGTAATTCCAGATACTCAGGAGGCTGAGGCAAGAGGATCACAAGTTCAAGGACAGTTTGGTCAACTTAGTGAGACTCTTTCTCTAAAAAGGGCTGAGAATGCAGCTCAGTGGCAGAACAAAAACCTCACCATGTGTGAGGCCCTGGGTTCTATCCCCACTACTGAAACAAACAAACAATGTCATCTGCAAACAAAGATAACTTTATTTCTTCCTTTACCATCTGGATGTCTTTTGTTTCTTCTTGCATAATTGCTCTGGTTAGAACTTCTAGAACTATGTTAATATAAGTTGGTAAGATGGTCAAGTATGGTGGCTACTTGGGAGGCTGAAGCAGGAGGATCATAAGTTTGAAGCAAACTTGGGCAACTTAATGAAAGCATTTAAAAAAAAAAAATAAAAAGGGCTGGGAATGTAGCTCAGTGGTAGAATGGCCCAGGGTCCAATCTTTTCCTTTTGTGAAAGGGGAAAAAGTGATCAATGTTTGTTTTTTGTTGTTCCAAAAACTTAGAAGATTTCATATTCTTACTGTTGAGTATGATTTTAGCTGTGATTTTTCATATATGGCCTTTATCATTTTGAGGGATTTTCCTTGTATTCCCAACTTATTGTTTGTGCCATGAAAATCTGGATTTTGTGAAATGTTTTCTGCAGCTATTGAGATGGTTATGTGGTTCCTCCCCACTCCATTATGTTAGTGTGGTGTATCACAGGATTGATTTTCATGTGCTGAAACATTTTTGCTTTCCAGAAATAAATCCCACTTAGTTATGGTGTATAATCCTTGTATAATATGTTGCCAAATTTTGTTTTCTGGTATTTTGTTGAGGATTTTTGGCTCAGTACTCATGGGTGTTGAGGTCTGTTTTCTTTTCCTACATTGTCTTAGGTATGAGGTTAAAGTTCCTTAAGCTCTGTTCCCCCTTTACTTTTTTTTCCCTCGTCACTCCTCTCCTTCAATAATTTCAAATGACTTATCTTCAGTTTGCTGTTTCTTCTCCTTGACCAAGTCTGTTGCTGAATTTGTTGTTTTTCAATTCAGTTACTATATTCATTTCTAGGATCTGTTTGTTCCTTTTTATAGTTTCTCTTTGCTGATATATTCATTTTGTTCATGCATGCACTGTTTACAAATTTAATTTATGTGTACTTTAGCTCATTAAACATCTTTAACATAGCTGTTTTGAATTCTTTGTCAAGTAATCCACAGATCTCCATTTCTTTCTTTCTTTTTCTTTTTTGGTGTGGGGGATTGAACCCAGGGCCTTGTCTTGTGAGGCAAGCACTGTACCAACTGAGCAATATTCCCAGCCAAGATCTCCATTTCTTAAGGGTTGGTTTCTGGAGATTAATTTTGTTCCTTGATTGGATCATGTTTTCCTATTTCACTGTATGCCTTGTGATTTTTGCTGAGATCTGAGCTTGTGAAAAAACTGCCACCTCTTCCAGTCTTTATAGATTGGCTTTGTATAGTGCAATACCTTCATCTAGCCCAGTTAGAGATTTCTTAGGGCCTTTCAAACCTTTTCTACTGCCCTCTGGACTTAAGTGTGTAAATTCCCAGATAGAGGACTACCATTTTAATAAAGTCATAACTTGCTCCCCCTGTGTCTCTCTGTGGTGCTGCAACATGACTGCAGCTGACACACCCAAGGCAACCAAAATAGCACACTCTTCCTGCCAAGCTACAGAAGTCAGTCCTTTGGGCAGACTCACTACGAGAACATTGTTCATATGCTCTACTTTACCCTTTCCCTTCTGAGGGAACCTGCAAGCTGGAAGTCTTACCTAGGTTGCGTGGCACTGTAGTTTGTACTGGGAGCAGTAGTAGTGGGCAAATGCAATGGATTTTGTTACCTGCTTCAAATTAGTTCATGGTTTTGTGTTTACCTGGGATCCTGCAACCTCTGGAATTCTCAAAGTCAATTTGGTGCATATATCTTTAAGTCATTATCTCCACAGAAGATAGGAAGTCGGGGTCTTCCTACTCTTGGTGAGGTCACTTTACACACCATTGTTTTTAAGTACTTCCTTATTTTCTGGCACTACAAGATGCTCCAGGCTCATCTTGTATATACCCCAACTCCAGCTTTAGAATCAGTCAAAGAACTCTGGTTCCTTTAAGTGGTATTAGGAACAGCTCTGAGTACATGGGAGGTATAAGGAACAGCTCCCTGAGTATATGGGAGGTATTAGGAACAGCTCCCTGAATACATGGGAGGTAGTAGCCCACAAGACCCAGCCCACATCTCAAAGTCACTGTTCTACCTTTATACTATTTGCTATTGTGGTGAGGTAGAAGTTTAGCTAACAAACTTTCCCCTAAGAATAGAAAGGTTCTCTTCTTGTTTTCTATGTTGCTGTTGAGAAACCAAATCCTTACTAAGTATTCTTTCATATATATCCTGTTTTATTTTTCCTTCTTTATGTTCTGAAATTCCAGCTATATGCCTTGGAATGTATTTTTATGCAGTGTGCTAGGCACTTGAAGATACCTTACCATTTGGTTACTTGTCTTTTACATCTAGTGAAATTTTACATTATTTATGATTACCTGACTTAAGAAATTCTTCATTCTTTCTGGAGTTCCTATGATTTGGATATTGGACCTCCTGGACTGAATAATTTCTCTTCTCTCCTACTTTCCATCTTCAATTATTCTAGCATTGGAAAATTTTCTTAGTATCATTTTCCAATGATTCTGCTAGTTTTTTTTTCATTTCTGCTATTATATTTTAAGTCAAAGGGAATATCTTCTCTGAGATTTCCATGTTTTGTAGCATCTGTTTTTATTTTATAGATGTAAAACCTTACCTTTCATATCTAAAAGTTGGCAGGGGTAATTTTCTTCTCATTGCCATTCATTTGACATTTCTTTCATAATAGAAGATTTCATTAGAAATCTGGTCATTTTAGAGGGAGTCTCATAAATAAGAATTGGGGTTGCTGTTGTTTGGATCCTAAAGGGCACCTGCAGAGCCATGTGTTAAAGGCTTAGCACTATTGGGAGGTGGTGGAAATATCAAGAGGTGAGGCCCAGTGGGCAGTCTTCTGGTCACTGGGGGTGTGCCTTTGAAAGGGGACTGTGGGACCCCCAGCCTCTTCCTTTTCCTATCTCCCAGTCAAGAGGTAACTAAAAAGGAAAAGGATTTGCTCCACCATGCATTTCCTGCCATGATGTGTAGCCTTGCCACAGGCCCCAAAGCAACAGTCCAACCAAGAATGAATGGAAACTGCCAAAGTTGTGAACCAAAATAAAACTTTCCTCTTTATAAGTTGATTATCTCAAGTATTTTTATAGTAACAGAAAGCTAACCCAGGACCTACAAAACTGAAATAAGAATATTGGCAGTCATCGACAATTTCAACTTAATTGTAGGTTGGTCAGTGAATAATTGGCTAATCCCTGGTGTCAGTATTTTTACAATTTTCTTATTTTAGTAGGCAGTATATATAAAGCCACATAAATCTTGTTCCCATTGCAGTACAGTATAGAACGCAATGTGGCCTTATCTTTGGAATGTTATGCTAGAAGGCTTGTTTTTGCCTGGGGATTTGGGTCATATTGGATAGTCTGAGGAGAGGGTGGAGTGCAGGGTGTAATTACATCAGAAATATATCAAGGCAGAGGCTTTCGGTCATGGAGTATCAGCTGACCTAGAGACTGAGACAGTCTGTCTCAGTGTGGACAATCAATCAGGTGTAGTTGATAAAGCCCCCATAATGACTCTGTATTCTAAAGCTTGGGTGAACTTCTCTGATTAACATTACCTTTTGTACAGACACACATTGAAGCCAGTCATGTATTCTGACCCTGGGGATAGGTCAACAGAAATGCTTGGTACTTCTCCTAAATTCTGCCCTTTGCATCTCCTCCTTTGCTTAATTTTAACTTGGCCCTTCTGCAAGATGTTCCTGCTTTGGAACCAGTTGACTATGGTCCCAAAAGCTCTGACACAGTGAGTCAAAATAAATCTTCTTCCTTTAAGTTGTTTGTCAGGTAATTATTATGACCATGAACACAGCTGCTTTCAGTTAGATCTGAATCCTTCTAGGGAATTATCTAACCTGAGGATTGGTTTGGGGAATCTTCCAAACTTGCAAAATACCCCTGTCTTCAACTTACTAATTTCCACCATCCAGGTTCACTTTGTGTTATGGTTTGGATTTGGAATGTCTCCCAAGGTCTCGTGTGTTGAAAACTTGGTTCCCAGTGCAGCAATGTCCAAGAGGTCGGCTTTTGAGGAGTGACTGAATCGTGGGGGCTCTGATCTCGTCAGTGGATTAATCCACTGATAGCTGAATGGATTATGTGAGGCAGTGTTGGGGCCAGGCCCTGGAAGGGTGCCTCTTATCTCTGGTTCTTCCTCTTTCTCCTTTCCAGCTGCTATGAGCTGGGTAGCTTTCCTCTAGCACACACTTCTGCCACAATATTTCTGCCTTGGACTAAAACCTCTGAAACTGAGCTAAAATAAACTTTTCCTCCTTTAGGTTATGTCAGGTATTTTGGTCATAGTGATGAGAAGCTGACTAATACACTCTTGCTCTCTCCAGAGGAACTCCACATGCCAACTGTGGGGGTGTAGAGAGCCGTCTAGCAGTGTGGAGGCAGGGAGAAGCCCTACTATTCACGCACGCTTCCCTATTTTCATGCCTTGCCTTTATCCTTAGTCCCAGAGGTAAGTGGCTGAGGATTCTGAGCTATAAATAAATCTCTCAGTCCCTTTGTTGCCTATTTAAAATTGGGTTTTGTTGGGTCTACCAAGTTGGTTAATGCCTATCTATCTGCTTTCTAGTTCCCCAAATTCTGGCTGTTGTTTCTTCTGATTTCTCCAACTCTGTGGTTTGTTTGAGTGCATTTGTTGTAGCACTCATTGAGATGTGTCATTCAGATCGTCCTTCAAAAGAGTATGATGTGGACTGAGCTGGCTGATAGCTTCTGGCTGCTGTGCTGTGGGATCCACCAAGGCACTTGTGCCAAGGCAGCGATCCCTCCGGCTGCTCCTAGACACCAACTCAGCAAGGCAAGGGGCACAAAGTCTGGCCATTTACACCAAATTCAAATCTCTGATGACAGGAGTCCTTCCTCGGTGACTCTGCGTTGGCCTGACTACACTATCTCAGAGCTGCCTGCAGTCCGGGCCTTTTCTACTTGCCCTTCCTTTTCTTTCTTTACAGCTATTGGGCCCACACTGTAGTATGAAGGTCTCTCACCTATGCCTCTTCTCTCTTCCTGTCATCCTTTATTTATGTTTCTGCGGATATATACTTGTGCATCTAATTTTGTCTTGGCAACTGCTTCTTTGAGGACTCAAACTGTCAGCCAGCGTTTTGGGAACAGGTGATATTTACGTATATAATTCACTGTATTAATACAGAAGTCACAATTAAGTTTTTATATGTTTAAAAGATTACAAGTCAAGTTTCATTAAATCATAGGAGAATGAATCATTTCTAACAAATGTATCTGATAGAGGGTTTGTTAACTGAAACAAACAAATCAAAAGTCAAAATCAAACAAAATCAAGGGTTTGTTTGATTTACTAAAACTTAAAATATTCCATCAAATTACCCAGGAAAATCCAGGTAGCAGAAATATATGACATCTTCATTTTGTTAAGAGGACTCAAATCAGTTTTAAAAGGCCTTAAAATGATGTACATGTGTATATATACTGTGCCATTTAAATCACTTCTACTTTCTGTAACTGAAGAAATCAAGTAGAGAAATAAACTATAAACTTTGTGGTGCTGAGGTAATATGACCTTCCCCTAACATGACTGCATAGGTATTTAAGGTTAAGTGTGAATATTATGTGAGGTCTGAAGTCAATTAATTAATCCCATTTGAATTTTAGGCCCCAAGCAGCCTATCAGACATGCACCTGAAGGAATTATCTTCAACATGTCCGTGTGTACACACATATAGGGGATGGACACAAGTCAGGGAAAGGCTTACTGAAGCACAATGATAATTAAATATTAGAAGTCTGCAGTTGTTGGCAATACGGAAACATACACCGTCTTCATATTCAAAGTCTTCATGGGGATGTCTTCTGTAATTTCTAGAATGGAAAAAAAAAATTTTTAAAAATCAATATTCTACCTATTATGGGTAAGTAACACATTTAAAAAAATGTTAATGGGTTATATAGTAAGAAATATGGCTTCATCCTAAGTAAGATTTGACCTTTGTTCCTGCTCCTAAGGGGATCCTTTAAATCCTTGACACTTCCTATTAGGAGTGTCTTTGTTACTCATTGTGGGCACATCGCTACACACAACAGTTGATGTTAATAACTCATGGTAGAGTTGGCCACACCAGAAAGACCAACTGTATGATGCAGGGTGGGGACTGAGTCACACAGTATCAGGTGATATAGAAACCACTCAGCTGTGGGAGCAATGAATCAATCATGCCTACGTAATGAAACCTCAATAAAAACTGACACCACAGCTCTGGTGAGCTTCCCTGGTGGGTAATACTGTGTATGGTCACGAGAAGGAGGCAACACTGATCATTACTGCAGGGGGAGAAGAGGACCTGGAACCTTCATTTGAACCCCTATAAGATTCTACCATTAACCTCTTCCTTTGGCTGGTTCTAATTTGTATCCTTCCCCTGATAACAATTCATGGGTGTAATAACTTCACTGAGTCCTTTCAGCAAATTACCAAACCTGGGGTGATTGGGGATGCCCCCTACCCCTCTGGAAGTCATAGTTGATGCCAGAAGTGGTGGTGGTCTTATGCAGATTCTTCACTCTGAGTTCACAGTTGGAACCTTACCTCCTTGCAGTTGGAATAAGTTTGGGGCAAACTACTGGAAACATCCAAAGGACTACTCCCTCATTTAACAGCGTGACTTACTCTGCCATACTACATCTTACTGCCCAAGATGCTTTTTTCCCTCATAAACACATATTTCCCACACCATCAGAAAAGGCCTAGAAGCAGTAGCCCAGGCGTGGTTCATAAATAAAACTCTCCATACTGGGAACAGCATCCGTTTCCAGGCATGGGCAAGCAGGGTTTCACGACAGACCTAGGACACGTTAGTATCTTAGAAAGCAAGAAGTTACCAAAGACTGAAGGGATCATGCCAAAGTATGGCCAATGATGAAACCTTTGTGCATCTAAGAGTATAATAAAAATTTAATTTATTAAGACATACTAACTACAGAAAAAAAAGGGAAAAGAAAAATTTTAGAAGTTATTTGCCTACTGTCACACATTTTGCCTCTGAGACAAAGTGAGATCTGATTTAAAAAAGGAAAGACCAGCTTTCTCTAAAAATAGTTGATGTCCTAGCAGGCAACCCTGGATGTGAAAATACCATCTAAGCTGTTTCCTTAATGATAATGACAGGATCCGGAGATGATGTTTAGAGTCTAGGGGAAGAAACAAAAAGACACTGAAGAGTTTCTAAATTCTAAGCATTTTGTGGTCTAATTGGCTAAATCATTGATATTTTATGAAAAAAATTTAAAGGGCAAATTATGATGAAAAAGACTATAGATACTGGACTGAAAGAGGTACTATACTGTAAGAAATCCCAGCTTTCTGATAAGCTTGAGTGAGTCACTTAACCCTTATGCTCTTAGCTACTAAACTTCTGCCTAGCTAACCTCAGAGAAAAGCAATGTAGTAGGACAATACAGGTAAGATCTCTGGTTATATGAATCACAGTAGTATTATAAATATTTAATTCATACAGACATGATTCTACCCTTGAACAATCTCAATTATTTAGATCACTTCTACTTTCTACACTTAAGAACTCAAGTTCAGAAATAAACGTGGTGCTGAGGAGCACCTGGTGACCGATGGGTTTGAGGGCTAAGGAAAAGGAGGTAAGACATGACAGGACGTCACATGTCCTGCAGACAATTCTTACCACTGCACCAGTGAAAGAGCCATGTGTGTTGGAGGGAGAGTAAAAACAGCCTCCTCAGAGAGGGAAAGACTCAAGGACGAAACTGGAAAGGGAGGCAAGGACCAGAACATGAAGGATCTTGTGTGCCAAGCTAAAGTTCCTGAAGTATAAGGCAGTGGGGACCTTGGGGACTCTTGAGTGGGGAATGGCATCAAGGCAGGAATGTTCACGAAGAGAATTTTGATGGAAGAATATAGACGGTAGATGGGCGATTTCAATGGATGACAACACCCTGAACTAGTCGAGAGGAGGAACAAGGGAAAGTTACTGAAAATAAATCTAAAAGTACAGTTGGCCACTTTTTATTAGAAGGATGGAAAGAGGAACCCAAGAGAAAATAAGGATTTACAGTTCATTAGGATTTTATGGTGGTTTCTATTGGCTTAATTTTTTTTGCACTCAAGTCTGTGAAAGTGAGATTAGAAAAATCTCTTGGTCTACACAGCTAAGGGGTAAATATGAATAAGACTTTTCACCAAAGGTCAGGGTGGGGGGAGAATGCATTGTGTTTAATAATGGCCTCCCCAACTACTTACCCACATTCTAAATTCCCAGAAGCTGTGAATGTAACCTTATTTGGAAAAAAGAGGAAATAGAAGGGAAGGAAGCAATGTCACCAAGGAGGTGGAGGCTGGAGTGACGGGGCTACAAGGAATGCTTTCAGCTTCCACCAGAAGCCTTTGGGGAGTATAGCTTCACTGATACCTTGATTTCAGGCTTCAGAACTGTGGAAGAATAAACTTCTGCTGTCTTAGGCCACTCAGTGAGTGGTACTTCACTGTGATGGCCCAGGAAGCCAGCACAGGAAGCACAACTCACTCAGCCCTCTCTGGGACCTGATGGCAGACTCTAGAGAGTCTGGTCCCGGGCACGACGGCCTCAACTTTCTTAACACTCTCTGTGGCCCAAACAACTGAGCTGAAAGACAGTCTGGGTGAACGGTGTCGCCAAGGAACTAGAGAAGGGCTCCTCAAAATTGAGCTTCGGCAGAAACAAAATAGGCAAAACAAATCAGTAACATAGCAGAAAGATGGAAATTAATAAAGAATGTTTAAAAATGAAATGCTGGGAATCAAATCAAAGCACTATAAAGGAAACAAAGAATAAATTCTATCAAAAAATCTATACACTTGAGACATATAGTGAAACTGCAGAAAATCAAAAGACAATGGAGAAAATCTTGAAAGAATCCAGAAGAAAAAAATACCTTATCAGGGAAGAGCAAGAATAAATCAGCTGAAATCAACCGGACTGTGGCATTCATTCCCTCTCTTCAGAGGGAAAATATGAACACATAAGAGAGGGGCAGGGTGGCGGGTACTGAACATGTCTCGTCACAGTTCCAGGGAGAGAACACTAAAGAGTGCACGCGAGGTCCCTCTGGAACACACGTCGCCTGGCAACTTTGCACAAGTGCTAAAAGACTTAAACCCTGATTTGAAAAGTCCCCAAGTCCCGGCTTAACTTTGTAAGTAAGAGGATGGAAGGGTAAAGAATTTTGAGCAAGGACGGTGAGAAGGATGGCCGTGAACAGAAAAAAGAGATCCTGCAGGGGAAGTTGTCTGGGGGAGTGACTTCAGGGGCACCCACCGTAAAGTGGATGTGCTGGGCAGGACTGTAAGACTGATCTCCAGGGAGGGCTGCCATGTCAACGAGAAGCTAACAAAAGTATCACGGACACTGACACGACAGAAGAGGGTGAGGGGAGAAAACATGCTGCTGCTGGACATCAGCCTGTGGAAGTCGCTGTCCTGATTTTGTTTCCTCCATTAATGGGTGCCACCTGCCGAGCTAGCTCTTCACGTTACAAAAGGATGTGAGCATGCCTCACAGACTGAAAAGGGAGGTAAGTGACTGTAATGAGAGTTATAAGTTTCCCTCAGGATAGTATTTTACAATGTGATAATTTTGACTCTGGGGGCAAAGAACAATTTTTAGGTCAGAAAATATGCTAATTTATCTAGAAATCTGTAATTGTAAATTATTTTCAGAGCAAAAAGTAATTACCCTTTCAATGATTACTTCTAAAAATTATATTGTAGTTAGTTTCTAAAGAAATAGCAAAAAAAAAAAAAGTACTATCTCTCATACACATCATTTATCAATGGTTCATGGCATTAATATCAACTTTCAATGAAAAAAAAAAAATTATGGTCTGTAACCCCTCACCGTGCGTTTGAGTCTCATTCAGAAACAACTTTAGCTTCCTGCTCCGAAGGCCAAACACCTTGGCTGCCTCATACAGAAGACCTTGGTGGGTGAGTCCATTCTGCCCAAGTGGGTTTTCAAGCAGGAGGGTGCCCACGGTTCCCATTAAACATTCTACAGAAGGAAAACAAGCTGGGTTAACTCCTGAGCGCTCACCCTCTAACAAGGCAGTGACTGTGGGTAGCTCTAATGGGTGGCACTGATGGCTCCCAGGGCCAGCAGCAGGCACAAGAGCAGGCGTTTAGCAGCTGGACAATCTATACAATCAGCCCTAGACAGTTCCCAGAGGTGAAAGAACAGGGGAAAAGAAAAACTCACTTACATAAAAGTCAGCAGCTTGGGGAAGAGAGATTCAGTAATGTGTAGTCAAGTGAAGAACCAAAAGACTTCAGTAAAAATGTATATAATGAGGATCCTAACATACAGTGCTGTGGGCCAGATGACACGTGTCTTGGCCAAACAGACTCCACATTACACTGAGGTTCCATTTTGTATAAGAAGAGCCCCCTCCTGTTCAAAAGCCCACACCTGTGGCTCCCATATCCTGCTTCTCATGCTCAGTACATTCTGTTTGGCAGTATGTAACATAAGAAAAAGATAAAGAAAAATAAAGTTTCTCTCAAGATGTTATCTTTTACTCTTGTGTAATATACTCTGACTCAGGTTATTTTGACCTACTTGGCTTGTGGTTTTGGGCTATAAAAGACATGCTTTACCCCTGGTGGGGGTTGAAGTGTGCAGAGACGAATTAGTCGCTGCCCTTTGGCCGCCCCCAAATAAAGTTCCTTGTCCTGCTTCAAGACTGACCTAGTGATTTATTGCAAATGTGCCATAATACCAGGAAAAAATAGATATCAATCTAGATTCTTGATTAAGGCATGGAGGCATACAAACTTTCAGAATACTCACCAAGGGAAAAAAGGTAAAATTACAAAATAAAATATTCTGGGATTTCAACAACTGTTTCATTATTTGTCATTTTTACCTAGCCTATTTATTTCATTTTCTGACCATACCAGATAGATAAAGGCTTTCTACATAAACACACTTTAAAAACAAAAGTGAAAACAAACAAAACCCTGCTGCGCTCCCGGAAGCAGCTGGGGAGTCCACACTTCAAAATCACTGTTTGGAGTCAGAGATTTGAACCCAGGGGAATTTAACACCCAACACCCCACAGTCTGACTGCCCGGGGAGGCACGTACCTTGTGGTTCTGCATTCAGGAGCTGCAGGTTGATATATTCACAGAGAAGAGAACTAGGGCTGTTGACAGGAGAGGGAACGGATCCCGCAGTCACACAAAGTGTTTTCCCACTAAGACTCATTAAGTCGGTTTGGTTTTGTATTTCTAAAAATAACAATTCTGAAGTCATTCACTTTTTCTTACTTCACTATTAAATTATCATTTATCTTTTTGTAGTGATGCTTTCCATTTAATTTATTATTAAAAGACATTGCCTTGTCTATAACCAGGCTTTAATGACATCTAAAGGGTAGAAAATCTTTTTTTTTTGTTATGTACTGGGAATGGAACTGAGGTTCTTGTGCATGCTAGGCAAGCATTCTACTACTGAGCTACATCCCCCAGTCCCCAAAACAGTAGGAATCTTAATATTGAAAAGTAAATGGCATAATAATATGAATTAAAACACAGAGCAAAATTTCCGTTATAATGTGGCTTCTCTTAAGATTTCCTCCTATATCAGAATCTCAAACTTCACCAAGAAAAGCTTACATTTGAAAAATGATACTTCAAATCAGCAAAAAAAGGTAATTCTTTAAAACTGTATCCTAGTGCCTGGATTTAGTAAGATTACATTAAACAAAGTTACAACTCCCCAGGGCGGTCTCTGAAACCTGAAATCTAGCATGTGGGGAGTTGGGTAGGATTAGGATTAGGCCCTGGGCCTCCTGATAGGCCCATGGTTTTCAGTAGCATCCCAACGACGGGCAGAGAGACACTGCAGCCTGCAGAAGAGCTGCTGACTCCAAATCAAGAAAAGCGCCAAGGTTTAGTAGTGTCACAGGACGACCATTCTTTCTCCACATACCTGTTTCACCATGGAAGACAGACAGCTCTGTATTTTTAACACCAAAAATGCTAGTAACAACACTCTTTAGCTTTAAAAGGTCCAACCTATTATCGCCTTTTGGATTTTCCAGAAGCAAAACTCCACCTAAAAAGCCACAAAAATAAGATCCTCAGAAAAATAAGACTTAAAAATAAAGTGCTAAAGTTAGTGGAAAAGTCAAGGTATATAAGGGACGTAAGCCCTAATATTTCTTTTCTCTTTTTCTGAAGTATACACTTTTTCTATCTACTTAGTACATGTTTTGGAAATCCTCAGTAGATATGGTCAAGGGATGAGATTCTATTGTTTTCATCTTCTTCTAGATTCAAACCCTTGTATTTATAACCCATTTTCATTTTGTGTCATTTGTAAATGCCCAAGGTACAGAGTGGTTAAAAATACTATCTGATCATTACCTTAAAAAAAAATACCCTTAAGTGGCCCTGATGTTGATGTATCCTAGATAGAGATTCAATTACAGATATTTATTTACTGATTTATTTAATCATTTTACTTTAAGGCAATTATATTTTCATGAAGTTACAGGAAATAACAGAAATGCCAAGGGTATTACTAGGAGTTCCTCTCAAAGGTAACAATACTACAGTATTACAATCAGGGTATTAACAAAAATGTACTCCTTGATGCACTCCTAAAATCCTGTTCAGATTTCCTCAGTTTCACTTCACTGATTGGGGTGTGTGTGTTTAGTTCTATGTGGTTTTAATACTGGTGTCGATCCTGTACCCATCACCACCATTAAGACGCACAACAGTCTGTCATCACAAGGACCCTTGTGTTTCCTTTTTTTTTTTTGGTGCTTGGAATTGGACTCAGGGGCACTTGACCACTAAGTCAAGTTCCCAGCCCTATTGTGTATTTATTTAGAGACAGGGTCTCACTGAATTGCTTAGTGCCTTGCCATTGCTGAGGCTGGCTTTGAACTCTCGATCCTCCAGCCTCAGCCTCCTGAGCCGCTGCGATTAGAGGTGCACGCCACCAGGTCCGGCCTCGTTTTTCTTTTGATATGCTTTCCTAATGGCTCCATAACTCTTAGCAAATAAGTCTTCTTTTTAATGTTTCCATTTCAAGAGCACAGTCATACAGGATAGAATTTTGGAGACTTTTTTTTAGCCAGCATCAATCTCTAAAAGATTAAAATAAGTTGCAGTGCTAATTAATGGTTGTTCCTTTTTACTGCTGACCAGTGTTCTGTGGTATGGATGTGTCGCACTTTACCATTTTACCTGCTGAAGAGCATCCTGGTTTTGGCTACTATGTGTTTGGCTATATCCACAAAGAGATTATCTGGTAAACACATTTTCAGTTCACTCGGATAAATACCTACCAGTGCGACTGCTGAGTCATCATGGAAAGCTCATGCTTAGTTTCTAAAAGACACTGCCAAACCCTTTCTCAGAGTGGTGTACCATTTTACATTTCCCCAGCAATGCATGAGATCTAGTTCCTCTGCATCCCTAATAGCTTTTATTTTAGTCAATTTAATAGGTGTGTAGTAAAACCTCACTGGGGCTTTAATTTGCATTTCCTTAAAGGCTAATGAGGTTAAAATTTTCATCAGCAGCATATTCTCTTCAAAAAGGTATATACCCTTCCCTCTTTTTATAATTGGATTGTATTTTTACTGTTGGGTGTTAAGACTTCTACATTTTAGATATGTCCTTTGTTGGATGTGTTGTTCATAAAAGTCTCCCAATCTACCACTTGTTTTCCATTCTTTTCATGTATCTTTTGCAAGGAAAATCTTTTCAATACTGATGAAGTTCAACTTATGAATTTTCCCTTTTATGGGCAGTGCTTTCGATGTCATCTTGAAATGAAAAACAAAACCTGTCTTGCTACACTGCCCATCTCCTAGTCCTTTGTCTAGAGAAAGGAAGACTATTGGTTTTTTTTTGTGTGTGTGTGTGTGGGCACTTGTTGGCATTTCTAGGTTGCCAACTTTTTAAGCCCTACTTTTGAGATATATGAGGCAAACAAAGAAAATCCAGGGAAGTCACCACTATCATGCTGCTCTGTTTCAACATTCCGAGCTGGTCTGCTTCCTTCCCTCTACCTTTGACAGTTTTATGTTTGCTTTGGTATAGAATGTACTGGGTATTTTGATGTATTTAATGGGAGGAATTGGGAAAAACATGTCCATTTTCCTGTAAGTGCAAGTCCATCATTTACTTTAATGGATCACTTTGGGTTAATTAAAAAGTTATCTGATTTTACCAATTCCCTTCTGAGAGCCTAAAGATTCCCAAAGGTTTAAATAATGCCTTATGAGCCATGGACTTAATCTCCTCCTACCTTGTTCACTGCCATTTGCACAAATGTTAAGGTTGACATATGCACAAGCGGGGCCAGGCAGGGATGATCCTTTGGTCAGTGTGATTTCCAATTCAGACCCCTTTAACTGAGCAAATGAGAACATGTGATTAACTGCAGCATGCCACACCATCACTGCTTCTTAACAAGAACAATGGCTCTTAAAAAAGAAAGTATTCCTAATCCTTTCCTCCTTTATTCCTGTTCTATTAAGAATGTAAATCTTTCTTTCAGATAATATAAATAATAGATGCTCATTTAAAAGTCGACTAGTGAAATTATAATGCAACTCACTCCACTGAAAAGACAAGTGCCACTTTTAGCCCCTCCTTGCCTGTCCTATTTGTCCCAGATAAAGTAGGAATGAGATGAAGAGAAAATGACTGAATAAATAAATGAGATATATTATAAATGATTTAATTCTGAATTAAGGAGCCAGGATCTTCTATCTTAGTATCAGACTTTATGGTTATATCTAAAATTCCTAAATGTAACAACAGGAAATGATATTGTAATTTAATGCACAACCACTAGCATAAAAGTTAAATGCTATTAAAAAAAAAAAGGTAAATGCTTTTCAAGTTAATTGTTGCTTACTTCTAATGATAATTACCAAAATCTATAATATAAAATTTTCTAGTTTTAGACAAAATAGACCTATGTAGCCATTTAATTTCCTGGCAGATCTCACATACCCTCCTGGCTATTTCCCCAAGAGAACCTGGTGAGAACAGTTCTGCTTCCCTCCCCTTCATCTCTTCTGGATTCCTCTCTGACCCCACCCACTACCATTCAGAGTAAGACCTCTACTGGGGGCCAGAAGTTCAAGATGTGACTACATAAATGTAAGTAAAACCGAATCTGAAATCTTCTAGTAGTTCAACAGAACTCAGAACTCACCTGTGTTTTTTCTTGAATAAGGATTTTATCTGATGTAGGAACTGGATATGGTTTCAAGGGAGCTTTTATGGTGGCAAATATGAATTCTGTGTGGCTTTCAATAACATTATTCAGGTACCGTCCTTCAGAAGTTGCATTATAATAGACTGTTATTTCATCAGTTGGAACCAGATTACACTGAAAGCAGACACAGAAAATTTTAAAAGGAAGCACATTCTGTTAACCAAAACTTAAGGTACTGTCAAATAAGTCCTGACAATGCCACACCGAATCACCATGGAGGGGAAGGGCATGCCTCCTTGGGATGAACTATACTGTAAATGCATGATTTGCTTTGCTGTCCTTTGCCTGTTCTTTGGAAGACAGGATGGTGTCTTCCTGGCACAATCAGCCCCACATGAATATTGAAACAAAGAAATGACTGAGAACCCACTCAAAAAGCTCTGAACTGGGAGGGTGTGTATGAAGACTCCTGTCTCCTCTGAGAGGCACAGACCTCAGACACCTGGCTAGGGAGGAAGATGTATGGGAGGCCCCCTAAATGTTGATGCCTCCTTGGGGTAAGAGTTTTCTGACTCTCTCACTAGGTTTGGTGGCCCCTCTGCTCTGCAGGCAATGGGCTCTGTGCCTTCCTTAGTTCCCGAATGAGGAAAAACCATCCCACTTGTCCAGGCCCCAAATCTCTCCTCTGTGCTAGGAGCCCTCTACACTGATTGCAGGTCTACCTTCCTCAGAGACACTCACTGTCATCTCTGGTTACTTTCTGCAGCCAGGAAGCAATCTATCCAGATGACTTTGTGGAAACCCAATGGTAAGGGGCATAGGCTGGCTGAAAATTCCTGGTCAGAGAAATAAAAAGAACCATATCCAGGCTGAGAGTGAGTAAGTAAGTAGGGAAAGAGGCCTGTTTTCCCTGCGGACTACAATCTGAATGGACAATGGATGACAGATTCATTATCATTAATCCATCAGCATAATTTATACTACATGCCTCTCTGGTCCTTGTCAACAACCAAATAAAACAAACACAGGTAAATAAAACAGCAGCTTCTCCTTGACCTGACAAACTGACCTTCTTTCGAAGTTTCTGGATGCGATTGATGACTTCCCGAGCCATTCCCTCATCCACCATTGCCTGGTCAGGGGTGACATCCAAGAGAACCAAAGCCTGTAGAAGGAACAGTGCACAACATGACAATCAAGTAGGGAAGAACATGTCTTTCAAACTCAGCAAAATGCTGCTTAACACTAACTCCTGGTATAGCTGAGAGGTAGAGCATTTGTCTAGTATGTACAAGGACCTGGGTTTGATCCTCAGCACCAGCTTAAAAAAAATGTAAAAACTGAATTCTCAGCCATGATGCAACACTATTTATTCACTTTACTGAGCAAAGGAAATAAAATTAATCAAGTTCCTTCACCATTACTTCTTTGTAAACAGCTACCCTCCACCTCTGGAGAAAGGTGCAGCTTTTAATTCTTTGTAGGGTGCTGCTTATAGGCGATGATGTGAGACCCTCTTTCACAAGTACTTCATGTGACTCTGCATTTGGGCCATCTAGTAAATAGTATCAATTCTCCTAATAATTACAACCAACAATCATGATGGCCCCCCAGAACAGTAAAGTTTTATACCAAAAATGAGTGGCCTGAGGTCTCCAAGCAGCCAACTCCAGGCAATTTTCTTCATCTGTGACCACTGATGATCCTTCAGTTTGTCAGTATGATTCAAAACATGAATTCTAGAATGGACTGCAATACTTTTTATATGACTTAATTTTTTCCTAAGCTTAGTTCCTATCTCATCTGTTTTGAAAGTTTTTGATTATAATGCAGTAATAATGACAACCCTTATATTACAGAGCACATTATAGGGCAAAGTATACTCTATAAAGTCCTTGTAAATTAGGAATCATCCCATTTAGCATGGAGAAAACTCAATCACAAACTTGCCTTAAATCACAAGACCAAAGGGGTACAGCTAGAAATGGATGCAGCCCATTGCATGTGAACCATGTCAAGAAATTAAAAGGCATCGCAGAGGACGCTTCTTTAAGTAGGGACAACTTTCCAGGCCCCTGTTGTGCTGTTACCAGGAAGGACAGCCTACTCTTACCGCTTAGAAACTGTTCCTGCCTTCCTTCTGGCCATGTCATCTCTGACTCCTTGCCACTGTCATGTGGAGACTGGTACATGTTGAACTCAATCTCTGTGTAAAGGCTTGAGAAGGCTGGCCTTCTTTTTATGAAAATGATGCTCCACCTCCCCCTGTACCTGGTGTGAGGCATAGGTGGGCTCCAGAAATATCCCCCACAACCCCTGGCCCCATGGAGATCTTCCAGTTTGGAGAAGCGAGTCAGGACTGGGGAGAGAGACTCTCTGTTCAATCATAATAAAAACAGTGACCCAGAATCCAAAACAGCCTGTACATTCTCTTCATGGAGAGCTTCCTAAGGACCGCCACCCCCACCCAATTGTGGGATGGGGCTTCTCTGAACTTATTTCCACCTGAGAACTTATCCAGGTAGATATCAAAATTTGGCTCGAGAGCATTTTGTTAAATAAAATAAACCAGACTCAGAAAGTCCAGTGTCATATATTTTCTTTCATGTGTGGAAACTGGAGAAAAAACTGGAGAGAAAAAAAAGGGGTGGGGTGGGGAGGAGGGAGGAATCTCATGAAAACTGAAGGGGACCAATGGAATAGAGGAAGGGCATTGGGGAGGGCGCAAGGAGGGGAAGAGAAGTACAGGGGAATGAAATGACCACATTACATTATGAGCACGTACAAATGCCACAATAAGTCCTATGTTTATGTATAATCTGTTCTAGAAAAAGATTTCCTTTTCTTGTGTCATGAGTGACTTGTCTAACCCTTGTAGAGTTTATTTTTGTGCAATTCAACATTTTAGAATTTCTCACAAGGAGTAACCACAAAATGCTGATTTATGCATTCATTCAACAAATGTACATGTAAGGGTCTACCATAGAGAAGTTTAACAAAGCCAATCTAAAGCGAATAGCTGGTTTATTTTGCCTTGAGACAAACTGCAAAATACTTCCTCGTGTTCTCATCTCTTTGTAAAGAACCTTCTGGGAAACAGAAAAATACCTGAGCATCTGAGTGGGCTTCAAACTGTGCAGTCCCACCTGTGGCCTGATCGAAGGTGTACATGAGACGGATGTCCTCCTCATGCAATTCATGGCCTTCCACGACAATGCTCCCTGAAGGAGAAGAAGACCCCATCAATCCCTCCTCTTCCAGTTGCCTGGCCACTAGTGCGCTGTGCCCCTTTTGATGAAAATTTCAAGCAGCAGAGCTGCAGAGGTGAGATGTTACTGCCCCTGACTCCTACCACGGTTACAGCCATGGATGTGACAAGCTTTCTTTAGAATACACTATGTTGCCCTGAGGAAGTTAAGTCAGCACCATACGTTCCAGGTCAAAAGCGAAAGGGGTACACCACGAGGTGACAGGTGCCCATCTAAGCAAGGAGCAGATGGTGAAAGGAGTCTTTAGAGCTACCCTCACTAGCTGCTGGCAGGGTGTGGTGTGGGTGAATTGAGATGGACAGTTGAAGAACTGTGCAGCGGATCTGTCCAGGGCTGGCAGAAGAGGGTGTGGACAGGTGCTGATGGCAGTCCCACCATCAGGGAAGCCCCTGTGCTCTCTTGTGATCTTCCTGGGCTTTAGGCGCTAGGCCGTCAGTTCTACTTTAGGTCCCTGTGTTCTGAAAACTCTTCTGCTTTCCATCAGTGCAGAACAGTTCATTCAGAAACTACAGTTCAGAAATGATAGGCTTTCGTTTAAAGGAAGGTGCACTTCAGGAATTTCTAATGTAATGGCTACTAGGCCAAATGACCTAGATGGGCGACTTGAAGGCTGATGAAACAGCATCTTCCAATTTAATATTCTGAGTTGAATTAGGAATGCGTGACTCAAGTTTTGGTTGCTAACCTATTGTGTTTTATTAATTCCAAATAAAAACTGTGGAATCTTATAGACTCCCCCAATTTCCATAACTACTCATCTTATTCCTGAGTCCTTAAATCTCTGCTCCAGACATCTCTGAGCTTATGATTTTCAACTTTAGGTGAACCTAATAACAAACAACATGTGTCCCAGGAGAGCTGAAGGATGTCAAGCAGCCACATTCAGACTGAGTACGATTATAATCACAGCAGGGCTTCAAATTTCTGGGCACTCTTAAACACTCTTTAGTGGGGAGGGGAGAGTGGGCTGAGGTTTCTTCCCTAGCCCCATAAGTTAACTGGGCCTCCTGGCAACATGTTCTAACATTACCCCATATTCTTCCTTCACAACATTTATTAAAATCATTTTTATAAATCTTTAGTATCTGTCAGAACCATGAGAGTGAAGACAGAGTGTTTTATTCCACACTATACTGGGTTTTAAAATATATTTCCTAAATGAACAAATCCAAGTTTGCCCACATAAGAGATGAAGATATAGAAATCTTAGTGTAAGGGTAGGTAGAACTCATTGGTGATAAGTTCTACCCACCTCTCCTTAACAAGAAGCTCCAAACCTCATTGCTAATTCCTTTCCTGTACAGACACTGCGATCTCTTCTTTTGACCCTTTCCCAGTCTTCCTTCTGACACCTCCAGAAGTTGTCCTTTTTTCCTCCCCAAGCAACATCTGGATGCTCCTGGGGAACACCACTCCCTGGTCATGAAGCATCCAGATGTTGCTCTGTTCTCTCTCACAAGGAGGAAGGTCTTCCGGGGCCTCAGAGGGATTTGCAGAATTCAATGGTAACCTGATCCATTTGATTCAGTAATTTCTATCTAGTTATCTCACCTAAAGGAATCAATTCTATGAAACAATCACATGCAAAAATATTCACTGCAACATTATTTGTACTATTAATAGAATGGAAACAACCTAAAGCACCAAAAACAAAAGAATGGTAACAGCATCAAGTATGCATATGAAGGAAAATTATGCAGCTAATGAAACGGCATTTCTATATATAAATACATAAAATGTTGATAACGTAAAGTGCAAATTCAAAGTTATAATGTGGGGAATAAACTGCCAAAATACATAAAATGTTGAAATACATAAAAGTGAAGAATGAGAAATTTAAAATTTTAATGTGATCTCCATTAAGGCTGTGATTCTATGACTACATGTAACTGGTAGAAAGAAGCCAGAACCTTAGCAGTGCACAAGTACAAGCTGTGTATTAAACTCAGCCAGTAGGTACCTGTCTCTTAGTTACAGGGATGAGTGTAGGCTAGGGGTCATTTTAATTGCCTTTCTAAATCATCAGAATTATTTATAATAATCTTTTCTTATGAACTGGAAAAACTTTTTATTTAAGAAAAGGATGTGAAGGTCAAAGTCCAACAGGAGCCTAAGTATAAAACAACCCTTGGCCTGAAGACATGAGGGAAATGCAGCCCCACCTGAGCAGACACCCACCACTCTTCTGGAACTGCTCCAGCTCCTCGCTGTCCAGCTGCTTGATGGCCATCATCACGGCTTTAAAGGCTCCTTTCAGACGCTTCCCCAGGACCATGTGATCGGGTTCTGCCCTTAGCCGAACGCCATACTTATTTTTATCTGTAGACAGTGTAACTTTTCGAACATTCAGTTCCTATAATTAGTACCCAAGTGAAAATAAACATGAAAGAAATGAAAACAAATGTTCGCTTGAAAAAGATATGTAAACAAATGTCCACAGCAGGACTATCCGTAAGAGCCAAAAAGTAGAAATGATCCAAACGTCCATCAGCTGTGAATGGATAAATGGTGTGTCTGTGTAATGGAGATTTATTTAGCAGTATGAAGAAAGGAAGTACTAATACATGCTACGACATGATGAACCATGAAAACATAATGCTAAATGAAATAAGTCAGACACAAATGATTACAAAATAAATGACTCCACTTATGTGAAATGTCCTGAGCAGACAAATTCAGCGATAGAAAAATAGAACAGTGGTTGCCAAGAGAATGGTCAGAGCTCAAGTGGAAAAAGGCTTGTGAATGTTTTGATGAATACTCGGTTTCTTTTCAGGATGATGACAATGTTCTAAAATTGTGGTGATGGTTATAGACTCTATATTTATGAAAAAATGCTTCTTGTTAAGATCAATCAAGATAGCTAAATATAACTGAGAGAGGATGTCAGGTAAGAAACATAAACTCCATCTCTCAGGGGTAAACTTTGCACATGCAATTTTGAAGAACCACAATTAACTATCAGTTAACGAGAAAAATCATCTAATCATATAGCATTTCATGCTTCCACCATGCTAGTTATAGATTACCAATGCAGTAGGGAATGCTGCGGTATAGCAGACGGTACAGAGGTGAAAATGAGGTAACGTGACGACAGACTGAGGCAAATAACGAGTGTATCCAGTCATGACATTACATTCAGTCATATCAATCTTATCATAAGTGATCAACATAATTTATTTTTAAAAAATTCTACTTTAATGCATATCTAGAGGCATTAATTACAGAATTAAAAATCTAATTTTTTCATTTTTAATACAGGAATTCTTAAGCAACTCAAAATCAAATATAGAAGTTAATATTTTCTACAGTAATACATTCAAACATTACCTGTGAAAGATGGAAATAAAAAAAAAAAAAAGGGGCTGAGTATGTAGTTTAGTGGTAGTGAGTTTGGCTAGCATGTACAAGGCCCTGGGTTTGAATCCCAGCATTAGAAAGAAAATATATATAAAAAGTATACATATACTTCTTGTGGTGTGGAGAACTGAATGCAGGGTCTACTGCAAGTTAAACAGGAACTCTACCACTGAGTTACACCCCAGCCCCATATTTGCTTTTATAATGGAATAAACTTCTTTGAGAGAATAAGTGACATAGTTTATATTTTTGACCCTAAAACTTCACTTCTGAAGTCTGTCCAACAATATCCATACACTGAAATGTGCAAAAAGATAAACATAAAACCTTGTGTATACTAAGAAACCCAATGCAACAGGAGAGTAATAACTAAATTATGAAGCATCTAGGAAATGAACACCATATGACTATTAAAGATACACTACAGTAAAAAAGAAAGTTAAAGGCCACATATATAATCTTATGTATGTATAAATAAACCCAAATAACTTATATGTATGTGAGTATAAGCATGTGTTTACATGTGTTCACAAGTGTGTTTACATGTGTAAAATCCTAGGAACATTCACAAGAGGGGAAGTGGGAGTCCAGAAACAGAAGGGGTGGAGACAGGCCAATCTTATACTAGGTGTGTGCTATGCTAGTAGTGCTTCAACCATTCATGACCAGTATGTGGTCATTTGATACTTTCATCAATTGAAGGAACAAAAGTTCTTTGTTAATTATCAAAAAGCACTTTTGGGGAAAAAATGAAAAGTAAAGAAATTCATTGATCCTAAAATATTTTTTAAAGAATTAAAATTATGTTATGAAAACTCAAGATGATTCCATGCAAACTGAAAAATTTCATAAATCTTTGTATTTGTTACATATACACTGACTTACAAAAGGAACACTCATGGAAGAATATTCATCAAAATCATCTTCTCAAAGAAAAACACTCTGTCTGGATCCAAAACAGAAGACTCATTTGTCTTACCTCAAGGATATACTTCTCCAAAGACTTGATATCATTAAGAGCTTCTGGATCCTGATGAATAACCACAATTTCTTTCAAAGGGTACTAGGAGGAAACAGGAGAAAAAAGTTCATTAAGTAGCCAGTACTCTATATTAAGAAAGCAATCCCATGTAAAATGTAAATAAAATTTCAAACCTTTATTGGAATAGTTTTGCGGTCTCGGATGACTCGTCCAAGTTCAATCACAGACTGCATTCTAGATACTGCACTCTCAGTTTTCTTGTCAATTAATTCTTCTCTGATTAGTAGAAGCAGAAAAATGAAAGAAATTAGACTTAGAGGTGCAAATCCAAAATAGGCATACTTAAGAGAGGAAGGAGGGTCAGGCTAGAGAAGGGAGTCTCTTGGTGAGGCACCCAGGGAAGGAGAGCACCTGGTCCTGCATTAGTGGGCACAGTGAGCTCCTCAGGTGTCCTGAGGGGTGTGTCCACATACTGCCACAGCTCTGCAGATGGGTTCTACACAGAGCATCTCTCTCCTACTGCTTAGGGAGGTGGGCCCCATTCTGCAGCTTGAGGAGCAACTTCCCTCAGCTTAGGGAAGAGGGGCACAGTGGGGCTGGGCGAGGGAAATGCCTGCTCTTCCCATTCCTTCCCTGGGAGCTTGGGCCACCATATGCTCTGGCCTAGGAAGGGCTTATCTGCATTTGATTCCTACCGAACACGGGGCAACATGAGGTAGTGAATGCTGAGGGTGTCTTTGTCCTGGACAGAAGCAGGGTCAACCAGCACCTTTAGATTCTGGTACATCAATTCAGTGAGGAATGGTGTGTAAGGAGCCTGTATGAGGACAAAGAACATCATGTCATTCATATATATCAACAACTGATCTCACACCGAGAAAGAGCAATTAAACGTTTTAGAGAATGACACAGTAGCATGCAGAGATGTGGGCATAAGTTACTAAAGACACTCTGTGAAAGAGAAAGGACCTCCTATCTATGAAGCACAGAGAAGGGTTAGAGTCAGCAGAACCCAAAATACCCCTAAATTTCTGGGAGATGTCAAACAAACAAACAAAATCAGGAGCCTGTGACCAAGAATTGATCAAGTCAATATGCACAGAGACTGAATATCCCAAATCTCAGAAACCTCATCTGTAACTGGGGAAACACCATCTGCTTTGCAGCATCCTGGTGAATAAAGTCAGACATGGAAAGCACCAGACACCCAGGGCTTTGCACAAGGTAGATTCTCCTATGGTGAATAGTGCAGAATGAATGGGAAGACTATAACATTATACTGCAGTAGGAGAACGGGATACAGGGAATCAAAGCTGAAGGCTTCTTATTGTATATTATTTAATTAATATTTAAACTGGTAGGAACACATGTTTCAATCACCTGCACATTTTTCTCTGAACGGTAATTTGATAATGTTGTTTGTGATGTATTTGTTCAATTAGATGAGTTCAGGAACCTCCTGGTTACAATTATGGCACTCCACATTAAGATAAGGTACAGATCTTGGACTAGATGCAAGATTTCTGACTTGTGCTGCACTGCCAGTGACTATAAGAATACAGTATTTCTTAGCCCTTATTTAAAATATATGAACTAGTAAGATTTCTGAAAAGGAACTAGAGATAGCTGTTTCAATACTTCTATACCAAACCGATACAAGCTGAAGACACTGCAGCAAGGGCACCACATGTGACCCACAGGCTGGTTTTAGGAATCTCACCATCAGTCTGCACAGAGAAAGCAGGACACTAAACAAGGTTTCCAGGGCCATAACACAATCCTCCATCCCATTTTCTCCCTAGTGAATAAAAAATAAACATTAAACTGTTAATAAAAAGTGTTTTATCATAAAAACAGATGAAATGTCTATTAAAAGAGGCAATTTGCAGAGCAAAGAGCAGATAGCAGAGAGGACCCGAGGTAGAAGGAGAGATGGCCACAACCACTGGCCACCCAGGTCACACCATCCATTATCCATTCATTGTTGGGAAAAATAAAGACAATAAGAAAAGAGCCAGGTGCAAAGGCAACTCGGGAGGCTGAGGCAGGAAGATCACAAGTTTGAGGCCAACCACAGCAACTTGGTGAGACTGTCTCAAAATAAAAAATAAAAAGGGTTGGGGATATAGCTCAGTGGTAAAGTTCTTCTGGGTCCAATCCCCAGTACCACAAATGGGAGGGGGGAGTCCAACCATATTTTAGTTACTCAGAGATAACTACTATAAACATTTGGGTATATATCTTTATAGATATATATACATACATTTAACTATAAACCCATACAAATGTTTATCTAATATGTTTTAACCAGAATGAAATTATAGGTATGTTGCAGGTTTTTATTATGAACATTTTTTTTTTCTTTTGCGGTGCTGGGGATCGAACCCAGGGCCTTGTGCATGCAAGGCAAGCACTCTACCAACTGAGCTATCTCCCCAGCCCTGAACATTTTTAAGACAGGACTGATGGGCTGTAGGAGCCTCCACCTGGCCTGTAGTGAGGACATTATCATTCTGGGCCTTGTCCCACTGATATTTCTGCAAACTGTCTCCATCCTTAGACCAGTGCCCATGCTGTACTCATACTGAACCCCAACAGCTACCAAAGAGTTTTGTCCACAACCAACACTTGATAAGTAACTGTCCTCAAGGGTCATAACAAGGAGGCACCCCTCTCAAGTCCACAGTTATACTTGACAATACCTGCAGAACTCTAAGAGGTCAGTGTAGTTCAGTCCTGCATGGCTGGCCACTTTCTCCTCAATGTGAAATGTCCACACTTGTGTTGTGAAAATATGAAAAATGACTTTCAGAACTTATAGGTCCCTGTTACCAAATGGCAATCAATACAATTAGTATGCGGGGTAAAAGGAAAAGAAAGTTTCAAAAACTGAGAGTTTTTTGACAATGTTCATTTTCCCTTTGGCTGTTCTCATTTTCCAACTCTGGAACTTTCATATACTTTTTTGCTTTTCCCACCAGCACTTACCTTTAATCTTCTGCGGTTCATTCTGACATACCAATTGGTCAGAACATCTACAAACTTGACCAGGCGGGGCACCACAGTGTAAAGCCTATAAGCTAAAAGTAAGAAGATAAGTCAGGCAGGCTTTACCAGCCTTGTCAAGAGAGGAGGCCTGCATACGATGAAGCGCAAGCAGCCCCCTCCACCTGGGGGCTCCAGTCACCACAGACAGTAAGAATCAGACTGAAGCAACCACAAATGGTTCATTTATTGAGGATAAATAGCAGTCAGTGTTCAGGGACGCACCCAGAACCACCAGAGCTACAAGCAAACCCACTGGCCAGTGAGAAACACTGACCCTGAGTCTGCGTGGCGCAGTCCATGGCTGCCCACACACGGTTCTGGGAAGCAAGGTGTGCATGGAGTTGTACAATGTAACAGCACCAGCGCAGCCCAACTGCTTTCCAATGTATGACTTCACACCTCAGCTAAAAGACGGATAAGCAGAAAGCTCTAACCGGAAAGCTCAAACGGTCTATGCCTCTGACCTCCAAGAGGACATTTCACAATGCTGGTTGTCTCAATTTGTGGGATGGGGTGCTACTGGCATCTGGTGGGGGACCCAGAGATGCTGCACAAGATAAGAGAGCACAGCACAGCTCCCACCAAACAGAATGACCTAGCCCATACTGTTGGCAGTGCCACTGTTGAGAAATTCTGGCAAAGGCTATGACTAAAACAGAATGGGCTTTCTAGAGATTCAGATACTCAAGGGAAGAAAGCTAAATGTGTAGTGGAAAGGGAGCGTGGAGGAGGCAGGCCAGCAAAGCTGGGATCTGAACTGAGCAGGCTGAGTCACCAGTTGGTCTCTATGTGGATGCCTGGCCTCCTGCTTGTGACCCTGCCATGTGGCTACTGACCCCCTCGTTCCTAGGCAGACTGAGCTCTGGCCAGGGTATAAGCTATCCAGACCAGCTTCACAGGAAGTCATGGCAGCTGGTGCTAAAAGGCGGGACAGGCCTCAGCCACCATCTCCAGTGTCCACCCATTTGTTTCCCAGCTATGCGTGAGCTCCCAGCACTGCCCTTTCCTGGCAGGGTTCAGTCCCTCATTCATTCCCACCTCCACTCTTGTCAAATTGCACAACAGCTTCACAGTCCTTCTATGCCAAGTGTGATGGTACTGACTAATCCAGGGAAAGCCAAGGGCAGGTGACCAGGCTGATGCTGACCCAGGTCTGCTCTGGCCAGCCCCACCTACCCCACCAGGTGCAGAGAAGGCGGGTCAACCTCACCTGTCTCTCTTGCTCCCACTGTGACCTGGGGCATCTGTCTGCCCACTTTACCAGACTGAGGTGTCCCAGGCAACATTTTCTAGAATTTTTCACTGGACCTGTTTGTATCGTTCTCAAACTCCGAAGAAAACAACATAATCTACTCTCTCAACCTATGTCTAAAACTAAACTCACGGGTGTTAGTAAGAGAAATGTGGGGAAAAGTCTATTTCGTTATTGCTTGTCCGAATTTTCTAAGTTTTCTGAAATGGACAGGGACAATTTATTTAGGAAAACAGACCTAAAACTTTAAAAGTTGTATTACAATAAGTATTACTTATTATAATAAGTAATACTTATTGAATACCTATTTCTGCCCGTCATTATGTATGTCATCTCTATTAAATATTAAATAATATTTATCAGAATTCTACTGGGCATTTTGCAGATAAGGAAACCTAGGCCCACAGATGTGAAGCCGGCCCCTGGAGCGGCAGCCAGGGGTGGAGCTGTGGTGTGAAGGCACAGTTATGTGGTTCCAAAGCCTATTCACTGCGGAGGAGCGAGGCCACTGGGATACCTCCTCAGATGAAATTCTCAAGGGCCTGGGGACAAATACATTTCTAGAACCAACGAACCTCAGAAGAAACACTTACTTGCTGTCTGTTTATTCTGTTATCTCTCAAAATTTCCTCTATTTTTTTTTTTTTCCCCAAAGAAAAGCGATTAAATAACAAAAAGACACATAAAAAGAGAATAAACAGTCCTTAACTCTGAAAGGAAAGACCAAGAGACTCACCTGCCATTTCGGTCTCAAAGAAGCCCACAAGCGACTGCATGAAGGACAGGATCCACCGGTCGGTGACATTGGGGCTTTCTCTAACTGTGTTCTCATTGTAGAGGAATTCCATTTCTTCTTCCTGAAGACAATTAATGAGACTTTCACATGCATAGTGAGGAAGTTACTACAGAGGAATAAACTATTTAAATCACTAAAACAGAAAGCCCCAGCAAAAAACCAAAAACAATCCCAGATTATTAACATTTCTGATATTCAGCAATATTATCCAGATAATCACTAACTTGGGACATCAAGTCTCCAATTCCTAATTATTACTATTATTCTTTTTTGGTACTGGGGATTGAGCGTAGGGGCACTTAACCACATCCTTATCCCTTTTTATATTTTGAGACAGGGCCTCAAGTGGCTGAGGCTGGCCTCAAAATTGTGATCCTCCTGCCTCAGCCTCCTGAGTTGCTGGGATTATGAGTGTGTGCCATGTCACCTGACAATAACTGTTTTTTGAGTGAAATGGAAGAGAATTTAGAGAAAAACTACTTCTCTGCCCTAAAGAATGATTCTAAATTGAGAGACATTTGCTAATTTTGTATATGAGTTAATTACTTTAAATCCAAGGAAAGAAGGACAATAAAATGTAGAACTGAATATTGGATGAATTACAAACTGAAACCTAGTGCTGGGAACTATTTGCATTCTTGGGCTGATTATCTTACCCAGAATATTCTATTCCTCCGTCCTCTTTGCTTTGCCCAAATCCTCCTTGGTCCTAAAAGCCCACTTCGCCTGTCCCTGCTCCACAGACCACATTCCCTGCACTTTGGTTCAGGCAGCAGCAGCACCAGGCCAGCAGAGTGGTGAAAAGGTGGCCTCGGTGAACATGCTGCCCTGCACTGAGAATCTGCTGATAAAACCACCACGCACCCTTCTACAGGTGAGGCCCATGTCCCACAGGGGACCCCAGACGCCGGCTGCACCTTCATGCAGGCCTCCCCACGGCTCTCATGTCCTGACATTAGAGAGCAGGACAGAGTGGCCTGGAGGTCCCCATGGAGCTCCACCACACAACTCAGCACACACGCAGCCACCGTGGCCCGTACCTTCTGGAGCCTCAAGACGTTCTGGATGAAGAAGCGGTATGCGTTGTACCACGGGAGCAGCACATCCTTAAGGACATCCCGCACGCCCTCCTCCTTAAAGCGGAGGTTTTCTGCCCTCACCACTGGAGAGTTAATCAGATATAATCTGGAAAAGGGAGAAAATCCACACGGCAAAGTTACATACACAGGAAACCAAATATTACTGCTGAGGCAAGATTAAAACCCACACTTTTGTACAAAAGGGGAAATGATGAATACTCCTGAATGACCAATTTAAAACTCACAAAGCCCTTGCTTTGTGTATAAGACAAAGGGGTCACCTATTTGTAACCCCTGTGTATAAGACAAAGGGGTCACCTATTTGTAACCCCATACCAGAACATGGCACTGTGTCCAGAAGAGGAAGGCTGGCCTGATCCCCATCAAGAGACACTTCCTCTCTCCCATGGACACTGCCACACCCCCACCGCATGTGGACACAGGAGTTGAGAGAGAACAACCTTCACAGAGCACAGCGTCTGACATTTGGGTAGCAGAGTTAGGACTGCTAACCACCCTACAGGACAGTCCTCACTGTAGTTACCTAGCCTAAATGGTCAGCGCACCAAGGGCACGTCTGACAGATAAATGAGTCGAGGGACAGCCCTCTCACTGCTCCAGGGCCTGGGTCTTCTCTACGACATGGGGATGCTAAATGAGACCTCCAGGTCCCTTTCAACTGGAATACCAGGAGACTCACGATTATGGACATTTCAAACAGTGGCTCAAATTTCTCTAAAAGCTCTTTAAAATTAATTTATTTGTTCTTACATAAATATATCTCATATGGTTTTATAAGTGTGAAATTAAAACAAATGGTAAAAGAGAATTCTAATATGAACAAGACAGCGAACCTAGAAAGGATTTAAGTTACAGGCAACCTGCAACTCACCATAGGGGCCTGGGTAGCTCATGAAATCCCAAATGGGTCCTTTTCCTCAAAAAGATCTCTAGGTTTGAAAATGTTTTTATTATTTAGAAAACTATTTTTAGGGCTTAAATCAACAACCATACCAATGTAACTCCCCATGTAAGAGAGATCCAGGTTGAAAAGCATAACTATAAGCCGCACCTAAGAACTGTAATTAAGAGGAGGAGAGATGCCAACATAAAAATGATGTGCACGCACTGCTTCGTACCTGAGGGCGTCAGCACCATACTTCTGGATGATGGACACAGGGTCAGGGTAATTCTTCTTTCGTTTGCTCATTTTCTGGCCGTCACTTTTGTAAAACAAAAAGTAGAAGCCAATTAAACAAGTGAACAACAAGCTGACTTTAAATGTGGACACAGATGATCTGTAAACAGGAATACATAAGTACAAAGGGGAGGAGTGACTGATTTAGATGCAAGCTAGTGTGAAGACATACCTAAGGCTATTTGGTTGCTACCTTTAAACTCTTTCAGAATGCCATGGTAAGTCCATGGGGCATCATCAGGCACTTAGACCAGGAAGGTATTGTCACATTTATCCCAGAGGAATAAAAACTTACTCGCATAAAACTTAAATAAACTCGAATAGAACTTATTTGCATAAAAGAACCGCACAAGAATGTTATTCACAACCACCACATAGTGGAACCACCCAGAGGCCAATCAAGAGGGGAAGGTTAAATAGACTATGATACACCCATACTGTGGAACACTATTCAGTAACAGAAATGAATGAACTCTGATATGTTCAACAATTAGAAACCTCCAAGGAATTATGTTGACTGAAAAAAGCCAACTCTACCAAATTAGACAGTGTATGATTCTATGTATTTAACACTCCTCAAATGATGACATTCGGGAAGGAGAGCAGACCAGTGGTTGCTGGGGACTGGGAATGAGGGTGGAAGGTTGCTGGGTGCATGTAGTTATGAAGGGCATTAGGAGAGAATCTTGTGGTGTTGGAACCATTCACACTCTTGACTGTGCTCATGGGTACAGAAAACTACACATGTGAGAAAACTGTATACTAGTAAATACACATCAGCAAATGCGTACATGTAAAACTGGAGAAATTCAGTGGACCACGCCAAACTCCTGGTTGTGATATTTATTATTACAATATGAATTCCAAATGTGACCAGTGGGGGAAACTATGCAAAGTATACAAGGGAGCTCCACCATTTTTCACAACTGCATGCACGCCTACAATAATCTCAATAACACTTTCAGTGAGGGGCAGGAGCAGGTGTGAGGCTACAGCTCAGAGGAAGAGTATATGCTTAATACATGAAGCCCCGAGTTCAGGGCTCAAGACGTGAACTTAGCACTCATTTGCTCTGACCTTTAGTCGGTTATTTCTCTGTGTTGTAAGTTTCTTCATCATTGAAAGGGGATAACTACAGGACCCATGTGAAACAGTTCTGAAGATGGGCTGGGTGAGGACACGCTGATGTACACAGGGGGCCTGGCTAAGGACATGGGTGTACTAACTGTTAGGTGCTGTCCTCTTCCTCCTCCCAGCCAGTGAAGCAGGTGGTCTGTGTGAGTAAGACATAGACATGCCTCTATCTCATTTTATTTATTTTAATTCTTAATGAGCAGAGGTAATGAAAGCAAAGGAAAAATCAGACTCTCCTATAATAGTCAAAAGTTGGAAATGATACTCAGTGGAGGCTGAGTCCCTGAGTGGAGCCTGATGTGGCGCTCACTAGTTCTGGTCCTGGACTTGTGGTTTCAAGACCCCCCGAGAGCTTCCTTGCAAGTTAAACAGAGGTGAACAAAAATCCTTATTTTAGGACTGGAACGAGTCACTACACGGGAGAGTGCACCTGCCTTGCCAGAACGAGTCCGTTCACAATCACATTCTTGAAAGGAGGTTGTCCAAAGAGGGCTGTGGCCAGCACCAGCAGGGTGTAAAACCTGAAGAAAAACAAACCCCAGCAATTCAGCAAGAACAGGAAGGAGTACATGCACAGGAAAATATATTTATTCAATGGATGAATTTCTATTTTTGATATAGTATACTTCTTGATAATCACACGAACCAAAGGTTCTTAGTTCTAGTTACATATCATAATCATGCAGGAAGTGTTGAAAAATAATAGGTATGCCAAACCCACTACAGATCAATCAAATTAGAGCCTCTGGTTTGCAAAGAAATAAAAGCCTCCAGCAATGCCCTGATCCTCCCTCTGCTACCAGGTCTTCCCAACAGAGAGTCAGTATAACCAGCTATAGGTAGCACAGGGGTCCCTCAGTATCACCTGAAACACCTGGTGAGAACGAGAAAAGATCTTACAGGACAAATAATCTGATAAAAAAAGATGCAAAAAGCACTCATACAAAGGTCAAAAGTAGACTTTGGGAGCAGTGGGCTGGGCAGAGGCTGGAGCGGGCACTGAGGCGACCGCCATGGCGTTTCTCAAACTTCGCAACCAGGAAACGCAATTCAGCTTGATGAATTACTTTATTTGGAGGAAAGAAGAAGATCTGAATAAGTACAGAGAATTTTAAAGTTGGAAGGGCGAACTCTGTTGGAGAAGCTGTTCAGTCAGCAGGAGAATGGGCCTCCAGAAGAAGCAGAGAAATTTTGCTCACGGATCATTGCCATGAGTCTTCTACGTCCTTTTAGTGACTGCTTCAGGGAACCATGTCATCAGAATGCCCAGTCAAGTTTTGCTCCATTTGATGCGCTGATGGAGTTGCTGCTAATTGAACTGTGTTCTGAGCTGAGAACTCATTTAGATCAACTTAAAGCTGGTCAAGTTGGAGACTGCACAAATAAATCACCAGAGAAATGTCTGTAATAGTAGACATGAAACATTTTCCTCTTTTCCACAAAGGACTTGACTGAGAACCATATTGATTTTTATTTTAGTTACCTCCCGCTAGTTTTATGTGAAATAAGCAGAATTGGGGGGAGGGGTCTTGATGCTGTGGTAGACAACAGAAATTTTAAAAAACTTGTTTATTAATTTTTAAGTAATAAAAATACTTTCAAAAGTTCAACAATACTGATTGAAATACAAATGTTAATATGTGATGAGACCATAAGAAATATTTTAAGTATTTATGAAATGGTTTTGTTTTACAATGAACTATGAATATTGTATAGTTAATTTCCTCACTGAGGATTCTGAACATTCCTATGTTATTTCACGTGTACTGAAGAACATTGTTGTACAATGCTTTGTGTAAAGTTATTGTGAAAACTTTATTGTCTTTATTTTTGCCAAAGATTTCCCATAGTTTGAAGCATTTGAAGCAATAAAATAAAAAAAAAATTAAAAAAAAAAAAAAAGTAGACTTTGGAATCTAGAAAATGCCTCTATTCTCTCAGATGCTGTGCATCCCATTCATGCACAGTTCCCCAGCTTGTTCCTTGTGAGAACTCTCACATCCCTGCCACTGCCCAGGGGTGATGCTCATATGCCACCCTGACCTGTTCCTGCTGTCCCAGGGGTGATGCTCTCCTATCACCCTGACCTAATCCTGTGCACTAGGAACATCAAGGAACATGAACTACTGAGGACAGCAGACCCCAGTCCTAGTATAAATATCTATCCAGACAGCCCTTTCAGTTCCAAAAAAAGGTTAGGAGGACTCCTGGTACCAAGGAGGCAGCCCAGACCTTGGGAAGGGGAAGGGGACAGTGGGCACATGGGCTTCACACAACTTAAAAGGCTGCCGGACTTCACTACTTCTTAGAGAAACAAGCTCACTGGGAAGTCATTTGGCCCTCCAAAAAAACAGGAATTTATTTCTGGTAGCTGTTCCTACAGATAAATTGATTAGTATCTGAAAATAACACATTGCAATACATTAAGGCTTGAATTCAAGGATGAACACAAACTGAAAGAGCTGAAAATTACACCACAAATTCCTTAAACCCAACCCTACAGAAACATTATTAATGAAACTATAATTAGTACATGGGTCAGCAAAGCCTATTCACAAAAAGAAGGTGACTCACTTTTTTCCAATAAGAGAATGAGTATACTACTTTAAAAGGGCATGAGACAAAACCCAAAACCCAAATCCTCCCCTAAGTGCATTTTAAATTTTTGACTGTCTTTAAAATGTTAATTGATAAGGCTAGACTCCCTGTCCAAGCACATAACTACCCCCCAATATCTAGCACCCAACATATTATCTTGTAAATACTCATTAAGCATTTGAGTAAATGATTTGGAAAAGAACACATATTGTTTTATATGACTTAAACTTCCAACTTAACATAGATGAATGCCAAAATGTTAGTGAAATAATTCAAATTATAATACCATAGCTGTACTTCAGTGAGAGAATCTTACTTGAAGGGCAGTTTAGTATTCATGGTGGGCAGAAAGGACATAAGGCAGGAACAGAGGCTGTGTTGTTTGCCACAAGTCTGGCCAGCACCCAGGGATACCTGGTAGGCACTCAACAAATCAATGAAACCCTTAAAGAGAGAAGGGGCATACCATCCTCTGGTTTGGTCGATGCCTTCGGCAATGAAGTCTGCAGGAAATGCATCCTCAAACTCCCTCTTGTTTTCAAACGGATAATGAACTTGAGCATAGGGCATGCTGCCACTCTCGAACCAGCAGTCAAATACTTCCGACACGCGCCTCAGTGATCCTTTTCCACAGCGTGATGGAATGGTCAGGTGGTCAATGCTGACATGGAAAAGCAGCACTTTTATGCACAACAGAACTTGCAGTTTACTTGCCTCAGGAAACCCAGCGCTCTGGTAAGATACTACTCATGGGCTGTACAGCATGCTTGTACCGTGGTGGTCCCATACAACTACAAGGGAGCTGAAGAATTAATTCCTCCCTTAGTGGCATGTAACGGTCCTGATGAGGACAATGCATTAGTCAAGTGTTTGTGGTGACACTGGTGTGAGCAAACCTAGTGTGCTACAAGATGTGTAAAAGTCATAAAAGTACAGCACGTACTATTGATGATAACATGATATAACTGGTTTTTGCATTTACTATACTTTTTATTTTGGTAGTCATGGGGATTGAACCCAGGGGCACTCTGCCACTGAGCTGCATCTCTGCTAGCTTTTACTTTGAGACAGGGTCTTGCTAAATTGCCCAGATTGGTCTTGAATTTGTGATCCTCTTGCCTCAGACTCCCAAGTCACTGGGATTTTAGGTGTGCCATGACCAGGCTTGGCCTTCTCATTGTTATTTTAGAGTGTACTTCTACTTACAAGAAAAGTTTACTGAAGCCTGTGATCCCAGCTACTTGGGAGGCTGAGGCAGAAGCATCAAAATTTCAAAGTCAGCCTGGGCAACTCAGTGAGACCAAAAGTACAACTTAAAAAAGAGCTGGTGACATAGCTCAGTGGTAGGGTACTTGCCTAACATACATGAAACCCTGGGTTCAAGTCCCAGTATGGTTAAAGAAAAAACAAAAATTAACTGTAAAACAGTGTACTACCATGACCACCTACATCTTGTGTTAACCGTATTTCTTGGTTGTATCAAGAGGCCATGTCAAGAGACTGATCCATGCCATCTGGGTTTGTGCAAGGATACCCCAGGGTATGTGTTCATACAAATAAATCGTCTAAGGATGCATTTCTCAGAACATATCCCATAGTTAAGTGAAGCCTGAGTGAAAATGCATTTGTAAACAGAAATGTCAGCCATTCTCAAAGGCTTTCAGAGAGCACTGTGCACTATGGTCACCTGACCTTTCAATTGAGGAGGGAGGATACACAAAGAGTGCTTGCAGGTGCAACTCTGTAGTTTGAGAGGTATCATGTCTTAGTAGAAGGTAACGGGACCAAGTGAATCAATCATCAAGAAACTGACCTCTCTCTGTGGAGATCTGAGATCTTTGCTCCTGACAGTTCTTCAAGTTCTGCCACTGATCCAATGCAAACTACCTGTTAAAAATAAAGTTAAAAGAAAGAACTCCTTAGAGACAAAGAGATCTCATTGAGTTAATTTATGTGACCTTCCTGTTTAGTTTGAGAAACCTCTGATTTTCCTTAAAATCTCATTAATATACCAATCTGGGCTGAAGGACAGCTACCATTTTAACACAGCTGACTGTCCAAAAGACCACACACTGGTCTATGAAATGGCAAGTGCTAACTTGTCTATCTTGTTACCTACCCCTATGATAGAGGGCTCTTATGTGGGGATTTTAAACACTAATAGCCATCATCTCAATGGGTAATTCTGGAGGGTTTACTATGTGTAAATTTCTGCCAAAATCATGGTGAAAGGCATAAGTGAAATGCCTCAGACTATTGTTCTAAGGCATCTGAGTTTGTCCCTGGCACCTGAATCTAGCATTTTAATCTGGAATCTTCCCAAGACAAAGCTAGAACTAAGTTAGTGTTCTTAGACCAGGTTAAAATAATTAGCCTAAAATATAAGATGTTAGTATTATATCTGGGCAAGGAAGTGAGAGATGGGGCTTGCTGGGACACTCAGAATGGGGGGAGTCATCTGACAGGGTTTCTGCTACCTATGGGCACCCATGGGCTCTTTCCCTTCTTTCCTGTCCAATCCCCCAAGTCTTCTGACTCAGTTACTTCAATTACAGCTGCTTCTTAGGGCCCTAGAGGAAACTGACCAGCCCCCAGGGTGCTGTTGCTCATCTTTGCTGTAAAGATTGCTGTAAAGCAATGGACAGAAGACCCTGTCATGAAAATATGTCTGTGTATTGACGCACATGCACGTGTGCATGCCCACACAGACGCAAGTCTACAAATGCAATTTTAGAAGTTTATAAAAGCCTACAGTACAATGATAATTTTTGGGGGGGTTTTGCTTTTTCATTATCTACGTTAGCTTAACCTAAGTTAATGCTATAACTTAATGCACAGAGGAAAAGATACCTGTGTAACACCAGACTAGAGCACTTAAAAATACAAACCATATTTTTCCCTTTATACAGAAGAAAATTTAGAAATTCAAATACTAAAAATATATTATTTTATGTCATGATTCTAGGAATGAATAGAGAAAAGATGAAATAAGGTGCAAAGAGAGAAAAACATTACTATACACCACATTTACACTACAGGAACAAAGTGTGTCAGCAAAGTCAACAGAAGGACACACAGTTCCATCTCACCTCCTCAAAGTCTTCGCTGACCCACAGTGGGATGGGGGTACCCCAGTATCTGTTTCTGGAAATTGCCCAGTCACGTGCATCTTTCAGCCAATTTCCAAACCGCTTTTCTCGCACAAACTCTGGGACCCTGCCATAAGCAGATTAGACAATCATTTAGGAATATAAGGCAAGTCAAAATTGTAAATTATATTCACATAAGCCCTGGTGAACCAGATGCTATGGAAACACCGAGGTCACTGGCAGGAGCATGTTTTCTTTTACTTTTTCACCCCAGTGCTGGGGATTAAACACAGGAGTGCTCTACCTCTGTGCTATATTCCCGACCCTTTTTATTTTTTTAATTTTATTTTTTAAAAATAATTCTTAGTTGTAGATGGACACAATATCTTTATTTTTATGTGGTGCTGAGGATTAAACTCTGCCTCACCTGTGCAAGGCAAACACTGTACCACTGAGCTACAGTCCCAGTCTCCCTTTATATTTTTTGAGATGGGGTCTCATTGAATTGCTAAGGCTGGCCTTGAACTTGAGATCCCAGAAGCATATTTTTTAATGGACAGCACCAGCATATGTGATAGCCACTGACTGACCCAAAGCATATACACATCCCACATCCTCCTTGTCAATTGAGACCACCACAGACCTCTGACTAGCCACCCTGACTCTAGCAGCCTCATTCCAATCAATTCTAGTCTTCACATTATCTGATGACAGCAGCTTTACTAAAAATTATTAGTGTGAGCTCCCAATGGGCTGGGTAGTTGGAAGCTTCTGTGTCCCTCTGTGGTCATCCCTGACCTTGCATTTAGCCTCCAGCAATGAGGTAAGTTCTTCGGCATGCGGCTCCTCAACTGTCTCTGCCATTCAGCCTTCCTTACCTCTGCCAACCCTACCACTCCCAACACTTCTGCTGCCTTTTACTGGAAAAAAGCTCCTAATTCCTTAAGGTTCAGCTTTGCAGGCATCCTTCTAAGGGCAAGGCTGAGTCAGGGTAACGCTAGGCTCCTAAATACCCTCTTCTTCTCTTGGGCACTGTACCTGTCATCCGTATTATACAGATCCGTTTATATGTGTACACTCCTTTGAGGCTACCTTATTCTATACTACTACCTTATGCATGAGGGGAACTAATGAGCTTGCTAGTTTTAAAAATGGAAAAGCTGCTTTTTTTTAAAAAATATTTTTTTAGTTGTAGATGGACATAGTACCTTTATTTTTTCATTTTTATGTGGTGTTGAGGATTGAACCCAGTGCCTCACGCATGCCAGGCAAGCACTTCTAAAACTGAGCCACAAGCCCAGCCCAAAGAGCTGCTTTTTGAGAAGTCATACTTTGCTATAATGTATTAGAAGGCTATAGTTTCTAACCATTTTCTTTACTGCCCTGAGATCTCTTCATTCTTCTCAGATTAAATAAATTTTTTTGGTTGGGTTAGGTCCTAGTGGGAAGTAAGAAGTGAGACTCGAAACTCTCAGTGAAAAACATTCTTTGGGAATGAATGTTGTTTCATTTTGCAAGTGTAGGTGGAAATGACATGTCATCTGTTGGTCAAAGTTCTGCTGGAGAGAGCAGTTTCTGTACTTGGGGTTTACGTACACCAGGGACTCAACAAGCACCAAAAATAGTTAAGTACAAAAGCCTTCTGCATATACACCACAGACTGATGTTTATCCTGAGAATTTTTATTTAAGGTTAGCATACCGAGAGTAAAGCCAGAATTGCTCCTCTAAAGTCATTCTACTACATAAAACACAGAAGTGGCCATTGCTCATTTCCATGGGGTTTTCCCTTACCCGCTCTATCAGGAGGATATTATTCTTGTACATTAAATTATTTTATGTTCCTTCAAACACAGAACAGACAGCTATCATAATGAACAATACAAGGTGGTTATAAAGTCGTGACTCGGAGAGTGTAAGCCACACTAACTACGAGAGCAAAAGAAGCACCTCTCGCTGCTCACCAGTAACACAGGCTGTTGTTCCGCAGCAGCTGCTCCACCATGTGCTCCACCCGCACGAACCAGCTGGGCACTGCTTTGTAAATGAGTGGAGTGTCTGATCTGGGCAGGCAGAGACACAGAGGAAGCGGGTCAGGAGAGACACAGGTACCAAGGCAAGAGTTTTAGTCTTTTATTAATACACCACCACCAACTTGGACATTTTTTTTTATCTTATCTTATTTTATTTTATTTATTTTATTTTATTTTTGGGAATGGGGATTGAATTCAGGGGTGTGTTACACTGAACTACATGCCTGGCACTTTTTATTTTGAGACAGGGTCTCACTAAGTTGCTGAAGCTGGCCTTGAACATGTGATTTTCCAGTCTTGGTCTCCCAAGTTGCTGGAATTATAAGGTGTGCCATTGAGCCTGGCTAAAATTCCTTTTTATTATAGATGCAAATGTCTAAGTCTTCAAAATTGGTCATATTGCTGGGTGTAGTGGCACATGCCTGTAATCCCAGCGGCTCAGGAGGCTGAGGCAGGAGGATCATGAGTTCAAAGATAGGCTCAGCAATGGTGAGGCACTAAGCAACTCAGTGAGACCCTGCCTCTAAATAAAATACAAAATAGGGTTGGGGATGGGGCTCAGTGGGTGAGTGCCCATGGGTTTAATCTTCAGTGTAAAAAAAAAGTCATCTCCATGATACTAAGAAGGGCAAAACCCAAAAAAAGAACAAGACTTGAGGTGGATGTGGTACTGCACACCCTTGGGAGGCTGTGGCAGGAGGACTGTTAATTCAAGGACAGTCTTAGTGAGAGACTCTGTCTCGAAATAAAAAGTGAAAAAGGCTAGGCACACAGCACAGTGGTAAACCAACCACCCCTGGGTTCACTATCCAGTAAAAAAAAAAAAAAAAAAAAGAAAGAAAGAAAGAAAGAAAACCAAGACTAGAAAGAGAAACAGTTCTACTGATGACAGTTATCTAAAACGTGATGTCAATGTCAGCACAGAGACAGTGTGGGGACTGAATTTGAGGCCACTGAACATTCATTTTCATCCACATATTCATAGCATGATCCTGTATTAAGACAATATCACATTACATTTCTCAATAAATTCTATTATAAAATTCTAGAGATATTTGGCATCCTAAACAAAATGTGGCCACACAACATAAAACAGTACCCCCCCAACTCTCAAGGAAAGAGACAACTTTTTGCATTCATAAAACTCTCCTAAGAACAGGAGGGCAGTTTCCAAACACTAACTGTAGGACACCCATGAGATGGTTCTGTGAGTATGAAGGTATGGGCATACACAAATAGTGTGACCAGAGTGTGACGCTCCAGCTACAGCAGGCTTCCCTCCTCTCACCTCCAGCAGAAAGGGTAGCTGTGCGTGAAGGTGCTGGAAACAAGAAGTCGGCCCTGTTCCTTCAAGGTCCTGATGATATTTTTGTCTGCATCCTGTTAAAAAATTGGAAATTTAGTCATTAAAGCATCTTATCATACTTAACGGCAACATCATTTTATTAGTAAAACCCAACATTTTGTTGTGACTTAAAGGCAGGAATAAAATGTATCATTTAAAAATACTCTGTTCAAAATGCAAATCAAAACCACCCTAAGATTCCATCTCACCCCAATTAGAATGGTGATTATCAAGAATACAAGCAACAACAGGTGTTGGCGAGGATGTGGGGAGAAAGGTACACTCATACATTGCTGGTGGGGTTGCAAATTAGTGCAGCCACTCTGGAAAGCAGTGTGGAGATTCCTTAGAAAACTTGGAATGGAATCACCATTTGACCCAGCTATCCCACTCCTTGGCCTATACCCAAAGAACTTAAAATCAGCATACTACAGAGATACAGCCACATCAATGTTCATAGCTCCTCAGTTCACAATAGCCAGATTGTGGAACCAACCTAGATGTCCTTCAATTGATGAATGGATAAAGAAACTGTGGTATATATATATACAATGGAATATTACTCAGCCATAAAGAATGATAAAATTATGGCATTTGAAGGCAAATGGATGAAATTGGAGAATATCATGCTAAGTGAGATAAGCCAATCTCAAAAAACCAAAAGACGAATGATATCGCTAATAAGTAGATGATGACACATAATGGGGGTGGGAGGGGTTAGTGTTAGGGTTAGAGTTAGGGTTAGGGAGGGGGGCAAGAATGGAGGAAGGAAGGACTGTATAGAGGGAAAAGAGGGGTGGGAGGGCTGGGGGGAAGGGGAAAAAAACAGAATGAATCAAACAACATTACCCTATGTAAATTTATGATTACACAAATGGTATGCCTTTACGCCATGTACAGAGAAACAACATGTATACCATCTGTTTACAAAAAAAAAAAAAAAAAAAAACCTCTGTTCATTTTTAGCCACATAAACACATTCCTTAGTTTTTTTTTTTTTTTTTTTTTTAGGGCGGGGGGCGGTGGGCAATGGGGATTGAACCCAGGGACATTTAACCCCTGAGCTACAGCCTCAGCTCTTTTTATTTTTTAGAGACAAGGTCTCACTAAACTGCCCAGGCTGGCCCTAAACATGTTACTCTCCTGTCAGCCTCGTGTTGCTGGGATCACAGGGGCACCATCACACCTGGCTCTGTAATGTTTAAGGTAGTGAAGTTTTCAATCAGAAACCATTACCCCAAGGTCACAAAGTTGCTTCATGAGACAGAGTCCAGTTTTTGACTCCTACCCCAAAACGAGAGCATGCTTCCTTTAAAGACATTACACCCCCTAATATAGCTGATAGTACTTTTGTGTGATTTTATGCTGAAACAAAATAGAAACAAGTTCTTAGAGACGAATTACAATATAAGCTATAATGAGAGTGATTATAAGTTGCATTAATTTCCTTACTTGGGGGGAAAGGAGGACTGATTGATTAAATGTATATAAGTTGGACAACCTTCTGAACTTATGGACTACAGACCTTCACGTACTGTCCTGTGAAATCTGTCACTTCTTCTGTGAAGCAGCCTGAAGCATCCACAGGACAAATAGGGAGTGAGTCTTTCTGAATAATGTTGAAGTCCATGCAGACCCGATAGTCATCCTGGGAAAAGGGAATGGAAGAGCAAGAGAGAAGAATAAAATAGTCTAATATGCAGGAAAGAACGAAAGCATGAAGTGATAGATTTACAATAAACCTTTTCAGTATTCTGATATAGATATGTAATCGGTTTTATACTTTTAACCAAAGGTGACTCAAGGACCATTTAGGCACCTGGAGCCTCACAGCTGATTATATCATCCAGCTTAGTGTTCCCAACCATTATTTCACAGGCCTGCCGTAGATAGCGGAGCATTCACTAAGATGACAGAGGACACACATGAATGTTTTAAAACTAAGTCAAATTTGATTTATAACAGCAGCATATCTACACATCTGAAAAACAAAGGCACATACAGGTATAAAGCACAATCAACTGCACCACAAGATGCCTGATATACATATGGCTGTGCATCCTGCCCAAGGATGCCCATGCTAATCTAAAAGCAAGGTATTCACTTTGTAAATACGTAAACCTGGCCTCAGGTGGCAGAGCTTCCCTAGGTTACACCACGATGCTTCAGGAGTAGCCTTGAAGGGTGCTAACCATTAGAGCTCATGCCAGGCAACGCTGAGCACCTACCACACAAGCGCACTGAACCCTCACAGTGAAGTGGCAAGGAAGGCAGATGGGGGTACAGGGTAGGTATCACAAGTGCTTCCCTTGCACACAGCAGTGATGACCCCCACTTTACAGATGAGGGGCTGACACATAAAGAACTCAGCTACAAAGCGGCAACAGTAGGATTCAAATCCAAACAGCCCACTTCAGAGTCTACAGTCTCCACCAACATGCTACGTTGCCTAAATATGAAATTATGGAGACCGTTAAGACTGAAACCACACTGGTTTGACTCCAAGACAAGCTGGAAAGCTAATATGCTTCTCCCTGGAACTGTGTTCACGTCTCACTCTGCTGAGTTGCTTGGGTGGTGGGATGTGTGGGAAGGCAGGAAATGCCCAGAGCACAGAAAAAGGAAATATTAAGTGCAGTGCAAACAGCTCTCAGTCACTGTGATAAGCCAACAGCAGCCACTTGAATGGAGGTGGAACAGGTGATGTTCAACACAATGACGCACCGTATTGCCGTGTAAAGATGAGGTAGGTGGAAGGCCTCTTAGGAGACGTTTTCCAAGTGGGGTTAAAAGGTATAGTTTGCAGAACTGCATGGTATTCAGGACAGATAAGTGAGGTATAACTAAAGTTAGTGACAACTATCCACATTTAACAAGGACAGTCTGAACTATGATTCAAAAGCATGAAGCTTTTTTTTTTTTGGGTGCTGTGACTCAGATACAAGCAGAAGCTGTATTTTTATTATCTACTATCAGTGGAGTAACCATACCAGTGGACACTAAACTTATTATATGTGACTAGTTCTGAAACTCTAATTAGTATTATTATGACTGTTCACAACAAATATGAAAGAACAAAGACATGGCAGGAATGCTGGCCTTTTGGAGGTTAAATGTCTGGCAACAGATCAGGATTCGCCCCATCATTTCCAGAAATCAGTTCGCAATGAGTGGAAACTGCAGTTGCAAATTTTACAAGCCAGCTTGTGGGGAGTGAGCCAAAAAAGAGGCTGACTCCATGGTCCACATGAGAGGAGCCTGATGAGACACATGACTCAGCAGCCCAAGAAAAGCAGCTACTGACATTTACTTCTCATAAGTAAGTGTGCAAGACTATGCTACTCACCGCTCCAAAGTAAGGGGCCTGATGTACAACGCCTGTGCCTTCTTCCTCCTTCACATAGTGGTCAACAAGCACAGTGAAAGCGCCATTCTCTTTACACTGCAAAAGAAAGGTTGGCAGGCATCAGGGAAGGAACGCTTCTGCATCAACAATGGGAACAGCCTGAGAAAACCCTTCAGCACGTGAAAAAAATTTTTTTTTTTTACTTTTGAAATTTTGATTCATTGTACAAAATGGGGTACAACTATCATTTCTCTGGTTGTACACGAAGTAGAGTCATACCATTTGTGTAATCACACATGTATATAGGGTAATGATGTTTGTCTTATTCTATTATCTTTCCTTCCTCCTGCCCCCTCCTCACCCCTCATTTCCCTCTACAAAATCCATCCTTCTTCCATTCTTCCCTTACCTCCTCCCCCCGCCCATTATGTATCATCATCTACTTATCAGAGAAATCATTCAGCCCTTGTTTTTTTGGGATTGGCTTATTTCACTTAGCATGATATTCTCCAACTCTACCATTTACCTGCAAATGCCATAATTTTATTCTTCTTTATGGCTGAATAATATTCCATTGTATATGTATATATACCAGTTTCTCTATCTATCCATTCATCTATTGAAAGGCATCTAGGTTGGTTCCACAATCTAGCTATTGTGAATTGAGCTACTATAAACATTGATGTAGCTGCATCAAATGGTGGCTTCATTCCAAGTTTTCTAAGGAATCTCCATGAAACTAAACCCCTATCTTTCACCCTGCACAAAAGTCAACTCAAAATGGATCAAGGACCTAGGAATTAGACCAAAGACCCTGCACCTAACAGAAGAAGAAATAGGTCCAAATCTTCATCATGTTGGCTTAGGACCAGGCTTCCTTAACATGACTCTAAAAGCACAACTAAAGGAAATCAAACTAAAAAGCTTTTTCTCAGCAAAGAAAACAATCAACAAAGACAGCCTGCAGGGTGGGACAAAATCTTTGCCACATGAGTTCAGAGAGAGCACTAATCTCCAGAATCTATAAAGAACTTAAAAACTTTACACCAAGAATACAAATAATCCAATCAATAAATGGGCTAAGGAAATGAGCAGACGCTTCACAGAAGATCTACAAGCAATCAACAGATATATGAAAAAATGTTCAACATCTCTAGTAATAAGAGAAATGCAAATCAAAACTACCCTAAGATTTAATCTTGCATGTGAAATTACTTTCAGAAATAGAAAAGACGGTATTATTCACGTTGGGAAGAAACTTGATGATTAAAGACATCATTTCTCTGGATAGCGGCTCATCACTTACAAATGATGTAATTATCTGAAGGCTTACAGATAAAAATTTCTAATTTCTCTGGCCACATAACTGGGCTTTTTCATTATTTTCCCAAGCCCCACCCTTGCCTGAGCATGAATTTAGCATACAGTCTCAGAAAACATGGTTCTGTAAATAATTCGCTTCCGGTATATTTCCAATCATTGCATGTGCTATGCTTCTCCTCTTCCTTTCAACCCAGTTCAAGTTATAGTCATAGACGGTAAACATCAAAGGGTATGGTAAGGGGAATCTGGCAGAATAAGCTCTACGGGTATGGACTCACTTTAAGACTTGGGGGAAATGTTCAATTTTATTTTCTTTATAGCAGCAACAATGTCAAATTAATACACATAATGATACAAAACTTACTTTCTCTACCTTCATCTCTTCTTATTTTTTCCCATATACACTTTATTTTGCCCAAACTGGCCCTTAATTGTCCTATCTCTTTGCATTGGTAAAAAAGCACTTTTACAGCTGGACCAGTGGTGCATACCTGTAATCCCAGCAGCTTGGGAGGCTGAGGCAAGAGGATCTTGAGTTTAAAGCCAGCCTTAGCAAAACACGAGGTACTAAGCAACTCAGTGAGACCCTGCTCTAAATAAAGTACAAAATAGGGCCGGGGATGTGGCTCAGTGGTTCAGTGGCCCTGAGTTCAATCCCCAGTATAAAAAAAAAAAAAAAAAAAGTACTTTTACAAATGACTTTCACATTAAATTTCTATAATCTTGTGAACAAGCTCTCAGATTCCCATATTTCAGAAATATTCTGGGGCTATTTATATTTCACTGTTGGGGGCTATGCCATGCGGACTACGCCAAGATGGCGCCTGGCAGCCAGCCAGAAGTTGTTTTGGTCACGATAGCAGTGAGGAGGTTAATTAACATAAGCACACTCAGGTGATTTGTCATTGGCTGTATTCAATTAAGTCCATGCATACAATGCATACAATACAATACAGTGCTCCTGATTGTGCCTGCTCGTTTTGACCTTTGCCATGATTGGGCAGCTGGCTCCTCGCCTGATCTTCGCATAATTGGCGTCAGCCCTACCCTTCACCTCCTGGAGGGGAAATAAGCCGGTGCGCGGGCTCTCCTTGAGCACCAGGGTCCCAGGTGCCAGGTTCGAGGTTCCGATTCCCGGGTTTCCTGAATCTACAATAAACCGTTCCGAATTCAAGAGCCTCGCTTTTCATTTTGACTCCGCTGGAAGGCGTCATTTCACAGGTGAACAAAGTTAGAATTATGATTAAATGGCTTGCTAGGGTTGTGGTTCAGTTCTAGAGCGCTTGCCTTGCACGTGTGAGGCATTGGGTTTGATTCTCAGCACTGCATATAAATAAAGTCCACTGACGACTAAAAAAAAAAAAATATATATATATGTGTGTGTGTGTGTGTGTGTGTATATGTGTATGTATATATATATATATATATATATATATATATAAAGATATAAAGATTAAATGGCTTGTCCAAATCACACCACTGCCATTGATGAAGTCTGGATCTGAAGCAAGGGCTTTTGGTTGCACATGCAATGTTACTTTCAACTACAACACAGCACTCTGCTTTGGAACTTAAAACCAAACTAGAAAAATAATCACAAATTTTTAATTAGTGCCACTCAAATCGCCTTGAAATATTTTGGAAAGTATAGTGCTAGAGGTGTGTTTTCAACAGTTTAAACATGGGGAGAGAATATGTGTGTTCTTAGAAGCAGAGTAAGTCCAAAAGTATCTTACTTGGTCTAATCAGACGAGGAGAGCCCAGCCCTCTCTGTGCCCGCGTCACTAAGGACATAGTGCAGAATCCACTCATGCCCCGCTGCCATCTCCTCAGCCAGGTGAGCTCCAGTGCTGGCCCTCAGGCAGCACTGACATCACGGCTTCACTCAACATTGTGCTTTAGGTATGCATCATGATTTTTTTTTTTCCCTGAGGCATATTATTCAAAATACTTGCCTAAGGCTGGGATTGAGGCTCAGTGGTAAAGCACTTGTCTAAGTGTGAGGCACTGTGTTGGATTTCCAGCATCACATATAAATAAATGAATAAAAATAAAAGGAAAAAAATTAAACAAAAAGAAAAAAAAATTTGTCTAAAATTCACTGGAGTTCTTAGGTATTTCAGGAAGATGATTTAATAGAAGTTATTCAACTTAATTGATCATGTACTGAGTGCATATTTTAGACAGACCTCTGACTTGGGCTGAAGTTCCTCTCTAGGGTGCCCTTGTGTGCTTTTCTAAGAGGGCTGAGCTCTCCTCCAGTTCTCAATAGGGTCTGTGACTCAGAATGGTGAAGAGTCACTGATTGGGGGAAAGAGGTTTTAGACAAACAAAATGTTCAGTCATACAAGAGAAGAATGTAGTCAGGAGGTTTTTCAAACGAAAGACCAGGTGGCTTTTCAGACAATGCTTCTTTCAGAAGGCAGCAGAGTTCAGACTGAAGGATAGACTGAATTTAGCAGATACAATGAAAGAAAAGGGAAGAATATTTAAAATGGGAAAACTTCAATGACAAAGGAAAGGAACACTTTGGGGATGTGGTTAGGAAGAATGTCTGGCACAACTGGCTGGGGAGCAGGAGGGTTCCTCCTGAATGTGGGGAAAGGACTCAAGGCTTGTGGGAGGGACGTGACAAAGGCAGAGTACACAGGAATGTGAGGCAGCAACTGCAGAGGAGGAAGGACACTAAACTGGGGGGAAATGTGGGAAAATGATCAGGTTAGAAAAACAGAGAGATGACAGATGTACTGTGGACAGGACCCAAACGACAGAGGTCACCAGTGTCAACCATCTCTCCCTGCGCTGAGGGTGAACAGCAAAGGGGTCAGCAGATGTTTATCCTGGGCTCAGATGTAAGTAGAGGTCCAGCTGATCTAATTTTCACACAATGTGTGATGCCAGGTCTGACATATTGCTCATACCCAAGACCTTAAAATAAGAACCAAGGAGGATTTCTGCTTGACCTTGTTCTTTTGGTGGTGGGTGTGATATGCAACGAGACCTCTGGATCTTCCATTGTCAGAAAACAAATTCCATATAAAACAGTTCTTTATTCTTAAGAAAACTAAGGTGCTAAACCTAAGAGTTTCACCATGGTGTGTAGATTTTAAACTCTAATTAACTTCTGTCCTTTACACACAATGTTTATTTTGAGCACTATCTTTTTTTTTTCCTTATTGTGAAGTGAACCTAGGGTCTTGAACTTCATAGGCAAGTGTTCTATCACTGAGTTATATATCCCCAGCCCTCTAAGCAGTATCTTAATTTTGTTGAAAACCTCAAAAACTTCCCTGGTAGACTATAAACAATACATATATACATATATGTATCTAACCAAGTGTAAGGTCACTGCTTCTACAATGTGAGAATATTATTTTAAAAATTCCCACATGAGCTGGGCATGATGGCACATGCCTGTAATCCCAGTGTCTCAGGAGGTTGAGGCAAGATTGCAAGTTTGAGGCCAACCTTTAGTGAGGCCCTAAGCAACTTAGTGAGACCCTGACTCAAATTAAAAAGGGCTGGGGATGGATATAGCTCAGTGGTAGATTGTCCCTGTGTTCAATAGCCAGTAACAAAAAATAAAACACCCCCACAAAAAGAAACCAAACCAAACAAAAAAACACCCACGTGTGTGTGTGTGTGTGTGTGTGGGGGGGTGCTGGGGATTAAATCCAGGGCCTGTGCATGCCAAGTGAATACCACTGAGCTACGTCCCAGACCTTCCCATGCGATTTTAATGATTAAACAAGAAGGCAACAATTTAATTTTGTAAATGCTAAATCAGACTGTGGATTCGGGCACACTCATATGAGTAATCCAACAATAAGAACTGAATCCACTTATCTCTTTGTTCCAGTTACCAAAGAAATGATGGAGAGAGCACTGCCATGGTGTTCCCTAAGCTCACCTTCACAAAATAGTTGAACAGAGGCTTGTATTTCTTGCCTTTGAGAGAGACACCAGGAAATCTGGAAAAAGGAGAAATGCAAATTCAGTTAAGTTGAAGAAGTAAGGCTGCAGTCACACTAGGTCACCACCCTCACTGGTTTCCTAATCCTTAGTCATGAAAGCAGAATATGTGACCCGAAATACTCAGTACTTAGGACTCAACTTGAAAAGTACAGTGGTAGATAATATAGTCTATCTCTTTAAAACTAAATTCAGACACACATACATACCCACACATCAACTACTGAATAATTACCTCTCAAGGACCTCATAGTCACTCTCCATTTTATAGAGGGCTGACAATCTGGCTTCCATTAAAATGAGAAATTTTCCTCTGGCAGCATCTATGAGAATGAGAGAAAAGGTGGGACTCAGTGATATTCGACAGGCTGGCTCTGGAGACACGCATCAGGGATATTTCTTTGCCAAGGGTTTCCTGTGCCACCAGCAGTGTGCTCAGGACTCTGGGAACATTGCAAAGAACACTGTAGTACACTGCTTTCCAGACGTGCATCAGACACAGACATTAAAGGCATGGAGGCAGCTGGTTGGTATTTTAAATTTCACCCATATCCATTTGAAGGAAGTTAGTCTTATTTTCTCCTTCTGCAGGTAATACTTAAAAATCATAACATTAACAAATCAAATTGCTCACAAAGTAAAAGTTCCCTGTAATCTCATTCCTTCTCAGATATCCTCATTCAGGTATCTCTCCATCCAGATTTTTTAAAGCATATTCTAACAAACAAATGAATATGCAAATGTGTAAGTTCTTTTTTTTTTTTTTTTAAATAATTATGAGGCAATACAGTTTTACAACTTGTTTTCACTTAATATATTGTGAACATCTCTCTATATTAGCATATATAGAGCTTTCTAATTCCCTTTCTTTCGCCTTCGACCCCTTCTTTCTTCTTTTGCAGTGCTGGGATCAAACCTAGGGCCTGTGTATGCCAGGCAAGTGCTCCACCGCAGCCCTCTGATTCTTTTAAATAGCTCCATTGGATTTTACTTTATAGAGGTACTACAGTTATTTTTAACAAACTGAATAATAAAGACTTAACTTCTTTAAACATCTTAAATTTTAGTCTGAACATGGAGGTAATGTGTGTATCTGTGCACATTTAACAGAAGGATTGCTGGAGGATAAAACTTGAGGAATAGAAAAGGTGGAACAAACAAAAACACATAAATACTATATTTGACAAACTGCCCTCCAAAAACCCAGGTCAACATAAACTCCTATCTGCATGGTATAATAAGTAGGATTTACTACAGCCTGCGTTAAATATTCAGTTCAGAGTAAGAAAAAAGGGAGCCTATGGATCATTGCAAAGGTCTTTGCAATTAATTGAAAAACTGCTACAAATAATGCTGCCACTCCCAACTCAAACCTTGCAGCAGCTTTGTTGTAAGTGGAGTCCACATTTTCTGATAAAGTTCAGAAATACAGTCTTCCAAAACGAGAGTGGGTAGGCAGGTGGAGGGATACCTGCTGAAAGCTCCTGCAGATGGCCCCTGAGGCTGCTGAACTCACTGCCGACACAGGGGTCATACATGACTCTGAGAAGCAGTTGTGAACACCTGGCCAGACTCCTGAGTGGACAATAGCTTTTGCCAAGAGGAATCACTGACACCAACTTGGTTCTATTCACTGCTAGGGGAAGACCAAATTCAGAACTCTCCTCCTTTTTTCTAACTTCCAGTTGTCACCCATTTCTCAAATTCTTCCCTTGCCAGCATGAGCTAGTGGGAACTGAGTTACACATAACTTTTCACATGATATAGCTGATAATATGGTTTTATTGTTAAATCAATTTAAGCTTTTGTAAGTGGCATTAGAAACATTAACGATGTATGTATTAACATCACTATTACCTAATCCCAAACAGAAACTCTTTACCCATTACATGACACCTCTCCCTTGTCTCCTAGTCTCTGTACACCACTGTACAAGCTCTTTGAATGTGATTATTGGAGATACCTCAGATGAGTGAAATCATACAGGTCTGTACCTTTTTGTGACTAGTCTGCTTCATTAAGCATGTTTTCAAGGTTCACTTCCGTCAGTGTGTATCAGAATTTCCTTCCTTTTCAAGGATGAATAATAATCTATTGTATGTAAATAACTGTATTTTGTTTATCCAGTCATCTGTTGATAAGACACGTGGGAAGAGGCTGGGGTTGTAGCTCAGTGGTAGAGTGCTTGATTGTATGTGTTAGGCTGGAACTTAAGCAGCTGCATAGGAAGGAACGAAACAGCTAGCAACCCACTGCAAGCGTGGAGAGCAGGGGCATCAGGCAGCCTGAGCGCGCCAAAGAAGAACCAATCAGACGCCGGCAGATAAACCTCAGTGGCATCTTCCAACTGCCCGTCAATCAACTGAGTCCCCAGTCAAACCCGGGGTACACCAAACCCTCAGGCCTTCCCCCACCTATTCTGGCCTATAAAGACCCTGGGCAGCTGGAGCCACGTGCGATTTTCTCCAGCTCTTCACCCTGACCTTGGGGGGGGGGGGGGCTGTTAGGAAATTCGTCAGAAAGCCAAATTTAAATAAAGCTTCCTCCAGTCACATTTTTTTTTTGTGTGTGTGTGGTGCTGGGGATCGAACTCAGGGCCTTGTGCTTGCAAGGCAAGCACTCTACCACCTGAGCTATCTCCCCAGCCCTCTCCAGTCACTTTTGACCAATTTCTATTTGGCCACCCGACCTCGCCCTCAGGCTTACAGCATGTGTGAGCGCTACATATAAATTAAAATAAAAGTATATATATATATAAAAGTATATATATTTGGGTTGTGTCCATCTGTTGGCTACTGTGAAGATGGGTATTGCCAGTATCTGTTCAATTCCCCGTTTCCCAATTCTTTTGGGTAAATATTTAAAAGCGAAACTATTGAGCCAGGTGTGGTGGTGCATGCCTACAATCCCAGTGACTCCTGGGAGGCTAAGGCAGGAGGATCATAAGTTCTGGGCCAGCCTCAGCAGCTTAGTGAGCCCTAAGCAACTTAGCAAGACTTTCTGTCTCAAAATAAAATATAAAAAGAGCTATGGATGTAGCTCAGTGGTATAGAATCCCTGGGTTTAATTCCTACTACCAGTACACTGCCCAATGAAATTATCAGATCATAGGGTAATTCTAGGTTTAAGATTTTGAAGAAATTTCATAAAGTTTTCCACAACAGCTATACCACAACTGTTTTTCTGGCAAAGGTCTTTTTTTTTTTTTTTTTTTTTGACAGTACTAGGGTTGAACCAAGGTGTTCTACCACTAAGCTACATCCAGCCACCTGCCCCCATTTCATTTTGAGAAAGTCTTTAAAGTCTTTAAAGTCTTTCATTAAGTTGCTGAGGCTGGCATCAAACTTGCAATTCTCCTGCCTCGCCCTCCCAAGTAGCTGGGATTACAGTGTGTATTACTGTGTCTGACTGGCAGTGGGTTCTTCTCTTCTGTTTCATTTCCTCCCCATAAGCTATCCAAATCTGAAGGTACATTTATCTACAAAGTACTAATTTCTTTTTTCATGTAAATCTCTATGGAAGAACCTAGCGGAGCCTATAACTCTCTATCAGGTAATATTTGAAAGGCACAAAATTCTCACGTTCTCATACTGATTTATAAAAGTCAATGTGATGTCATGTTTTTGAATCGTAGATTCTTCATCTGTAATAAGGCATGAGGTATAAAAGCACCTTACAAACTGGAATTATAATAAGACTTTACTTTCTACTTTTTTATATTTCAGTACTACTTTAACTTTTTTGTGTTACTTTTTAATCAGAAATGAAAGAATCTTAGAGGCTACCTTTCTGATTAAATAAAATTCTTTCATTGTTTTGATACCAGGAATTGAACTCAGGGAGGTTTTACCATTGAGCTAAGTCCCTGGCACTTTTCCTTTTTTTTCCTTAATTTTGAAATAGGGTCTCACTAAGTTACTTAGGACCTTGCTAAGTTGTGGAAGGCTGGCCTCGAACTTGTGATCCCAAATGGCTAGGATTACAGATGTGCACCACCATGACTGGTAAAACAAAATTTCTGTGGAAGAATTTTTACTCCAAAAAGAAATACAAGTTTCAAACTTTCCCAAAATAAAAAATTATCTTATTCATATTTGTCACAAGTAACCAGCTTCACACTCACCTTTAATCTTCACATATTGCATATCTGGGTTAACACAGAGGGCAAGATTACTAGGCAGAGTCCAAGGAGTAGTTGTCCAAGCAACTAAGGATATACTTTCATCTTCTTCCAAAGGGAAAGTTACAAATACTGAAGGATCTTGAACATCCTGAAATAAATTGAGGTAAAGTATTGTTTTACAAACCCACAATAATGGACATAAAATTAAAAGAAACGGATCCTAAACAGGACTAAAATAAAATTTCAGAATAAGATGAGCTCTCCAAAGAACCATTTACTGCTTGGTGTTGTGCTACATGCCTGTAATCCTAGTGACTTGAAAGGCTGAGGCAAGAGGATTGCAAGTTCGAGGCCAGCCTCAACAATTTGCCCAGGCTGTAAGTAACTTAGTGAGATCCTATCTCAAAATTAAAGAGTGGGCTGGGGACTTTGCTCAAAGGTAAAGTGTCCCTGGGTTAAATTCCCAGTCCCAAACCAAACCAAACCAACCAACCATTCACCGTAATTATAAAAAGAAAATTCAAGGCAAGAAATTCCACATAAATTTTTTTCAATACTTAGCTGGGCGTGGTGGTACACACCTATAATCCCAGTGGCCCAGGAGGCTGAAACAGGAGGATTAGAAGTTCAAGGCCAGCCTTAGCAATTTAGCAAGACCCCTAAGCAACTTAGTGAGCCTCCATCTCAAAATAAAAAATAAAAAGGGCTGGAGGTGTAGATCAGTGGCAAATTGCCTCTGGGTTAAATCTCCAGGACCTTCTCCCTTTATTTTTTCCCTTAAAAAAAGTCTTAATAATTAGAAGTCACAAATATAAAATATTTTAAATATCTAGCAACTTTTAAAAATAATATATGAAAAGGAATAAAAGAATGGAGGCTTCACTGTTACAATGATCTCTTTTTATAAGAAAACTATGAAGGGCTGGGGATATAGCTAAGTTGGTAGAGTGCTTGCCTTGCATGCACAAGGTCCTGGGTTCAATCCCCAGCACCACAAAACAAACAACAAAAAACCCATATAAACAAGCCTATGAGGAGTTAGGTCAACAAAACAACTGATTTAGAAAATAGGTATCCTGGGGTTGGGGTCTTGGCTCAGCAGTAGAGCACTCATCTAGCATGTGTGAGGCAGTGGGTTCCATCCTCAGCACAACATAAAAATAAATAAAATAAAGGCATTGAGTCCATCTACAATAAAGATATATTTAAAAAAAAAAAGAATACACAGGGGGCTGTAGCTGTAGCTCAGTGGTAGAGTGCTTGCCTCACATATGTGAGGAAATGGGTTCGATTCTCAGCACCACATATAAATAAATAAAATATCCATTGACAACTAAAAAATATTAAAAAAAAAAAAGAATACATAAGGGTTGGGGTTACAGATCAGTGATAGAACACATGCTTAGCACAAGTGAGAGGCATTGGATTTGATCCTTAGTATCACATAAAAATAAATAAAATAAAGGTATTGTGTGTATCTATAACTTAAAAAAAAAAAAAAAAAAAAAAAAAAAAAAAAGAAGATAAGCTGGGTACAGTGGTGCATGCCAATAAACCCAGCAAGACTTAAAAGGCAAATATCACCATGTGTGAGCTTTTAGCAGATCTTAACTCAAAAAACAAAAAACCTAAAAACTAGAAACCTGGAATCATTATGAGGTAATTAGAAATATAAACATTAATGACATTTAGAAATTATACACTTGCAATGAGAATGCTAACGATGATTGATAATGACTATGTTTAGGTGTGATAATGAATGTAATAAAATTAAAAAATGCAATATTAAAAAAGATCCTTTATCAAAGACCTATGCTGGAATTAAAAAAAATTTTTTTTAGATGTTGAACAGACATTTATTTTTATTTTATGCGGTGCTGAGAAATGGACCCTGTGCCTCATACGTACTAGGCAAGCTCTACCACTGAGCTATAACCCCAGCCCTAAGACATCATAGAATTTTATTAAAATAAAATCCAGGGCTGGGGTTATGGCTCAGTGGTAAAGCGCTTGCCTAGCATGTGTGACGCACAGGGTTCATTTCTCAGCAACGCATATAAATAAGTGAATAAAATAAACGTCTGTCAACATCTAAAAAAAAAAAAAAAAATTAACAAAAAATGATATGATGTCTCAAATTTGTTTCAAAATAAGGATGGGAGGGGGACGAGTGAGCAGGAAGGTATACATGGATGGGGCAGGACTGGCCACATCCAATGGTTGTTAGGTTGCCAGAAGGGCATATGGGAGTTAAATCATTATTAATATACCATTTCGATCTACTTTTTTTATGTGCTTGAAATTCTCCATATTCAGGTGTGTTTATTCATTTATTTTTTGTGGTGCTGGCGAGGGAACCTAGGGCCTCCCACATGTTAGACAAGAGCTCTAACACTGAGGTATATTTCCAGACCCAAGTGTTTTTATTTACTTGTTTGTTTGATATTGGGATTGAACTCTATGGCACTTCCATGAATAACATCTCCAGCCCTTTTTATTTTTTATTTTAAGACAGAGTCTCACTAAATTGCTAAGACTGGCCTTGAACTTGGAATGCTCCTGCCTTAGATTTCCGAGTTGCTGGGATTCCAAGTGTGTGCGACCATGCCCAGTTCAAATATTTTTTTGTTGTTGTAGAGGGGCACGATACCTTTATTTTATTTTTATGTGGTGCTGAGGATCAAATCTGGTGCCTCACACATGCTAGGCAAGTGCTCTGTCACTAAGCTACAGCCCCAGCCCCAAAGTGTTTTTAAAAAGTAAGTAAAATATATTAAGATCTGACAAAGCTCAGGTAGTATATTATTCCCTATACTTTTAAGTGCTTGAAATATTTTATTAAACAAATACAATACAACATGAGCATAATCACAAGGAGACAAAGAGGAATTATCACATTCATCTCACAGGATTCACAAAGATCAAACGGGGTATGTGAAAGCATCCTCTAAGAGGACATATGCTTCTGAAATGCAGGTTCATTAATATAATTTCCAAACCTGGGCCATGAAACAAGACTTCCGAACAAGTTAAGATCCTTTAAAAACAGTGTTAGATAAACTTGCGAAAATGAAAACACTTCCTATAGATACACATGAAGACAATGAGTGTTTCAGAAGACTCCCTGCCATTCACCATCTGTCTAGATGAGGTAAAGAAGATCAGAACGACTGAGGTGTCTCTGTCACACCAATGATAGCTGGAAATTCATTTCATCAGAGCACAGGTCATGATGCAATTCACCACCCCAAACTGAAATTTCTTTCCAACACCTTTAATGAATGATGTTACCAGGTTCCAGATATGGCACAAAGTCACCCAAACTGGTACCCGTTAATTATGGGTGGAGGAAAGTATGTCAAAGATGGATTTATTAACTGAAGAGAAGCATACAAATATTGTCAAAACAAGCACAATCGATTACATTAAAACACCTCATAAATCAAATGTAAAACAAAAAAACCAAAATACCTCATTTTAATCTTAAAAGAGGCTTCTTTCGGTGACTGGTAACATCACCAGTACTCAATAGTGACCAATGCCAAGGCTGACATTCCATGTCGGGGCTACCTGGGAATACTTTAGGATGCTTACAACCACGCGACCTCCACATGCATGACTGGCACTGAAAGGTGTCTCAGCACTTCACATACCTTATAATTCTGGTGGGACTCAAAGTTGGAAAGTGGAGTGTTGCATGCGGTGGAGAAGGGCATGACTTTCACGCCTCGGTACACAAGGCCTTTGTCATAGAGTTGTTTGAAGACCCACCTGGCAAGTTAAGAGATAGAGTTCCATAAGTACATAACCAAAAGTCTGTTTCCTCAAATGCTGATCCTTTAGTTTTCTGGTGTATTATTTAAATCTCATTATAATAGTTTAACAAAAGCAATTTAAAAAAATATAAACCATTGGGATTCGGATCAGTATTTCTTCTCTCTCTCTCTCTCTTTTTTTTTTTTTTTTTTTTGGGTACTGGGGATTGAACCCAGGGGCACTCAACCACTGAGCCACATCTCCAGCTTTTTTTTTTTTTTTTTTTTTTTTTTTGTATTTTATTTAGAGACAGAGTCTCCCTGAGTTACTTAAGACCTTGTTGAGTTGCTATATTGCTAACTTGCTGATGCTGGCTTTGAACTCTCTCCGGTTTCAGCCTCCCAAGTCACTGGGATTAGAGGTGTGTGCCACTGCACCCAGCCCTTACACATTTAATCAAAAACTTTTACTGAGCTTTTAAATGTTTTGTGTTAAGCTAAGTATACCAGGACTCTACAGGCACCAATTTTAAGTCACCCCAAGATCTCTTTTCCCAGCTGGATAACAGAAGTCATTGTTGGGAACTCTTGCTTAATTATGGCCTTTAAAAAAAAATTATATTCTAGTTCCTATGTACCTGGCATAATAAAAGAATTAAACTTTCATTTGTTAAAATAACCTTTTTATGAATAAAATGTAATTTTTTCATGTTATCCCTGAGCCTTTAAAGCATAAAAAAAAGTGTATTTTAAAACAAATATTCCAAATTTAAACTCAATCTTACATCCTTTGATTCCAGGACACTTGCAGCAGAGCAGAAGACTATTAGATTTGATGAAATAACTATAATATTAGCTGTACAATCCCACACAAGTCACAATTACTTGCCTTTACCTCAAATGGAGGTCCTAAGTCGATCCATAAGACTCTCTGGATCCCATGGGAAAATTCACATGGAATCACTTTATATAGTCAAAAGCAACAACAGATCTAACTTACTATCACTATTAATGTTATTATTAAAAGTGTCTTACACCAGTTCTAAATTCACCATCAGTCTACATGCCTTATTTATATACCAACAAGTTCCTTTGGAATATTAACATTCTAAATTTAAAATCTATTTTCCTCTTGGTCCAAGCTTTTTTTTTTTTTTTTTTTATATATATTTTTCAGTTGTCAATGGATCTTTATTTATTTTTCATTTATATGTGGTGCTGAGGTTCGAACCCAGTGCCTCACACATGCTAGACAACTGGTCTTCCACTGAGCCACAATCCCAGCCCTGATCCAAACATGTTTCATGGGGGGAAAAAAAAAAAAAAAAAAAAAAAAGGAATAGGTTTTAGAACTGTATTAATTAATATGGTGAGTGCTATCTACATGTTCTTTTAACCTAAAATAATTTAAACATTTTGCTTCGGTCAACTTAAAAATTCAGTTTCTTGCACTAGCCATGTTTAGATGATCCTGATTTGGCATTTCTTTTTGAGATGTTTAACCAAAACCTGGTTTTCACATGCTTTAGGGAAATAAAGTTGCCTAATGAACAGGAAGGTTCCTGTCCAACTTCTGGCAAGTCAGAGAATCAGAAGGGCTTCCTTCTCTTGGATATGGAAGCCTGAAGATATGTCCACAGGGGCATGTCAGAGTCAAAGGGACTGAAGAACTGTCCCAAGGTGCCTAGCTCCTCAAAGGCAAAGGACATATGTCAAGCATGTACAAGAGATCCAAACTAAGAGAAACATGAGTGCATAAGAAGGCAATAAAAGCCACAAGCAGCACAAAGCAATTCAAAGAAACTGTACTACACAAAAAAACTTTGAAACTCACCTGTACTTTCATGTACAATTTAACAAAAGTGCTTAACTTCCTCAAGACTGAATTACGGTACCTTGGACATTTTACAACCATACTGAAGGTCTGTTTGCCTTGTAATGATCTCACATTATTGTAGGAAGCCCAAGTTAAAACACCTATCAAGATTGGCATGCATAATGATAGTTAAACAAAATTTCACTTGGAACCACTATGGAACAGTGACTTTTACTACTAACTTCTTTCAGCACTAAATTCAGGAACATAATCTCTTGGACGTAAATCCTTAAAACAAACAAACAAATGAACCAAAAACCCATTTCTGAAACAGAATTTTTCCTATATTTGGTATAAACTAATTTGGAAAAAAAACTAGTATAAAATATACATGTGAGGTCATTATCATTCCTTATTGTACTTAATGATGCAGAAATACTAATGTATTTACTACAATTTGCTGTTCAACTCACTGGGGCTATTATGTGTAACAGAATATGTGCACATCCTGATACGTTTTTCAAATCCAAAATGTTCTGAATTCAAAAACACTACTTATTCCCAAAGATACATAATTATGGATCCGAAGACAAACTAATTCATACCCGCACACTTTTCCACTCATCAATACAAAAGAATATTCATTATATTTACAATTTTAAATAAACCTACCAGACAGATTCCATGAATTGTGGATACAGAGTTTTATAGTCATTGTCAAAGTCAATCCATCGGCCAAGTCTGGTAACAGTAGACTAAAAAGTATGGATATTAGAGCAGTGTTAGACAATGATATTTGTTATTGTACACCAATGTGTTGTTTACTTTTACTTTATATACATGATAATTTTGTGAAATCCATACAATAAGTGGTTCAGATAAATCTATATTTCAAACAACATACCCTGTGAGGTTCAGAACTATACTATACATAGATGTTACTTACCAGTATAAAATATTCATTAATGAAAGTCAACCAAAATTGTCATTTGGCAAACACCAGAAGTATAACTGTTGCTAGTGAATCATCAATGCATGCTCAAATTACTAAGTGAAAATATGGTAAGAAAAAGAATATTTGAAAAGAATCTCCCACAAAAGAAAAACCGAAACTTTATGAAGGAGACAACCAACAGATAACACCTTAAATGAACAAAGTTATCATCATTAATGAGATATAACAACAACATAGGCCTCCTGACATGACATCGTCTCTGAAGCACTCCTGTCCAAAACCCATAAATTAAAGTTGTGAGGAAACATTAAACATCGAGGGGCCTGCTATAAACTAACTATAGACAGCACTCTTCGAAAGCAATATGGACTGGGTGTGGTGGTGCACACCTCTAATCCAACTACTCAGGAGACAGAGGCAGGAGGACTGCTAGGTTGAAATCAACCTCAGCAACTTAGTGAGACTATCTTAAAACAAAAAATAAAAAAGAGCTGGGGATGTAGCACAGAGGTAACCCATCTCTGGGTTTAATCCTACTAACACCTCCCAAAAGCATCAAGGTCATGAAGGACAAAGACTGGGTGACTGTTTGCTATTGAAAGAGACTGAGGGGACAAGACAACAAATGCAATGTGTGATCTTGGATTGGATCTTAGTTCAGAAATAAAAATTGTTAGGCAACTGGTGAAATTTGTATAAGATCTATAGTATTTTATCAATGTTAATTTACTGCTTTTGAAATTATATTATATTAGCAATTGGGAAAGTGGATGAAGGTTTTTTAAATATGTTTGAAATGATATCAGGGGCTGAGAACGAAGCTCACTGATAGTATGGTAGAGTGCATTTTTGGCATGTGAGAGTGTGAGAGGACTCAGGTGGATCCTCAGCACCACCAAACAAAAAAAAAAAAGAAAAAGAAAAAAATTTTTCAGAGTGAAAGTTCTAAAAACTAAGAAGAAAAGCCTGTGTCCATATTATACCATATTATACTCATTATGGTGGGAGAAAACAAAAGAGCTTTAATTTCCATGTTGATGAAATCAGACTTATAAGGCAGGGAGGGGAAGCCCCCCCAGGTGTATGAGCAGGGAAGAGCTGGATGAACAGAGCTGTGGTGACACAACTCCGCAGTCTGGGTGGAAAGAGCACGAGGGAGAGACAATCAGGACACTGTTACAGAAGAGAACATGGTGTTGAGGAAGAGGTCAGGACAAGTGAAGTGGACACTAAGAAGAATGACTTAACAGGATTTGGTGGCTGACGTGATCATGGGGATTCAAGTTTAAAGGCAGGAAGAGTCATACCACTGGCCCAACAGGGAATTCTGAAGAACAGTAAGTCTGAGAGGTTGAAGTTAAGATGGAGAATATGGAGAAAACAAAGTCAGACATGTCTTTCTGTTATACAGACATACTAAACCAATCTGAGGCAGGGAGGAAAGGGGAAACCATGTTCTGAAGTTCAGAAGAAAAAGAGGGCAGGAGTTTATTACTAAAATGTAGCGGACCACATGGGAGTCAAATTAACACAAGAAGAATTTTTGTTTTTTTGAACACAGGGTGCTTAACCACTGAGCCACATCCCCAGTCCTTTTTTGTATTTTGTTTAGAAACAGGGTCTTGCTGAGTTGCTAAGTGCCTTGCTAAGTTGCTGAGGCTGGCTTTGAATTTGCAATCTTCCTGCCTTAGCCTCCTGAGTTGCTGGGATTACAGGCATATGCCACTGTGCTGGGCCCAAACTTGAATTTTTAAAAATATCTGAATTATTACCATGGAGCATTCAAGTAAGCCTGTTTACTGAAACAGCATAATTCCAGTCATACACTGTGGGATAGACAGGAGATTGAATATGGAAGACCAACCAAGCATACAGAAATGAGAAAACAGAGGGTTCAGTTTAAGCTAATAGGATCGGGGATGGAAGCTAAAGACCCTTTCTTAGGTATACACAGGCAAGGAAGAGGATCAACTCCTCTGGTGTCACAACCTCATACAGACCACCATACTTTTGAGAACATCTCATAAAAAGAACAAAGGACCATAGGCCATTTCAATTTTCAAATAAAACTAAACTTTCTGTTCATTCTACTAAAAATAACCCAACATACCTTCCATTCAGTAGAATATCTCATCACAATTGCACGGCACTGATTGTTATACTCGGCAATCCCCATTTTGGCCACATCCTCTGGCCCTCTGATTCCCAGTGTCTTATCGATTTCATATTCCTGAAAGTTTGTGGGAAGATTGTTAACATCGCTGACTTAAGAAACAAATACAACTAAGCTACTCTAGAAAATAAAAACAGCTTGAAAAAAGCCAATAGTTCTCAATGTACAGAGAAAACAAATGATATCTAATATTGTGGAAATGAAGTAGAAGAAAATTCTGACTTTCAGTTTAAATACACCATATTTCAACATGTGATGAAATGTAATACTTAAAAAAAAAATTAGAACATTATAAGGCTGGAGTCTCAAACCTACCACAGGTAAGCCATGACAATCCCATCCAAATCTTCTGTCAACGTGAAACCCACTCTGGTGAGCATATCTTGTAACTATATCTTTAATTGTCCCTGCAAGTATATGTCCATAGTGAGGCAGTCCAGTTGCAAAAGGAGGCCCATCATAGAAGGTAAATCTAACAGAGGTAATAAAAACACATTAATCAGTCATTTTACAACTGATAGCAAAAATTTAGAACAACATTTTTCTATGAATAACTCCTACTGGAGTATTTAGGAAGAAGAAAAGTAGCAAGATCAGGAAATTCAAACATGATTGATTAGATATTTACTAGAAGTCCAGGCTTCAGAAAGGCTACTAGTTATGATAGAGTTAGAGAGACCGCCATTTGATTATCCATTCTTCATTTATTAGTCTCATGACATAAGGCAAGTTAATAACACTGATTCTGAGTTATCTCATCAGTAAAACAGGACAACAGGCACCTATCTCAAAGCTTTTGAACACAGAAGGAACATAATGAAAATGGTGATTAAAGGACTGGTTTTTTAGGTGAATGGAGACCAGAAGCAGGAAGCACGGTAAAAGCCTTCCATTCAGGACTTAGGTGTAAGTGCCAAGAGAGGGTGGGGATAATGAGAAAAGTGGAAAGGAAGAGGGTGGTATATTCATTCTATTCAGATGACCTCTTAAAGAAAGTTAATCTACCTTATCTAAGAACTCATCCATTTAACAATTACCTACCACTAAGTACACATTATGTAGAAAGCTGGTACACTATGAACAGACGAGAATAAATAAAGGGTTTCTGCTTTAACAGAACTCATTCTAAAAAATGATTACTCTTAAGTACTTCATCTTTATCAAAGAAATTCACATACTTTGGCCTATGTTTTGACTGCCTTAAGCATTCCTGAAAACAATTGAATTCGGACCAAAATTGCAAAATTTTTTCTTCTTCAGCAGGAAAACTGATGTTTTCTGGAACTTGTTGAACCATTCTGTTGCTGCAAGAGAAATCAAATTTATTACTGTTAAAGAGAAATCTAGGATTAGCAGGTTATTATATTACTAAAATGGGTGAACATATCACTAACCATACTATATGATAAAATTATAGCTTTATTGAGGTAAAATTCACATACCACAAAGTTCAGTCTTTTAAAATGGAAAATTCAGTGGTCTTCAGCATATTCAAAAGGTTGTGTAATCATCATCACTATTTAATTTCAGATCATTTTCAACACTTCTCAACCCCTATGACATTTTCTCCTTTTGTCCCTGAAAAGCATTAATCTGTGTTCTTAAGTTGCCCATTTTGGACATTTCACAAATGGAAGCATTTCTATGAGTTATCTATATGTGGCCTATTGTGTCTGGCTTCATTTCCTTAACATGTTTTTAAGATTCATTTGTGTTATAACATGTATTCAAACTGTATTATGGTTTTTTATGGCTGAATATGTTCCTCTATATGAATACATGAAATTGTGTTTATCTATTCATTAGTACACAGACTCTTGGGTTGTTTCCACTTTTTGCTACTGTGAATAATGTTGATGTGAATGTTCAGGTACAAGTTTGCATGTGGGCACACATTTTCTCTGTAGGAGTAAAATTTCTGGGTCATATGTTAAATCTGTATTTTAGCTTTATGACAAACTGCCAAAATGCTTACCCCAAAGTGACTGCACTGGGCTGGGGGTGTAGCTCAATGGTAGAGTGATAGCCTAGCATGCAAGAACCCTGGGTTCAAAACATAGCACCATCACCAAAACAACAATGACAGTAACACTGCAACACACACACAAAACCAAAATGACTGCATCAGAGAATAAGGATACCAATTTCTCCAAATCTTCCCCAACACTCCTTTATGGTCCACCTTTGGATTACAGCTATCTTAGCGGGTATGAAGTGGTACCAATTGTGGTTTTGAATTACATTTCCCTAATGACTAGTGATGTTGAGCATCATTCCATTAATTTATTGGCCTTTTGTGTCCTCTCTGGATAAACATTTATTCATGCTATACCCATTCTGGTTGGGCTGTCTTTTCAAGGCTGAGTTTTAAGAATTCTTTATATATTCTGGATACAAGACCTTCGTCAGATAATGTGATTTGTAAAAATTTTCTCCTGTGGGTTGTCTTTATTTTCTTGATGGTATTACTTGAAGCAGAAAACATTTTTATGTGGTTTTTGTTTGGTTGTTTGAATTCTGGTATCATATCTAATAAACCATTACCCAATTAGTTCCTAGTGAGAAATGTCTTAAAGTACCCTTTTGAAAGTTCTGCTAATAACCTCAGACACTTGATCAATCTGACTTAACTGTCTAGTGAGCATGATCAAGCCCCTTCCCCCTCAAAGCCTATTTACTTAAAATTCTACCAAAGTTAGCAACCAGATTTCTAAGCCATGGTCAGATTAGAAGGGCACAGAACTGCTAATAACAAGATAACAACAGAGAAGATGGAAAACCTTAAGTACTCAAGAAGTACAATAGTTAGGAGTAATTGACTCTAGAAGAAAAGACCTCTATTTCTCAACCAGTCCAGAAAGCACTGAGAGCTCTGTGGTCTAAGTACAGCAATCAACTCAGGCCATCAAAACAGAACTTGGCAAAGAGTCTTTCCTTTTTGTTCTCATTCATTTTTCAGATGCAAGAGTATCTGTTTTATACAGGAAAAAAATCTGACAAAAACAGGTGTGCTGTTTAACTATCTGAAATCGCCATTTCCAGTCAAGGTACACCATATTCAATAGAAGTTGTAAGATACTTTAGATTTTCAACTCTTACTACCACCTCCAGTCTTTCAAGGATGTAAAGAAGTACAGTTTCTGCATGTACTGATGAATGGTCCTGGTGGTTCAGTGGCTTGCTTAATCAGAGGCCAAAAGAAACTTATGGGATTGTATGTGAAGACTAACCCACCTTCAGATATCAACACATTCATTTCTGTCACTTAGAATCTGCTCCTACAGTTGCCCTTGTCTATGGGAGCTTATTAGAGACATGGACTCATCGGTTCCAACCGGAAGCTAGGAGTTAGAACCTGCATTTTAATAAGAGCCCAAGGAATTCACATGCACATCAGAATTCAAGTATCACCACTCTCCCACTGTTCTAACAATTACTCAGGGATATCTGTTTGAATCCCTTTTCCTCTTTTGAGAAAAGAAGATTTAAGTTTTCTGAGAAGATAGCTTATAGCTTTTACTAAACTTTCAAGAATGCCTCTGTGGACTCAAAAGATTTAGATTCACAGTATTATTATGCCAAACACAAAGACCCAGAGTGAGAATCTTGACTATTTCAGAAGAACCATGTACCAATGACCGGGCTATGGAAGCTGCTGAGGAGAAACAGCCCCCATGCATAAATCACAGGATTGCTCTGGCCCATTCCATCGACTGGAGAACTGTACCAGCACAACAGCCTCCAGCAACCACAGGGCGGTGGGAGTGGTGTGAAGAGCAGGTTAACCTTGCCAGGTTGCACCCAGGATGCCATCTTCTCTTTTTCCTCTTCCTATAATCAGGTCCTCCATTCTTCCCTATTCTACAACTCCCTGCTTCAGATTACCTTAGCTTCAACTGTTTGTTCAGCAACTTCTAGACTTAAACTTCACTTGAGTTTATATCCACATACCCTGGAAAGCATACTGAAACATTTTGTCTAAAATCTCAATTTTACTTGTCATAACTGATTTTTTTTAAAACTGTCTATGTGGTTCCACTATTCTTCACCTTTCCTAAGGATGGCATTTCTGAATCACCTGTAATAGTACTGAAATGATACCCACATCCAGCTAATCACCAAGACACGTGGATTGTACCCATATGTCTATTTCTGAGGTTCACTCTTTTTTGTTCCCAGTATGTCCTATTCTGTTACATTAAGTCCAATTTAACCCCTGGTGGGTTATACTAAGACTTTTCTCAATTTAGTTATATCCCACAAACATACATCCCACAGACTACTTATAAAAAAATCTGTATACAAAGATATTCACATGTGAAAGTTGATGATAACAAGATGAGATCCTTCTGATCAAACCCAGGAAGTTAGGAAGAGGGAGGGTTCATGTCTAAGTACTTTCTTGAGGACTTTCTGAAGGCTCAAAAAAGAGGGGCTGGGACCCGTGGTTCAGTGCCTAGCACTCAGCTAAATAAACAGAGGTTCAGAAAATATTTCTTCTCATTCTACATGCATCCCATTTTTGTAAGCCTGGAACATATCTTTAACATCCTTTAAGAATGCAATAATTCACACAAGATGCTCTTGAGAGAACATCTGCTCAGGATTGGGCATCTCCACCAATGAATTAATACTAATTCCTGCCTAAGGTCTCCAAGACCAGGGAACTCTGTATTCAAGTAACTTACATAAACTTCTCCCTTTTTGACTTTAAAATATTTCTCTTGCCAGAACTTCATGGAATATGCCTACAGTTTACTATGACATGCATATACCCATTGCGATGCTCTGCTACTCCCAAATAATTACCATTATTTTTTGAAGACTTTCCCTCTTGATATTTAGGTTGAAATATGGAAACACTGTCTCTATAGGCAAATAACTGAAAACAATTTAAATATCCAAGATGCATAAACTATGGTACATCAATAAAAAGAATATAATCAGCCATTAAAAATAATGAACTGATATATATAAAACACAGTTTGTCTAGAACTGGGGGCATAGCTCAGTGGTAGATCATAGCAAGGCCCTGGGAGCAATGCCCAGCACCACCAGAACAAAACAAAATAGTTGTCTTTTAGTATCCCTGGGGAACTGGGTCCAGGACCCCCTGGGATACCAAAATCCAGATGCTCAAATTCCCTATATAAAATGGCACAGTATTTGCATATAACTTATATACATCCTCCCATATAATTTAAATCATCTCTAGGTTACTTATAATACCTACTATGATTTAAATGTTACATGATTAGTTGTTATACAGTGTTGTTTAATGAATAATGACCAGCAAAAACAGTCTGCATATGTTCAGGGCAGATGCAACCATCACAGGCCTACCTGTGATATGTATATCACAAGATCAGAGGTTGCTGATGCAGATGCAGAACCTGCGGCTATGGAAGGCTGACTGTATACATATTATTTATATATACTGAGCAAGAAAAGAGCAAGTGTCAGTCAGATATACCAACTTGTACTATATGTAGTATCTCATTTTCAAAAGACTCTTACTCATTTCACTACCTCATTAAAAATAGCAACCATAAGGCTGGGAACTAAGCGCCACTCCCACCTATTCCTCACACACACACACTCTAAGCTGCAGTGGTAACAGTGACTCCTCATCTCCTGAACGAACATGATTGGTACTTTCAAATCCTACACTACTCCAGATATGATACCCTGCCCATCTTCAAGGTCCAAGCCCCACGGCAGCTCTTGAGAAGACGCCTCCTTCTCTCACCTCCAAATCCCACTGAAAAGATGTCTTTCTTCTCTGTGCTCCCAATAAGGAGTGCCCTTGGCTACTGCATTATCAGACTGTGAGCAGAGAGGGCAGGGATGTCGCGCATGCCCGCCTTGGGCCCCAGGTCTCCAATGCTAAATGCACATTATCGCAAAACAGGGACAAGAAGCGGCACTCTGGGACTCGAAACCACGCCCGGTTCGTCCTTATAATTACCTGACTGGCAGTACACTCACCCGCCTGAACTCCCCCATGCGCCGTCACCCTTAATTTCCACAATGTGGGAATGTGTTCAAGGACCACGGTGGCCCCAAGGTGCAGCTGCAGAACTTCCGCGGATCCTAGGTCTCGGTCCAAGAAGTCAGACCCGGATTTGTGCCCGGCTTAGTTCTGCGGGGCCCCTTTAGAACACGAACACGAACACACGAACACACACACACACTACTTATATTCCTAGTCTCAGGGTTTTACCGTACACGTGACACTCGCCTCTGCCTCTGCGGGCAGGACGCCGCATCCCCGAGGGACCCCACCTGTAGGACCGGGCGGGCGTGCGGGACCCCGCATAACAGAAGGTCTCGGCTTACCTGGGAAGCCCCGGGGGCCCGCACGCCTCGGAGGGAGCCGGCGCCCACGCCGCGGCGGCCTGAGGTGACGCAACGCCCTGACAGCACGCGGAGCAGTCAAGAGGGTGCCCCGACTCCGGCCAATCAGCACGCGCCGACACCCTCCAACAACCCGAGTGTCGATTGGCCGCCTGGGCCACGAGCCCGGCCACGCCCACCGGTCGAACGGGGTTCCGCAGTGTCTGCGGCGAGCTGCTCCGCGGCCGCGGGGAGCGCAGGAGCTGCTCGCGCGCGGAGGCGTGGCCTGGGCGCAGCTGGCCGGAAGCCCCGCGTGCCAGGCTGATGGCACTCCAAAGTCCCAGCCTCTGGGAGGGACGGTGGGCCCCGAGTCATCCTCTTCGCGTGGTTTGCATGTGTCAGACATTTCAGGTCTGCATTTCGCTTCACGTAAATCACATCTAAGATTTATATCCTCAAAACACTGAGCTTCGGAGCAGTGGCTTGCATGGCTACACTGTGGGGCCTGTGCAGTATTCCGGAGGCCGCTTTCCCTGTGGGAACCGGGCGGAAGGGGCTGATGACCATCTCTACGGTTTTTACTCTACTTTGTTTTAAAAATGTTTCCTGTAATGAAAAGAATCATTTGCTTATTTAATTGTCCTTCCTATGTCTGCCTGGCACCTTCGAGTTCTGCTGGTATGGGAATAGAGCTCAGTGGTACAGGTGCTTGTCTAGCATGCAGGAGGCCCTGGCTTCGGTCCCTAGTACACAAAAGAACATAATCAACAAAACCAAAAGGGATTCTGGAGCTTGGCACCACAGCCCATGAAGGAAACTTTGGGTCTTGAGAAATTGAGAGTTATTGTGTACCTAATTGCCTATTTTATCTACTGAAGAAAAAATTCATCTGTCCTAGGTAGAAAGCACTTGCTTAGGTAACTTTTAACTAAGAACATTTTCTAAGTTTGTTTAGCACTTATTCACCAGTTACTATGGTCTAGGCCCTATTATCTGTCAAGGATTAGAGTAAGTGGTTTCATTTCCTACACCAAAGGGGTTCAAATAATGAATTCAAATAATGAATCACTTGAATGTATTTAATAGTTGCACATCTTTATTAAATGCAAGTATTTAGAATGTGTTTGAAGTTTTTGCATTTCTTGAGTTACCATCTTGTTCAGTTAATTTCTATCACCAGTCCGGAGAACTGACAGCAGGGTAGAGGGCTCCTGGGCAAGTGTGTTCAGGGAAAAAACCTACAAGTGAGGTAGGTATACTGACCAATCTGATTGTTTAAAAAATGGATTGAGAAACATTTGTAAAGTACTGGTGGAAGGTATGGGAAGACTGTCTAGATAAAAGTTAATCAAAACAAAAATTAAGGAATTAGAGCATAAGCAAGTAGAAATAGAGATAAATATCAGAGGAAACAAGACAAAATTATTAAAGGTAGTTTATCTAGGGAGCAGGGAATTGGTGGGCAACCACTTGATGTCACTTATTTGTATGCTTTTGGAGATAGAGCATAATTTAAATATGGCCAAAAACTCTTATTAATACTTCTCCTGAGAAATAAGGCTGTGTTTTGACCTGCAGAATACAGAGGACTTGACTGAGCCAGTTTCTGGGCCCAAGCCTTGGGAGACTGGTTGCATCTGTATCCTGTCTCTCAGAACACTTGCTCCTGGGTGGTAGTTGACATATTTTCAGGAAGCCTGTGGACAAGCACTGAGAGGGCAGGCACCTGAGAAATAGATCCTCTCTCCCCAGGGGAACCAACTCTAGGACACCATGTGGAGCAGAGACAAGCTATCCCCAGTGAATCCTGACTAAATCACATACTTGTGAACAAAGTAAATTATTGTTATTGGAGTGGTTTGATAGAAGCAACAGATAAAGATGCAATTTACTTTAAAAGAAGGTGAAATATTAGAATTATTTATCCTGTTGAGTGGCTGTTCCCATTCTCCTTAAAGTCTGAAGTCTTTAGGGAGGTTGAGGCATGAGGATTGCCAAGTTTGAGGCCAGGTTTAGCAACTTAGTGAAACCCTGTCTCAAAATAAAATTTAAAAGATGGGCTGGGGACATAGCTCAGTAGTACCAAAAAAAAAAAAAAAAAAGAAAAACAAAATCTGAAATCTTAGAAACATGAACCCAAAATGATTCTTCAAGTTACTTAGTATGTATCATATTTATTAAAAAAAAACATACATACTGAGCATTTACCATGTGCCAGACATAGATCTACTAGAGGGAATACAATGGTTTACAAACCTAATGAGATTCCAACCCTCATAGTTTGTATTTAAGCATGATATAAATCCAAAAGTACTAAGACAATTATATATACACACATACATATGTGCACCTCATGGTTCAATGATAATCCCTTGGAACTGTCTATGGAACACAATTCTGTAGAGACCCATTTTGACAGAAGGCATATCTATCTTGAATCCTAGCCAGCTTTGGGAATTTAGTGAGATATTAAACCTACTTGGAGACTGGGGTCTGACTCCAGCTGTTACCTAAAATCTTTCAAGATACCTGGTATTTTTCATAAGCCTTTGATCTAACTAGAATTCTGAGACAGATTTATCTCCATATAGCGCTCCCTAATTTCTCAAGGCCAGAGATAGAGAAATTCTGCATCTGGCTTCCTTTCCTGGTCTTCACAGAACTCTTACATGGTATTGATCTGAAATGTCCTGCATTTCAGTTAGCTCATTATTAGGAAATCAATATAGAACTCAAAAAGTTGATTTGTCAAGTGAAAAGTACAAAATGGAGGTAGATATCTCAAATAGTCTGTAATTCACATGGCTTAACATGGAAAACACAAGTACAACAAATCATTTATTTAAAAAGATTTCATGCAAACTCTGCATGAGAAGATGCACACTAGTTATTGAGGATGGAGGGCAAAGAGATTATATACAAGAAGTACTTTAGTGGACTATTTTGTGCTTCATTTCTTGAAAATTCACTTCAATTTTTTTCCTCTTTTTTGAGACAGGATCTCAGTATGTTGCCAAGGCTGGTCTCAAATTGCCAGGCTCAAATGATCCTCCCACCTTGGCCTCCCCAGGGCTGGGACTCCAGTTGTGCACCACCGTGTCCAGCTCAGTTTAATTTTCTGAAATAATTACCTAAGAAGAAATACAGAGGAATTCCACAGAAAAAGTTGGCAACCAGAATAATAATCCATTAGCCAGAATTTTGAATGGTCTTCCATTTCTTCTGCAAATTTCTTCTTTGTTGGCTAAACTATTTTCTGGGCCAATTTCTTTCAGTGACCCTTGTTCATATTCAGTAACAAAACCAATGCCAACATTTATTATTTTGATTTCACTTTCCTTTTGGCTTCTTTATGTTTCTTTCGACAATCCTAGAAAAATCATAAAACCAGAAGGTTTAGTTAACAATAAATACAAATTGTTCTCATGGTGTTCAATAATTACACAGAAAATTCAGCTTACTGTGGAAACCTATTTTGGAATTGCTCACTGGAATAAACAGGGACTGTTTAAACTCTTAGCTATACATGTTTAGGGCACTGTAATTTAGTCTTCAAAAACTTGATTTCCTGCTACTTAATGAACCTGGATGGACTCTTGGACCAAACACTTAAACAAGCCAGTCTTCAGTCTTTTCACCTGCACCAATTGTGGGATGAACAAACCTCTAAATTCCCTCCACTGTGATAATTCTGAGAGTTTAAGTCATGTTTTCAGTTGTTTCTTTCTAAATTTTCATATCTTATTCCTATCATTCTCATACCAGGGGAATCTTAACACAAAGAACAACCGTCTACGTTCAGAAACAAATGATACGGAGAAACAATTACTCACCATACGCAAGCTATTTGTTCGGGCCTCCCAAGAATTTCTGCTGATGTTACTTCCCACACCGCTCCAGAACATGTCAGATCCTATTAATGGAAAAACAAGAAACATAAGGCAGCAAATTACTACTGAAATGGACAACATTCTGAAGCTGGTATTACCAAGGTCTCCATTTCTAATTAAGATAATTTTAAAAAATTTCTATAAAAATTTTCAAAAATATATATTTTTTCAAAATAAAAAGGGTAGTATTGCTAGAATAGTACAGTTTATGTGTCATTTACTATTATATAACTTTGTTGTGGTTTGTGCTTAGGCTTTAATAAGTAAGGAGTTTACTCTCAGCTTCTGAGTTTCCATGTGGACTTTTAGGGTACTAAAACTTGTTTTTGTTTGTTTGTTTTTATGTTGACAGATTAGCAAGTTCCTATAACAAAACAAGCCCTTGGGGATGATAATGATTGAGCAAGGTATCTGGATACTAGGAGCACTTAGTCCTAAAGGCTTTAATAGTCAGCATGCATCAGTCTGAATGGAAGGGGCTAAACCACATGATATTACAGAAGGCCAGAATTTCCAGAAGCTAGTTACCATACCAGCATGTGTGATCAGAGCTGTGCTATTACCTGTTGTATACCACTCAATGGGAAATGGACTTACCATGAAGTCTTTCATCATTTTTAGAGAAAAAGAAAAATCTAGTGGTCTCTTTTTCAGGTACTGATGCTTCTCTGAAAAGGGGAGGGAGAAAAAGACAGGTGTTGGTTGGTTTACTTTGAATATTTAAGAGGAAATATTTATATTAAAAATATAAACTATTTCTTAAAAATAGCTGCTTTGTTTTGCTCATTTTCCCTGAGTTAAAATGACCTTGCCCCTTCTCCATTCAAAATTCTTCTCTATCTCAAGCTTTGATGAGGACTTAAGTACAAACTCCACCTTTCCCACTCTGGTTTTTGATGCTCTCATGCCACCATTGCTACCTTTTTTGCCAGTGTTCCCTATGGGGAGGTACCCAGACAACCACAGCATCCTGTGTCCAGACCAGTAACTTTACCATCAGGCTGGATTCCTTGGGCATATGTACATGTGTTATATGCATTTTTCAATTGGTCTCCAACCTGCCCTCCTATGGTCATCTCTTTTTTCCCTTTTTGTGGTGCTGGGGTGGAACCCAGGGCCTTAGCACATGCTAGATGAGCACTCCACCACTGAGTTACACCTTTGGGCATATTTTATCTCCTTCCCAATTCTATGCAAATCTCAAAACAAAGGAATCACACTCCATACTATAAAAAGGCTAGAGAACACATTAAAGAAGCTGAGAAAAGAAAATTAAGTTGTCCTGTAAAGAGAATCCTACATATTTAACAAAATACTTCTAAAGCATGTCTAACTCAGATTTTCACAAACTATAAAATATACCTGTACACAAACCAAATGCTCACCCTGGGCTGGACTTTCTATAATCTGTTTCTTCAGTAACATCTTCTTCTTCTGAACTGCTATCTTGGAAATGAGGGTTTCCCTTCCAGACAGTCTTCCCAGGTTTCACCTCTTCAACTTTATAGGTCTCTAAATTATTATGACAATAAAAGATGGTGGCACAAATGAGCAACTAAGATACATAAAAGGGTTGGGGATATAAGTGGTAGAGTGTGCCTGGGTTCAACCACCAGTATCGATCTCTCTCTCTATATATATAAATACATATAGATAGATAGATAGATGACATACTTAACATTTATAAATAAATGAAACATTTATATTTATAAAATATATATAAATAAATATAAATAAACAAAACATTTATTTATATATATTTATATTTATAAATTCATATTTATAAATATATGAAAATATTATATATACATTTATAATATTTATACATGAGTGTGTGTATATATATATATATATTTTTTAAACATTTGCATCAATTCTATTCAATAGTTTAGGGCTAACCATGGTGCTCAAGATAGACAAGAACATAAAATAAGCAGAGTACATGATACCTCATGTCTTATTTATAATTTTTGGAGTATCACAGAGCTGACATTTGACATATATTTGCTAAATACGTTATACTATCTTAAGTGCCCATCTTTAAAGTAGAATCACTGCAGTTAATTGTGCATGTATTCTTCTGGATAGGTCTATCTTGCTTTTTATAATGAATATCCTTAAAAATTCAACACAAGTATCTTCAACACTAGGAGACGAACAATATCCTAAAGAACAGCTTATTTTCACCTTGGCTTTTAGAGATAAATCCCCTGAAATAGTATGAACAAAAACAACAACAAAAAATGGATATTTATACTTCTTTCTTGTAGGTTCTGTAAAACTGGCAAGTATAAACTTAGAAATAATTGGCATATTGATGTACTGATGACATGGCTTATATGTATAAATCCAAGATTACCTATTTCTTTCTCCTATCATATGCAATACTAGTTCTCCATAACTCATGCATTTCCAACTGCATATAAGAAATGGAGCTAATTAAGTGATTTATTTTACTTCTTGATGACTTTATAAGTATGTAGGAGAAGGAGGGATGTGGTACATTATTCCCTGGCTTCCCTTCATATGGCAGTTAGCTACAAGTCTGCTCTCTTAAATGCAAAAATAGTTTCTTCCACACTTTCAGGAGCATCACGCTTATGGTCATGCAACACTGAATCTCCTACTGTCTATCTAGGTTGAAGAAAGAATCCTTTATTCAGATAATTGTAATTCCATTACACTTAAGGGAGAGTTAATCAATTAAGTTCAATCTACCCGAAATGAAAAAGTGGGGAGGGATAAAGGAAAATACCTTCCTTTACATCTTTAGTGTCTGAATCAAAAAAGGAGAACATGAACCCGCTGGGCTGCTCAGTGCCACTTGTTAGAGTTGCAGCACTACGAATTTCCTCCATTTCATCTCCACCACAGTCCTCGTTCCGGGCTGTCCCTTCTTCTTTTTCATGGGTATCTTTTGTAGTCTGGAATATTTCTTTCAAATTCGTAGCAATGTTGTAATACATTTCTTTAGACACCTCAGGTAGCTTCTCGGCTTCCTCCTTTTTCTTCTTCCGTTTTGCTTTACTGTAATAACACATGCAGACAGACATGTTATAAAGAAACAAGTTTTGGAAAGTTTCTAATAACCAGGAAAGGTAAACTCCTAGGATAACTTTAATTCCATCTTTCTGACAACTAAAAAGATCCAAAGCATCTTGACCAATAAGCACCCACAAGAAAATGCAAATATTTAGCATGAATCAGATTCTCCTATCTCTTATGCTCTAAACCACATTTCCAAAATTACACTTAAACTGTTAAATGTGCATTAAGAAATTACTTAGCCTCAATGGGCCTGCTTCCATAACTGTGAAATGAACCTGTTACATCAAATGCCTTCTCAGATCATTTAAAGTTCTAAAATTCTGTGAATTTTAAGAAAGTGATGGGGAATAAATTAATTATAATTCAGTTTTAGAAGTGAAATATACAATGTGCTAAGTCCAGTCTCTTGAAATCCAATTTTTATGTTGTCATAAATCTGTTCTACAGTTAGGAATGAATATACTTTTCTCTTTGATCTTAGACAAAAAGTTACATGGTCATTTTCAATACTTGAGTTTTTAGCTAATGAAAGATTAAAATCCTTTTTCCTATTAGAGTCCACTCCATGTAACATGTGTAAGATCAGGCAATAAGTTCTTAATGTATTACTTAAAATTTAACTGAATAGGATGTCCTAAATAACCATTTTAATGGTGAAGGTCATCCCAAAGTTCATATTTTCTAAAATAAACCACCTGGCTAGGTTTTAAGATGGATGTGTCTCCTACGAAACTGAGCTCTATAAAAGAGTGTCATATGTAGTTTCAAGTCATTATGATTGAACCATCATGTGGTGGTTTTAAAACTGGTCCCAAAATTCCTTGATACTTTTTTCAAGAGGTAGAAGGAAATTTCTCCATTACTTGGGCATGGACTGAGCTTAGTGATCTGTTAACAGAGAAAAGAAGGCAGATGTGATATTATGTGACTTCTGAGATAAGGAGCACAGCACAACCCTAAAGGATCTTAAAGAAACCATTGTAGGAACCACATGGCCTTGAGGAGTTTGCAGGTAAGGGATTGCAGAACAGCACAACAAATGCTATTGAAAACTGGAGCCAAGGGGATCCCAAGTACATGATGGCAAAAAGTTCAGCAACATCACCTGTACTACTGTAGAAAATACAAAATGTGCCTAATCAATGGGATGATCTAGCTAAGGATGATACCCAGAAAATCAGGGGGTTCTTCTTGGTGCTTAGAATAAAATGTGAGAGAAATAAAACTAAAGGGAATGTATTTTTCTTTTACAAGCACCAAGATCTCATTGTTTTAAAGATTCCTCATCTCCAGAAGGCAAATGACATGAAATTTAAGAAATGGTTTCTAAGCAAAAAATCAAATCTGACACCCAGTAAAACATGGCCTAAAGCACGAGTGGCAAACTATGGCTCCTGGGCCAAATCTAGGCTGCTGTCCCTTTATGTCTTAAGTGCACAGTAACAATGTTTTTTAAAGATTGAAATTACTGGGGAAATAAGGGTGATATTATGACATGCCAAAGTTACATAAGAGGCAAATCCCAGTATTAATGGTTTTACTGGAAAGCACCTCCCTGCTTTTCTACTACAAAGGTAAAGGGAAGTTGTCCTAACAGAGGTTGTTGGTTTATAAAGTCTAACACATTTACTATCTAACTATTTGTGGAAAAATTTATAGGTCACCCTTTAAAAATGAAAAAATCTGCTGGGTGTGGTGGCACAAGCCTGTAACCCCAGCAGCTTGGGAGGCTGAGACAGGAGAATTGCCAAGTTCAAGGCCAGCCTCAACAATTTAGGAAGGCCATAAGCAACTTAGCAAGACACTGTCTCAAAATAAAAAGGAATAGGGATGTGACTCAAGGGTTAAGAGCCCTTGGGTTCAATCCCCACTACCAAAAATCAATCAATCAATCAATCAATCAATCAATCAATCAATCTATCAATCTTTTGTTAAGGCCTAGAGCTAAGAAACTTCAATTGCTCAATCAATAGGGTGTTTAAGGAGCTTGAAAGCATTGTATCTAAGCAGTTTCAGAGGCTGCCTAATGTAAAAAGTAGTTCAAATTACCTGTCTTTTGGTTTATCATCTTTTTTTCTTTCATAAGTGGCATGGTCATGCCTTGTTGGATCATAACGTATGATGTCCCTATGTAAAAACAAAGGTGGAAGAGAAATCAGAACACCAATTCAAAAAATTAACAGCAAATTATAATTCAACATTAAGCATACTAATGTTTGGCCAAAATGAAGCTAGCTAATGGTATCAAAGAAGAAAATTAGGACCTTGTTAGAAACAATATTTTAAAATTACCAAATTTTGAGTTTCCTTGGATCTTTTTTTAATCTTAAAAATTATTTTAAACACCCTAAAATAAATACAGAAACAATGATATACTATGTGGAATTTGCCTACAATACTTCATTGAGTACAGCAGATTAAACAAATGTATAGAAGAGAAAATTGGTTGTTTTGTCAAATTTGGATGATAGTATGATTACACCAATCTGTCTAAATTACACGTTTGAAGTGAGTTACTGGATCGAAAGTTAGAATATTTTTAAGAATCTGATATAAATTGCCACCAGCTCCCCGCAGGAAGTTAAAAATGATCCAGTTCGGTTGGGGATGTAGCTCAGTGATAGAGGGCTTGCCTAGTGATCTGAAGAACCAGCAAAAAAATTAATAGACACAGTTTTAAACTGAGGTGAAGAAGGCATTTATGGCAAAGGAAAATACAGTAGAATAGGACAGAACATAAGCATACTTAAATTTCTTAGCAGCTACTGATCCTTTGCTTGTAGGATTGTTCAAGGTGATGTGCAAAACACTTTGCACAACATTTAAAGCTTTCTTTTTTTCTGCAGCAAGCTCTTCTTCCTCAGCAGTTTTCTTTTCATTTACCTCTTTGAGAAAAAAGAATAATTATTAATCTCTTGACAAACAGCTTGAGAAATTTTAATCATCAAATATTTACCAAGCACCTAAACATGTCCAAAAGCATACTGATAGAAGAAAAGTTTGACTCATTCTGCTAACCTTTCTATCCACAGATCCTCATGCTATAGCAAATTCAAAAATTGCATGACCAGCAAACAAAATGTTCCACTTTTATTTGTAATTATAAAAATGAAATCTGGACTTCAGTGGCAATTCTAACACTTTTTTTTTTTTTTTTTTTTTAAATTGAAGTGCTGGGATTGAACGTAGGGCCTTGTGCACGTTAGACAAGTGTTCTACCACTGAGCTACAATATCCTTGGCCCTTTTTCATTCTATTTTGAGACAGGATCTAATATGCTGATGCTGGCCTCATACTTGTGATCCTCCTACTTGAGCTTTCTGAAGAGCTGTTATTACAGGTATGTTACACTGTGCCCACAAAAGTCTAAAATTTTTAAGGTAAAGATTGAAAAATGTAATACAGCAGATACTAATTATAACACAAGTGATAATGGACCCTTTGAGTTCTTTTAACATTCTAAAAATGTAATCTCGATTACACTTAAGTCTAAAAATGATAAGGATAGTAAATGAGGGTAATTTTACTGACTGTGTGACCTATTAGGAGACAGTTATCCAGTCTCTGATTCAGTAAAAAGTACAGCAGGAAGAAAGCCATATTCCCCATATATATGAGGCATCGCTGAACACTGTCAGTTGCTACCCTCAACTACTGTAAACAGATACAGAGATCAGAGTCAAACAGCTAGTTTGGATAACAGAAACATGAAAGAAGTCTTTAAGACCCTTTCAATGTACCACAAAAAATAAATGACCTAACAGAAACAATAAAATGCTGATTTAAGTTCTATAAAGAGAAGACCCAAGTTTCTAAGGTTTCAAAGGAGGTAGACTGTGTTCAATTAGCTCAAAAAATACTTCATAAACCAGCAGCAGCATGTAGGAAACAAAACTAACACATACAATGAAGGGAAAGTGCCAAGAGTTTATACTAGTTTGAAACTTACAACTGCTACTTTTCAACATTTTTTAACTTCTAAAAGCAGCAACTACTTTCTTTTTTTTTTGGTCCCAGCGATTGAACCCCGGGGTTCTTAACAACAGAGCCATAACCCCAGTTCTTTTTTATTTTTAACTTAGACACAGGGTCTTGCTGATTGCTTAGGACCTCATTAAGTTGCTGTGGCTGACTCTGAACTTACAATCCTCTTGCCTCAGTATCCAAGCCGATGGGATTATAGGCATGTGTCACTGTGCTCAGTAGCAACTTCATAACCTAATAGTAATCATTAGGGAAGCAGAATACAATGCTGGGAAGGGCTCAAGGTGATGTATACTGGCTGTGCTGTTTGTTTGCTGCTTGTGCCTCAAAAGCTGAGGAGGAAAAGAATAGGATAAGGATTTTTGTCTGATGGACGTAAGGGTCAACAACCCAGAGGGAAGGGTCTGGAGGCGCTGTTTTAAGAAAAGAGAGACTAAATTTTAGACTTTCTAAGTTTTAATACACATTCAGAAAAGCCTATGGGAAACATCCAGCTGGCCTTGAGAACAGCTGGAAACAAAGAAGACCCAAGTATGGGAAATAGCCATGTTCAAGAAATGAAAGCTAAAACCCACGGGGACCTGGAGAACTGGAAGAACCTAAATCTGGAGGCAAATGGAAAATCAGGATTCAAGAATTAGGAAGAAATCCAGGAAAATATGCTTCAATTGCAGCAAATGTAAAATGATTTCAAGAAGGATGATCAATGCTGACGAGGGTGGTAGATCAGTTGAGAAGGGACCTGGAAAAATGCCCCTGGATGTGAAGTCATGCATAGCTTTCAGACAAAAGTGGAAGAACTTAAAGTAACCTCTATGGTTATGTCTATTTTTTTTTTTTTAATATTTTTTTAGTTGTCAACGGACATTTATTTATTTATATGTGATGCTGAGAATCAAACCCAGTGCCTCACACATGCTAGGCAAGTGATCTATCACTAAGCCACAAGCCCTGTCACCTATGTAATTTCTTAACATAGGCTATTTTCAAGGTTCTGTTCATTCCTGTGCTTTCAATACAGGATTGTTCAAAGAGCTGAAAGTAAAATGTTGTTGGAAAAAAGTTGGTGTGAACCCCAAAGAATTTACTCAAAAGCCCTACTACAACTTGGTTTCCCAAAATGTATGGTACTAATAATCACTTTGAAGCACTGACAGGACCAAATAAGAGACTGAGAAAGAGGAAGTATGAATTGTGAGGATTAAGATGCAGATTAGGTTAATTAACTCAGGAAGGAAAGAAAACAAGGACAAGGACAGAGGTTCTGAAGCTGAGGTCATCCAGGTGGTCATGTAGGAGGATGAGAATAGCTCTTCTAGATAATGTGTGGAAACACTGCTATGAAAAACACCACAGGAAGTAGGATCAGCAAGCTTCTAATCACACTGTTACTCTTAGATTCATGCAGGTAAAATGAATTTGGCATTTACTTCTAGATTTACCCAAGTAAGGATGAACTCAACAGAATGGCACTCCATGACACTATGCTTTTTAAAAAACACATATCTGGTATGCACACCAGAGGAATACAAAGACTTTTCATTAGAAAGAGTCAAGTTTGACTTAACTGTCTTTCAAGGCTCAACCCAAACCTGCAGCACTACAAATACAACTGCCAAGTAGGGACCTTCGCCGCCTCCTCTCATGCCAGGAATAGGATGTAGGAACATGTGTCTTTGGTGGTTGCTCTCTATTCCTGTCCTATTTGTCAGTGTCAAGGAAGAAAATTTTACAGAATGAATATGTACAAAAAACTTAAGAAATATTAAGTTAACTTTTGATTAAACGTTTAATTACGAACTCCTCAATTCAGTGTCTTGGAGTGTAGAGTTTCTTCATGTTAAACAAAGGAGGTGTGCTGGATGACTTCTCTGACATCAGGACTGTTGGGACAACAAAGCATTTACCTTCCTGTTCCTCTTCACTGTCACTCTCCAGAAATCGAGAGTCCAAGCGGAACCTGTCATCACTGCCAAAGTGTGACTGTAAATCCAGGAGCTACACAGACAAAAAGCATTCACAATTGACTGACAACCACATTCTCAAGACACTGCTTCCAAACAAGCCTCTCCAAGTGCACTTCCCCACACTCTGAAATTCACATCATTAACATTTGCACAACCTCACCTGCCCAATCAGAGGAGCAGAGAGGATTTGCTCCCCAAATAAACACCCAGTGAGAAAATATGTATCAAGAGCTGCCTACATTTACCTAAAGGACCATGGTGAAAACCAAGACATGTTACACATTTTTCGGTTTTCAGTATTCACTAACCTTCTGTCCAGCTCTGCCCTCAAATTGAGGTTTAATTTTGAATCTGTCAATGTCATCCTCTGAATCAAGTTCCTCATCATCACTGCTGCCAAACAGCTGCGCAGAGGATTTACCCACAGACTCCTGTTATAGAGAAAACAGAAATGTTTAGTAACTGAGGCAATTGGCATTTCCTTTATAATGTAATCTTTTGCCCACATTTAAAAAACAGAGGTATCTACCAGGATGCATCAGACAAAAACTCCTGACTCAGGGATCTATAACTGGTCTCTAGGACCATTAATCCCAATGCTTCGTGGATTTGGGGGGCTGTTATTACATGCAAGAATATCTTCTGTAGTCTTTCACAGATATGTCACTTTGCAGGTGATGTGGAGAACACAGACAGGTTCATGTGTGAGAAAATCTTTAAGACCCCAGTCATCTGAGTATGTGGTGGCCTGGGCAGGCCTGAGTTTCACTGCCGCTCCGGGACTTTGTGCTGAACTGGCAGTTGTGTGGAAGACTTGGAATGCAACAGACAGATGGATCTGCAAGGCAGACGAATGTCCACAGGGATGTCTGGAACATCTTACTTTCAATAGCTCCTTTCCTGGATGTCTTTGCTCCTGAGTACTTGTCTCCTCTGTTTCGTCTTCATTGTCAGAACCGAAGATGATGTGTGTTGGCTTGTCCTCTGGATGAGCATCCTGGGGAGGCCATCAGAAGCATCATATTTTAAGATAATACAAACTCACACCGAGCATGTCCTACTCCATCATCTCTTTCTCCTGCCACATCTCCTTCCTGTCCTTTTCTTTATCTACTGAATGTCACTCTCATCTCCTATTTGCCTGAGATAAACTTAGAACTCCTTTCTCTCCATATCCAAAGACCACCAACTCCTAACAATTAGACTTTCTTGGAATATTTAAATCTATTCCCACCATTGATGCCTTGGCTCTGGCCCCCAACCTCCCAAAGGATCTCCTTATCTCCAGAATTGACCCATTTTGTTTGTTTCTCTCATGTCCTGCAGGATCTCTGCCAAACAGAGGTTGACAAACTTTTCCTGTGAAGGGCCAGAAAGTAAATATTTTAGAAACTGCAGGCCACATATAGTCTCTGTCCTATATTTAATAACCACTCTCAGCTTGAAGCCTGGACATAACAGGGCATAGGCAGGATGGCCTGAGAGCTTTAGTTTGCCAACTCCTCTCCAAAATATATACAACTGATCTTCAAATCCTGGCTAAAATTCTTTAACCTTAGTAGTTCATCCTCTGCAGCCTCCATATTTCTTGCTACCTTTATAAATCTGTAAATCACAGTCTGGCTGAAATTATTCACTTTTGTACAATGTGCTTCCTTTCCCTGGAACATCTTTCCTCTCCCTTCCTGTTCTTAATTGTCACTTATCTGTTCACACTTCTCAGCTCTGGCTGAGGAAGTCTCTGCTAGGCTTAGTACCGATGGGACTAAGCTACGACTATCTGCCTGTTACACAATAGCTTCATGAGAGGCAAGACCATCATACTCATTCTATAAATCCAGCACTTAAAGGTGGACTTAACTTTTGGAGGAATGAAAAGGCTCATTACAATAAATCTCAGCAAGTCCTGGCAATCTACTTTGTAATCACTACATGAAATTAAGAAATAGAGAATATTTTAGGGATTTTTGTTGTTGTTGCATGGGCCCCATGCTAAGAAAGCACTCTAACACTGAGCTGTATCCCCAGCCCTGAAGAAAATATCAAATAAATTTAAAATGTTTTAGGTAAATACTAGTATTTAATTTTAATACCTTAGGAATACACTAAATATTTAGGGTGATACAAAGTTCTGACTCAAGGACACAAACGTGAAAACCGGTGAATGCTAGGAAGACAAACAGCTCTAAGGAGGTACACCTACCTGCAAGGGAAGGAAAAGTGGGACTTCCAGAGTGTTCTTATTAAATGCATAGATTGAAAACACACTCACCAAATTTGCCAGGGCATCGTGGACCAGTTTCTTCTTCACTTCCTTTGCTTTCTGCCTTGCTTCCAAGGCTGCCAGACGTTTCTGATTGTCTTCAGCATACTTATCCTTAGCATTCACATTTGCCGAACTACTAATAGAATGTGAGAAATCAGCCATGCCTTCCCGAGCATCTTTTCTAGGAGAGACCTCTGGTAATTTCTCAAGAGATGTGAGGCTGCTTGAATCAGACCCCTCTTCCTCAGAAGCTGCCACTGTCTTTTTGGTACTATGGCAATTGTCTTTGTCAATGCCTATTTTGTAAGTCTTTGTATTAAAACTGGAAACAGAATTTCTGCCTCCCCTTTTTGAACTGCTAATTACCTTGTGATCCTGGGTCTCGAAAGTGAACTGTCTTTTTTGAGGCAGAGTGTGATTTGGGCTGTTTATTGTCTTTGGATGTTGCTGTGAAAGTTTGCTTGATGAACCATTAACACATAGGGACTCATTTTCAACAGAAATGCTACTAGGATCCTCCAGTTTCAAGGAACTCTGATTTTCATTTATATTGTTAGAGTCAACACTCTCTTTCAGAGTTTTTTTCACTGATTCCTTTGCATAGAGCCTGCCTACACCCCTGAATGCCTGGAATTTGGGTTTTAAGCTGTTTTCTTTTGGTTTCTGTTTGCCACAGGTATTTTCTTCCTGTAAAAGGGAAGCTAGAATCTCCTCAGGATGAATGCACCGTTGGCCTTGGCCAAGGGCACGAGGAGTCTTGGGGCTCTTGGAGGCTCTGTCAAGCTTGCAACAGGTGGTTTCTGGCCCACTGCTCTCAGAATCTTCTGGTACCACCAGATCACTGCCAGCCAACTGTTCCAAATCAGCCAAAGTGAGATTTACACGGGTACAGTTTTTCATGATGGCTTTATATTCCTCATCTCCTTCACTGTCTTCATCATCGCTGCTGCTGGCATCAGATGATTTATGATTTAGAGGCTTCACTCCATTACTGAGGGCTGACTCTTTATTGATTTTTCTTTTTTGTACTTTATTACAATGATTGGAAACCTCTTTCGTTTTCAAAGTTTTATTGTGCATAGGTTTTTCTGTTTGTGAAATCTCTGCACTATTTTTGGCCTTACTAATGTTTTGTTTCATTGCAATGATTTCATCTGTATCACCTGAATCATACTCATGGTCACTTCCCATAATACCGTCACTAACACGGCAAGAGCCGTTATTAATAGCTAGCCCTGATAAAGAATGAAGTTTGTGAACATCTGATTTGAAATCATCTCTTACAACTTCAAAAAGATCATTTTCAGATTCATTTGTTGAGGACCATGCAGTTCTCTGTAAGTTTTCCTCTTCTGCAATCAGCATTCTTAACTCATCCTCAGAATCAATATCATCATCAGACATGCTATTTCTCTTCCTGGCAGTTTCCAAATCAGAAATCTGAAAAGGTACACTTTGAAGTTTCTGAGAACCAGAATCAGGTACAGGGGATGAGTCAGGAATGAGAGAAGCACAAGGCATTTTCTGTACAGCTCCACGCTGGGTTGATGTGCTGTTCTCCATCACCCGACTGGTCCTTGGACTCACAGTGGAACCCTTCCCCTTCTGCACTTCTTTCATCTTCTTGGGAGGGCTACGAAAGTCAGAGAACTCTCCTCGCCGTTTCTTACTCATAGGGTCATTGCCTCCTTCCAATTCCCAAGTAAGGCTAGTTATAGGAATGGTATCTGTAAAATCTTCCCCTATCTTCTTTAGATTGTGGCAGTATTTTGATGGATCATATTTCATGATGTTACCCAGAGTCAAGGAACAAAGCAAAACCACTAGGTGTTAGGGACACCTATCAACCTAGTGAAACAAGACTACTATTTAATCTCAAGCACATCATTTACTCTATCTTACTTTCAGTTTCCTATCAAACAAAATGGGGACTCTCACAAGTAAATTTTCATAGTCTGAAATCAAGCTTTCTAGAATGGAGTTGAAACCAAGGACCATCACTATTAGTTGGTAAATTACATGAACTTTATAGAGACCACAGCAAATCCTGACAATACACACACACCTCTGTAAAGAAGCTCAAGATATCAGTTCATCGAGGTCTGAGTGATCTCACTGAACAGGCATAGAATTTGCTTACCGTGGGCTCAATACTATTTTTTCACTGATCATAGTCCTGCCAGCTTGCATTTTTTTGGTAGTACTGAGGATTAAACCCAGGGGTACTCTACCACTGAGCTACATTCCCATCTCTTTTTACTTTTCATTTTGAGACAGGGTCTTAATAAGTTGCCAAGACTGGCCTTGACTATGTGATCCTCCTGCCTCAGGCTTCTGAATAGCTGGGATTAGAGGTATGAGCCACCGTGCTCAGTTCTGTATACTTTTATCTACGATTTTCTCTTAAGACTATGTTCTACCACTTTACTATTAACTCAAGACCTACCTCAATTTTTCTTAAGCCTTCTTTAACAATGGGCCCTTCTTTTCTTACTCTTCTTTAGCTCCTTTTGCAATGGTCCTGAACCCATATGCAATAAGATATATAAACTGATAAATGAAACTGCTTCTTTGGCATTTATCATTCAAATTAATTATATAAAATCTCAAGACATTCTCTTATTAATATCTAATTACCTTGCCTAGAAAGTGGGAACATAAAATCTGTTAAATAAACAAAGATTTACAGATAGAGGCAATTAATTTTTTTTTTTTTTTTTTTGGTACTGGGGATTGAACTCAGAAGCACTCAGCCACATCCTCAGCCCTGTTTAGTATTTTATTTAGAGACAGGATCTCATTGAGTTGCTTAGTGCCTAAGTTGCTGAGGCTGGCTTTGAACCCAGGATCCTCCTGTCTCAGCCCCCTGAACTGCTGGGGAGGCAGTGAAAATGTAAATGTAAAAAAAAAAAAAAAAAAAAGAAAGAAAATGTAAATGTATCCATCACTCTGGTAAATAATAATTACTCTGAGAAGCTAATCACAAAGGATATTTTACGTTTATGTTGATTCTTCAGGTGAAGAACAGGTAAGACTCTTCCAAATTTACTTACAACCCAATTCTAAAAGAAAAAGAACAAAATAATGTATTACAAAATATTTTACAAATGAAAACTAAGTTACAATAAATAAATGCAGTTTTTATAAAGTTGAACTCATAGTGGGCCACATTATTATTGTTGGGTTTAGTTTTCTAATAATGAAGCAAGAGTTCTCAAAGGGAAAAAGTGCAAAAGGAAAAAAAAAATTTTTGGAACAGACATCAAATTAAACATACAATGGAGAACATGATATACAAAACACTAGCTACTAAAAGGCAAACACTGGATCTGCCTACACTTCTTATAACCTGTCCTTTGGAAGACAGCCAGACTCTCAGTCTGCTTTTTTATTTCTCTGTCTAAAATGATGAGGAGTGCTAACCTAAGAGTCATATATGCATCTTAAGAATTATAAAATGTGATGTATGTTAAGTGCTTTACAGTAAGGGAAAAAAAGCTATTGGCTTAACACATTACATGGAAAGTCATATGGTCTCAGGTGCTCAGTTCTGGGATTGGCTCAGGCTACCAGAGGGACTCACTTTGTGCCCTGGTACTTCTGTTCCTGGCACAGCTTTCATTTGGAAATCTATCCCTCCCATCTTTTCCAACACATTGGTATTGTCTGTTGTGGATTTTTCTTTTTTTGCTTTTTCTTCTTCTCTCTCTTGGGCCAATCTGAATCAAAGAGAAAATATAAATAGAAGAGTTAAAATAATCACTCATGCAAAATGGTTATTTCCCTTCAGGTAATCCCAAGTGAGCATTATAAATATCTTCATAACATTAAAAACCAAAATAAAACAAAAAACTTTGTTGATAGTATAATGGCTTTTATTATTTTCTAAACATGCATTTTTCATTATACAAAAAAAGAAAAATATGGAAAAATGAAAAAAACAAACAAACATGTTCCTTATCTCATATCCCATTGTTTAAATTTTATCTGTTCTGTTCTAAACATAAATATATACATTAAAAAGTATAATCTAGATAATCCCGTAGGTATTGTTGGGTAATCTTTTTTCTATCATTGCACATTTTTGGAACGCATCACTGTGATTTCCTTGGTATACACATTACATAAATCTGTGTTATTTACCAATCCCCTGCTATAGGCAACTGAGCAGTAGAGGGCTGAGCATGGAGGCTTCTCTCCTCCTGACTATACTGTCGAGTCAGCCTCCTAGGTCTGAGGTTCACCCCAACACCTGTGCTCCAATCCAGCAGATGTCTCAGTTCCCCTTCATGGAAGACTAAGACATGGATCACAAGCTTTCCCTTTCCACTTATAAACTTTGGGCACTTTCCACATCTTCCCTCCCTCCACTCTCCCCGGAGGAGAGTGTCTTTAGAGCCCAATTGTTAAGTCTTGCTGGTTTCTATCTTCTGAATGAAGAGAATGCCATCTCAATCCTCCAAGTCAAGTTACTCCCACTTCACTCAGGTGTGGACAACTGTTCTGAACAATGCTTGCTGGCCTCTTTTGCCTCTAATCTATCTCTGTATGTTCTACCACACAGACGATTTCTCAGGCATATGTGCACAACTACTCCAAGGCAGCAGCACCATGTGCTCTTCCTGCTCAGCATGGAGTCCTGGGCCTACGCAGTAGTACTCAAGTGCTGCAGAACGAATGAAAAGCACATGACTACCCTGCTCATAGTCAGTGAACCCCAGATAAGAACAAAATCTAGGGCTGGGGTTGTGGCTCAGTGGTAGAGCACTTGCCTAGCACATGTGAGGCACTGGTTCGATCCTCAGCACCACATATAAGTAAATAAATAAAGGTATTGTGTCCAACTACAACTGAAAAAAAAAATTAAAAAAAAAAAAAAAAGAGAACAAAATCTAATACTGACCTTTCCCATAAGATCAGTCCCTCAAAACATGTCTCCAGTAAGCTGCTTGCCACTTGTTTTGGACTGCATCTTTTCTTGGTCTAGAACAATCTTATTAGCTCTCCTTGTCACTCCATTAGTATATTCTCAAAAATCTTTACTATTTGAAAGTTCCCAAGCTAATACAGTCTTTTCTTTCTGAAAAACTACCTTTAGAATTTTAAAAACACCATTTCAGTTACCACTCAGTTTATTTCTCTCAAGGGATTAATTCACTGATTGGATAACGACTTTCATAACCCAATCATTTCACCTCTAAATCTGAGCATTGTCTCACACCTGAGCATCTGGAGGAGACTTCATATCTAAACCACAACACACTTTAAATGTCCATCAGTGGGAATGACCAACCACACTGTGGTATAGTCATGTTCTGTACTAACCAGTGTTGCAAAGAAGGGGGAAGCTATATTGCCACAAAAGGTTGTGTTAAAAGAGAAAATAAGTATGCGTGTTTGTTTATCTTTTTTGGTACCAGGAACTGAACCCAGAGGTGCCGAACCACTGAGCTACAACCCCAGCCCTTTTTATCTTTTATTTTGAGACAGGTTCTCGCTAAGTTGCTTAGGACCTCACTAAGTTGCTGAGGTTGGCTTTGAACTTGCAATCCTCCTGCCTCAGGTTCCCAAGCCACTAGGATTACAGGAATGTGCCACTGCACCCAGTCACATATGTATCTTAATATATAAACATAAAAATGCACTGAATTCTTTTTTAGTGGGGTTTGGGTTAAAGGAGAGTCAGAGCTGAGAGGAATTTCAGATCCACTTGTATGAATTTACTAAAAATATATTGCTTGATAATGTCAAATAAATTAAGTGAATACATAAAACCAATACAAAGAAATAGAGTTTGAGGGCTGGGGAATATAGCTTAGTGACAGTGCTTGCCTAGCATGGGCAAGGTCCTGGATTCAATCCCCATACTGCAAAAAATTTAAAAGTAAATAAAAATTAAAAAATAAAGAAATGGGATTTAAATCCATGTGGAAGAAATCTTACCTGTGCAAAAAGCTTTCTTTGCTAGCTGAATTTGAAGTGTTCCACCTTTCCATTTTGTTTTATTTAAAACAGACATACCTAAAAGGTAAAGAATTATTATCCAAGTACATTGCAATGCAAAAATATATTTTAGCACATGCTTTTTCTAATAATTTAGTATCAAGAAAAGTAGACTTGTTTATCACAAAGAGACATTAAAAAAAAATAGAAAAAAGGAAATGTGATCTAGAGATAGGAGGCTTCCATCTTATCTTGACCACTTACCAGAAAGTTCTTTATATTTCCTATCTCTTAGTTACTAGGAGACTGGAATAAAGAAACATATGAACTGTAAAGCTAAACTTGTTTGCGATTTGTTTACAAACTAACGTCAGGAACCTCTGGTGAATAACTGGCATTTACTATTTCCCTGTTATTTTCTATACTGTAACTATGAAAGTACTAAGTTGTCAGGGTGAATAAAAGGACATTTGAGAATCCTGAGAGCACCTTTTAATTATTACTTCATATCAACTATCAATGTGTAACCTACAAACAAATAACTGCAAGTGTCTGAACTGTTAGAACTGTTATTCCCTAGGAGCCAATTTTTCTAAACATCTGCTATTAGCTTAGTAACAACCATTAACAGAATTTTCTATGTGTTAGGCACTATACTAAGTATGAATTTAATTTAATCATCACAGGATTATTAGAAAGCATTAGCTTTTTCATTCACCAGAAAAGTAAACTGGGGCTGAGAAGTTTAAATAACCTGCTACAGGTCACATTAGCAGAGTTGATGTGTTCTTAAACACAACTTTTCCTGTCATACAATTTCCTCGCTGAATAATAATATTTTTGCAAATGAAACTGTAAGACTGATGGCCTTCTTCCCCTATCATATCTTTTACTTACTTTTCAGTGTCTTTTGACTTTTTGACCTCCAAGTAACTAGGATGCATTACTGTATCATCGGCATTATGGATTCTTGTCCTTTCCTTCCTTGTTAAGTCACTATCCACCCTCAGCTTTAATAAATCATAACAAGAGAAGTCACAGTTTCAAGTATATGGTCTTACCATGGTATATTCTAATGCCCTGTCCTCAGAATATTTAATGACAAGGATTAGCTACCCAAGAAAGGATCAGAGAAGTGTGGCATAATATTCAAAGAAAGATTTCTAGCAGGCAGTTTCTGTGACAGTCTGGCCCCTTGTCAAAATTATTTGAGAATACCAGCTTTTTAGCAAACTCACCAGCAATATGCTAATATAGGTCTACTGAAACAAATGGAATTGACATAAACCAGTAGAGATGTAGAATACCAGAATTCTCTTAATCATGGTTGTTCTTTTGTATGACGTAAAAGTGTCTGTTGTGGTTTAGATTTAGAAACAAAGTTACCCCAAATTACACAGTGATGCCAACTAGCAAATAGTATAGAAAATAATGACAATCTTACATTTTTTCAGATCTGCTTCTGCTACTTTGATGTTAACATATGCAAAGATTTTCTGTGGGTTTCCTAAGAAAATAAAAATAAATTTGTTTAAACTATTACCCAGAGAATAATGTAAAACTTACTAACTTTCTAAATCTAAAAGATCAGTTTTTAGAAACTTATTATTTCAAAGAAAACTTTGTTTTTCATTGGATACAAAGATTGCACTTTTCTAAGCATTATTATCAAAATATTTCAAAACAAAATGAATAAGAAAAAACAAAAGAAAACAAAAAAGTTAAGTGATTAGTTAAGGAAACATCTGGATCACATGTTAGTTAACTCTCTACATAACAGAACATTTAATAAGTTTAGAATGTTAATTCTCAAAACTGAATGTTAAGACATTTCTGAAATCATGTTTTAGAATTTTTCTGATTTCAGCAATTCTGGATAAGTTTCATACCATAAATAATACCTCCAGGATATCACATATCACTTTCAGTGTTCAGAGATAACATTTACCTTTGGAGTTGCTTTATCTTGTAATATTTAACCTGATTTATGTCTGTCTTTAAACACCCAGTGAAGGATTATAAATTTACCTTGGTCATCTTTCCGTGTGATGATCTCCACATCAGAAACTTCTCCAAATCTGCTGAACTGATTTTGGAGATCTGTCTTAGAAATGGCCTGGCCAAGGCCACCCACAAAAAGGCGCTTCTTTTCTCTGTTGGCTTTCATGAAGGTTGGGCGTACACTTGGTATGTTCTACAGGGAAAAGTAATTTTCTGTATAGAGAGGAGTTCTTTCCCACAGTTCTGCTCAAACACAACTCCTTCCCCGCTGAGCCTACAGTGCCAAATTGGTCTCCTGGACCCATGTTTCATTTTCTATTGTATCTCCCTGTAGATTCTGCTCAGGGCCTACATACCAATTCTTTCTGAATGTACGTTGGAACAGCACCGGCACACATACAAAAATCACAGGTACACACATATTTTTTCTTCTGAGTGACCACAATTATTACATAGTCTCTTTTCATTTACTTATATTTTCGTGTTCTTCCTTGATTCATTCATAAATTCTTTTTTTTTTTTTTTTTTTTTTTTTTACTTAAACCAAGGTGACACATGTAGGATGTGGCAGTTTATACGCTAAAGAAGAAAATCACATCTCCACCCTGAAGCTCCATAAGACAAATAAACCAATACTGCAATTACAATATTATGGCACAACAGAAGTGTCTGCAAAGTGCTGTTCAGGCTCGAAGACTTGCTTTTTATTATGTGTTTGTATTGTGCAGCGGCAGTTTGCATGTATTTCATTTTTCAGATAAGCAGAATTCATCTTCCCAGTGTTATAAAGAAAATTAGTGATTAAGCCTGATTTATAATCCATGTCTAATTTCCGATCTCGGAATTGTTAGCACTATACTAACGAAAGTTGTTAGATTACAGGGGATTCAGGAAAACTTTTCTAGAGGTGCTTGACGTTTGACATCCATCATAAGATCCTCAACTCCTTTAGCATCCTTCAGGGCTAAGCTCTCACCCTGCCCTTCAGAGCTGCCACACTCCTCACAAGCGAGATCACAAAACAACTCCTGAAGCCCAAGGCAAGGCACTGAGTCGGCGACAGCTCCAACTGAACCTCTTCCTTGTAGCCTCCGCCTCCAACCTCCCCATCCCAGCCTTCTTCCTCCGAGAAGAACCCCCAAAAGAGAAAGTAAATATCAGGTCGAAGAGCCCTATAGCTTCCCATGCCCAAGCCCAGAGCTCACCACGCCGTCTCCTAGAGCCAGCGCCGCGTCTGCCCACTTCTGGTCACATGGCCCAGCAAGTGCATTTTCTCTTCCTTCCTACTCGATTTCCAACTTCGTCTCCTAAGGTTCCGCTTCCGGAACTCAGTTGCGGAGGGCTCTTTACTTCGTTTCTCGTCGAGTAGACGGCTGTGGTGTATCCACCACCCTCCCCTTCACGTCCGCAAAAGAGCCCTAGGCAAAATCCCCTGATGTCTAACGTGCAGACTTGATCAGTGCCTCCCGGACTGAGTGGGCCGAAGTGAGGGAGCCCAAGAAAAATGAAAAAGCGCCCCCTTTCACTAGGTCCCGGAACCGCCTCTTCAATTACGAAGGCGTCCGGGTTGTTCTAAGGCCGCTAGCGGGGGTGGCCAGCCGGACGCTTGGGCGTCGGGTGGGGACGAACCAACTCTCCGTAGGTCGGGACTCTTTAAAGACAGCGGTGGGGAGGTTCAGAGGGTCACCGAGGACCTGGGCTCTGGTCTGAGCGTGGAGGTAGACCCTCCAGCCCGCGCGGCGACGCGTCGCCACGCCGCCTCCCCCACCCCGCCAACTCCGCGGTGGTGCGTGCCGGGAGCGCGCGCGGCTTGAAGCTCGGGCGAGGCGCTCGGGCGGGAGCTGGCGGGGCGCTGGGACCCGGCTCGGGGGTTCGGCGCGCCATGGACGCCCAGCGCGCTGAGGTGCGCGCCTTGGAGGCGGAGATTGCTGCTCTGCAGCGGGCGTGCGAGGAGCTGCCGGCGCCCTGGGAGGGGACGGCCAGAGTCCGGTACGTGGGTCCTGTCGTCTCCCCGGGGCTCCCGGCACTGCCTCTGAGCGAGGCCGGGGCTACACCCAGAGCTCCGGGCTGCGACTCCCGAGGCCCTGTCCTGGGAATTGCCGCACGGGACATCCCCAAACGGAGACTGGACCGTGTGGATTCTGTGATGAGGCTGCCCTAGAGCTGTGCGCACCGCTGTGGCTCCCTGCCCGGATTGGCCGAGGGCCGTGAGAAAGCCGTGTTCTTGCAGGTTCCCGAGTCTTGCTTATTTCTATCAGCAGATCTTGCCTTCGGCAGGCAGCAGCAAGTTGGGGTTTACTAACTTTGTTTTCGTGGGTCACCTAACCACAGGATGCCTATTTTTGTTGTTTATGATGACGGCATAAATTTTTCTTTGAAGTATAGTTTAGGTAAAAAGATAAGTTGATACAAGGAAAAATAGTTAATATCGGCCGTCGGGAGAATCTGACAGTCCTCTGATGTAGACGCTATCCTGAATTCGGTTGTAAAGTTAAAGAACAGGAGAATCAGAGAACTGGCTTGCCGAACGTTCTAGAGAAAGGAGGTGTATTGCAACCCCAAAATCGAACTCCAAAGTCTAGGAGTCTTCTTGATTGAAGCAAGAAGACCTCTAACAAATATGTATCAGTTATGTATCATCTCAAACTTGCAAGCTACTTGAAAACAAACCATCTTCGTTTTTTTTTTTTTTCTTTCTTTTCTTTATTTGTTCTAATTAGCTGTACATGACAGTAAAATGCATTTATACATTTTGATAGATCATACACAAATGGAGTATAATTTCTTTTTTTTTATTTATTTTTTTACGTTTACATAGGGTAATGATGTTTCTTTTTTTTTCCCTCCCCCCCACCCCTCCCACCCTTTTCCCTTTATACAGTCCTTCTTTCCTTCATTCTTACCGCTCTCCTTAGCCTAACTCTAAACCTAACCCTAAACCTAATGCTAACCCCTCCCACCCCCATTATATGTCCTCATCCGCTTATCAGCGAGATCATTCGTCCTTTAGTTTTTTGAGATTGGCTTATCTCACTTAGCATGATATTCTCCAATTTCGACCATTTGCCTACAAATGCCATAATTTTATCATTCTTCATTGCGGAGTAATATTCCATTGCATAAATATGCCACAGTTTCTTTATCCATTCATCAACTGAAGGGCATCTAGGTTGGTTCCACAATCTGGCTATGGTGAATTGAGCAGCAATGAACATTGATGTGGCTGTATCTCTGTAGTATGCTGATTTTAAGTCCTTTGGGTATAGACCAAGGAGTGGGATAGCTGGGTCAAATGGTGTTTCCATTCCAAGCTTTCTGAGGAATCTCCACACTGCTTTCCAGAGTGGCTGCACTAATTTGCAACCCCACCAGCAATGTATGAGTGTTCCTTTTTCACCACATCCTCGCCAACACCTGTTGTTGCTTGTGTTCTTGATAATCGCCATTCTAATTGGGGTGAGATGAAATCTTAGGGTAGTTTTGATTTGCATTTCCCTTATTACTACGGATGTTGAACATTTTTTCATATATCTGTTGATTACTTGTACATCTTCTTCTGTGAAGTGTCTGTTCATTTCCTTAGCCCATTTGTTGATTGGATTATTTGTATTCTTCGTGTAGAGTTTTTTGAGTTCTTTATAGATTCTGGAAATTAGCGCTCTATCTGAGGTATGGTTGGCAAAAATATTCTCCCACTCTGTAGGCTCTCTCTTCACATTTCTGATAGTTTCCTTTGCTGAGAGAAAGCTTTTTAGTTTGAATCTATCCCAGTTGTTGATTCTTGCTTTTATTTCTTGTGCTATGGGAGTCCTGCTAAGGAAGTCTGATCCTAAGCCAACAAGTTGAAGATTTGTACCTACTTTTTCTTCTATAAGATGCAGGGTCTCTGGTCTGATTCCAAGGTCCTTGATCCATTTTGAGTTGAGTTTTGTGTAGGGTGAGAGATAGGGGTTTAATTTCATTCTATTGCATATGGTTTTCCAGTTTTCCCAGCACCATTTGTTGAAGAGGCTATCTTTTCTCCATTGCATATTGTTGGAACCTTTGTCTAGTATGAGAAAATTGTATTTATTTGGGTTTGTGTCCATGTCCTCTATTCTGTACCATTGATCTACCTGTCTATTTTGGTACCAATACCATGCCGTTTTTGTTACTATTGCTTTGTAGTAGAGTTGAAGATCTGGTATTGCAATACCCCCTGCTTCGCTCTTGCTACTGAGGATTGCTTTAGCTATTCTAGGTTTTTTATTCTTCCAGATGAATTTCATAATTGCTTGCTCTATTTCTGCAAGGTACATCATTGGGATTTTAATTGGAATTGCATTGAATCTGTATAGCACTTTAGGTAGTATAGCCATTTTGACGATATCAATTCTGCCTATCCAAGAACATGGGAGATCTTTCCATCTTCTAAGGTTTTCTTGAATTTCTTTCTTTAGTGTTCTGTAGTTCTCATTGTAGAGGTCTTTCACCTCTTTTGTGAGATTGATTCCCAAGTATTTTATTTTTTTCGATGCTATTGTGAATGGGGTAGTTTTCCTAATTTCTCTTTCTGAAGATTCATCACTTATGTATAAAAATGCATTGGATTTATGAGCATTGATCTTGTAACCTGCTATTACTGAATTCACTTATGAGTTCTAAAAGTTTTCTGGTGGAATTTCCAGGTTCCTCTAAATATATAATCATGTCATCAGCGAACAGGGATAGTTTGAGTTCTTCTTTTCCTATTCGTATCCCTTTAATTTCTTTGGTTTGTCTGATTGCTCTGGCTAGAGTCTCAAGGACGATGTTGAATAGAAGTGGTGAAAGAGGGCATCCCTGCCTTGTTCCAGTTTTTAGAGGGAACGCTTTCAGTTTTTCACCATTTAGAATGATATTAGCCATGGGCTTAGCGTAGATTGCCTTTATAATGTTTAGGAATGTTCCCACTACCCCAATTTTTTCTAGTGTTTTGAGCATGAAGGGATGCTGTATTTTATCGAATGCTTTTTCTGCATCTATTGAAATAATCATGTGATTCTTAACTTTAAGTCTGTTGATATGGTGAATGACATTTATTGATTTCCGAATGTTGAACCAACCTTGCATCCCTGGGATAAAACCCACTTGATCGTGGTGCACTATCTTTTTAATATATATTTGTATGCGATTTGCTAAAATTTTGTTGAGAATTTTTGCATCGATGTTCATTAAGGATATTGGTCTGAAATTTTCCTTCCTCGATGTGTCTCTGTCTGGTTTAGGTATCAGGGTGATATTGGCTTCATAGAACGAGTTTGGGAGGGTTCCCTCCTCTTCTATTTCATGGAATAGTTTGAGGAGTATTGGAATGAGCTCTTCTTTAAAGGTTTTGTAGAACTCGGCTGAGAACCCATCTGGTCCTGGACTTTTCTTTGTTGGTAGGCTTTTGATGACCTCTTCTATTTCATTGCTTGAAATTGGTTTATTTAGGTTGTGTATGTCCTCCTCGTTCAGTTTAGGTAATTCATATGTCTCTAGAAATTTGTTGATGTCTTCGAGGTTTTCTGTTTTGTTGGAGTATAGATTTTCGAAATAGCTTCTAATTATGTTTTGTATTTCACTCGTGTCTGTTGTGATGTTTCCTTGTTCATTCCGAATTTTAGTAATTTGAGTTTTCTCCCTCTTTCTCTTTGTTAGTGTGGCTAAGGGTTTATCAATTTTATTTATTTTTTCAAAGAACCAACTATTTATTTTGTTAATTTTTCCAATTGTTTCTTTTGTTTCGATTTCGTTGATTTCGGCTCTGATTTTAACTATTTCCTGTCTTCTACTACTTTTGGTATTGGTCTGCTCTTCTTTTTCTAGCGCTTTGAGCTGTAGTGTTAAGTCGTTTATTTGTTGATTTCTACTTCTTTTTTTGAATGCACCCCATGAAATAAATCTTCCTCTAAGTACTGCTTTCATAGTGTCCCAGAGATTTTGATATGATGTGTCTTTGTTCTCGTTTACTTCTAAGAATTTTTTTATTTCCCTCCTGATGTCTTCTGTTATCCATTCATCGTATAATAGTGTATTATTTAGTCTCCAAGTATTGGAGAAGTTTCTGTTTTTTATTCTGTCATTTATTTCTAATTTCAATCCATTATGATCTGATAGAGTACAAGGTAGTATCTCTATCTTCTTGTATTTGCTAACAGTAGCTTTGTGGCATAAAATATGGTCTATTTTAGAGAAGGATCCATGTGCTGTTGAGAAGAAAGTGTATTCGTTCTTTGTTGGATGGTATATTCTATATATGTCCGTTAAGTCTAAATTGCTGATTGTGTTGTTGAGATCTATAGTTTCTTTATTCAATTTTTGTTTGGACGATCTATCCAGTGGTGAGAGAGGTGTGTTAAAATCACCTAGTATGATTGTGTTGTGGTCTATTTGATTTCTGTAATTGAGAAGGATTTGTTTGACGTACGTGGATGAGCCAATGTTCGGGGCATAGATATTTATGATTGTTATGTCTTGCTGATTTATGCTTCCCTTAAGCAGCATGTAATGTCCTTCTTTATCCCTTCTGACTAGTTTTGGTTTGAAGTCCACATTATCTGAGATGAGGATGGATACTCCAGCTTTTTTGCTGTGTCCGTGTGCATGGTATGTTTTTCCCCATCCTTTCACCTTTAGTCTATGGGTGTCTCTTTCTATGAGGTGAGTCTCTTGCAGGCAGCATATTGTTGGATTTTTCTTTTTAATCCAATCTGCCAGTCTGTGTCTTTTGATTGATGAATTCAGGCCATTAACATTCAGGGTTATTATTGTGATATGATTTGTATTCCCAGTCAATTGACTCATATTTGTTTTTGGCATGATTTGGTTTCTCCTTTATTTGGCTATTCCTTTAGGCTAGCGCCTCCTGTTGCTGATTTGCATCGTTGTTTTTCATCTCTTCCTCATGGAATATTTTGCTGAGAATGTTCTGTAATGCTGGCTTTCTTTTTGTAAATTCCTTTAGCTTTTGTTTATCATGGAAGGATCTTATTTCATCGTCAAATTTGAAGGTAAGTTTTGCTGGGTATAAGATTCTTGGTTGGCATCCGTTTTCTTTCAGGGCTTGGTAAATGTTGTTCCAGGCCCTTCTGGCTTTTAGGGTCTGGATTGAAAAATCTGCTGATATTCTTATTGGTTTCCCTCTGAATGTAATTTGATTCTTTTCTCTCGCGGCCTTTAATATTCTGTCTTTATTTTGTATGTTAGGTATTTTCATAATAATGTGCCTTGGTGTGGGTCTGTTGTAATTTTGTATGTTTGGAGTTCTATAAGCCTCTTGTATTTGGTTTTCCATTTCATTCTTCAGATTTGGGAAATTTTCTGATATTATTTCATTGAATAGGTTGTTCATTCCTTTGGTTTGTTTCTCTAAGCCTTCCTCAATCCCAATAATTCTTAAATTTGGCCTTTTCATGATATCCCATAATTCTTGTAGATTCTGTTCATGATTTCTTACCATCTTTTCTGTTTGGCCAACTTTGCTTTCAAGATTAAATAATTTGTCTTCAATGTCTGAGGTTCTGTCTTCCAGGTGCTCCATTCTATTGGTTATGCTTTCTATGGAGTTTTTAACTTGGTTTATTGTTTCCTTCATTTCAAGTATTTCAGTTTGGTTTTTTTTTCAGTATCTCTAACTCTTTATTGAAATGATCTCTTGCTTCCCGTATTTGGTCTTTTAACTGTTGATTGGTGCGATCATTTAATGCCTGCATTTGCTCTTTCATCTCCTCCTTCAATGCCTGCATTTGCTCTTTCATCTCCTCATTTGCTTCCCTGATCGTTTTAATTACGTACATTCTGAACTCCCTTTCTGACATTTCTTCTGCTGTGCTGTCATTGGGTTTTATTGATGTAGTATCTAGGTTTGTTTGGGACATTTTCTTCCCTTGTTTTCTCATATTGGTCAGTTGTCAGTGGGACCCTGAGATATTGTAGTTTTCCGCTATTGGCTTATAGTGTCCCAGTAGATTTCCAGTGTATCACCTCCCAGCCTTCAGTAGCCTGATGTCTTGGAGGAATCTGATAAAGCAGCGTATCCGAAGAAAACTGCCCCTAGCCCCCTACTGGTTCCACGATTTGGAACTGGCTCTGTGCTGAAATGCTCTCACTGTGGGCCTGCACCGTGCAGCTGACTGTGTGGGAGGAGCTCACTGCCGGAGTGTGGAAGGCTACCTTGGGAAGACTCTAGCTGCCCTGCCCGGCTCCGATAAGCCACCTCTATCTGGGCCTGCCCCCCGGGCCGAGCTTTACCCAGTGGGCAGACTCACCTGTGGCTCTATTTCAGTCCCAGTCTCTCAATGCCTCCCCTTCTTAACTCCTGGGTTCTGGAGCGACAGGGGGTGCAGTCTCCCTCTAGGCCGCCATCTTGGATCGCCCCATCTTCGTTTTTAAAATCAAGACTAATTTGAATAAGGTGCAGAGAGAATGAATTGCGACTTTTTTTCTTTTCCTCCCCCTGAGTCAAATGGACAAAAGTGCTAGAAAATGTGAAGGAGAAGGAGGTCTAAGGAAAATGTCTGAACTGGGGATGTAGCTCAATGGTAGGGTGCTTGCTTAACCTACAGTGAGGTCCCGGCTTCCCATCCCCAGATCTGGGGGAATTCTGCATGATGTTCTAAGCAGAAATGAAAGTAAAGAAAGCTGTCACAGTTAAAAGGGAGAAGGAAACAGGTGATCAGGGTATGCATATGCTCCTCCACAAGAGTAAATAAAAGATCCTTGCTACTCCAGATGTGACCTATAGATTGGAAGCATTAGTATCACCTGGGAGTCTGAGAACTACAAGCTTCTGCCCCATTCCCACCTAGTGAACCGTAACCTACATTTTAATGAGACTTCCTCCTCTTAGCTCTGCAATAAGCATGCACTCTTTAAAGTTTGAGAAACACTGTATCATACTATGGGGAGAATGATTTCTCCACAGACCACAAGATGCCATTATTAGTCCAGACTACTATAGTAAGTTATTTATGTTATCTGGAACTCCTCATTGATCACACTGGAAAAGTCACAAGAGTTCTAGACTCTGGGAGACATTAAATGTCAGTTCAAGGTATTTAGGTTTAGTGGGAATTTTTTTTCTCACTATGGTGGAGATGGAAGATTGGGACCTGTGTGAAGGCTACCTTTTAAGTGATTTTAAATAGTTAGATGAATTGGCAGTAGAAAAGTTGGAACTAAATTATTCAGTTATAGCATACTACAGTGATGCAGCCACATCAGTGTTTATAGCAGCTCAACTCACAATAGCCAAGCTATGGAAATAACCTATCTGTCCTTCAGCTGATGAATGGATTAAAAAATGTACATATGCACAATGGAATATTACTCAACCATAAAGAAGAATGAAATAGTGGCACTTGCTGGTAAATGTATGGAACTGGAGAATATCATGCTAAGTGCAATAAGCCATTCCCAAAAAACCAAAAGTCAAATGTTCTCTCTGATTTGTGGATGCTAACCCAAAACAAGGGAGGTTGGGGAGGGGAATAATATAAATCCATTGAATTAGAAAAAGGGAAAAGAAGGGATGGGAGAGGGGAGGGGAATGGAAAGAAAGTAGAGTTAATCAGACATAACTTTGCTAGCCTTGTATTTGAATACATGACCAGGGTAAATCTGCATCATGTACAACCATAAGAGTGGGATCCTAAATAGAATAAGTTATACTCTGTGTATGCATAATTTGCCAAAATGCATTATACTGTCATAACTAAAAAGAACAAATAAAATAAATAAATTATTCAGTTTTATCCATGTGTCCACATTCTGAAGCCAAATTGCCTGCCTTAAAATTCTGGCTGTTAATGACTACGTGGTCTTGATTGGGTAACCCCCTCACTGCTAAAATGGTACTCATGTTTTTATGTTGTTGTGAATTAACATATGTAATTGATTTAGAACAGAACTCCTAATAATAACTAACACTAATTAGTAGATCATTGACTTTTAAACTCAAGTCATGTATAGATTCATTTTAAAAGGAAGTTGCTTGTGAACCTCTAGTTTTGACAAAAGCATTTTATGCTAATAAGAAATTTGCAAATAATAAAACTACAAAACCAATAAAACTCAAGATAGCAAAATAATTCAGCTGGGTGCGTTGGTGCACGCCTGTAATCTCAGTGGCTCAGGAGGTTGAGGCAGGAGGATTGGGAGTTCAAATCCAGGTTCAGCAATAGCGAGGTGCTAAACAACTCAGTGAGACCCTGTCTCTAAATAAAATACAAAGTAGGCCTGGGATGAAGCTCAGTGGTGGAGTGCCCCTGAGTTTAATCCCCGGTAACACCCCCTCCCCCACAAAAAAAAATTCAAATTAATACCATTAATTGAAATAAACCAATGATACTTTTAGTTTCTATCAATGAGAATATATAGCTTCTCTTTTCTGTATATGGTAAGAAATATATATACACACACATAGAGTTTACTATTTTATTTTAAGCATATTGTTCAGTCGCATTAAACACATGTTGTATTACATTACCACTATCAATCTTTGGAACTTTTTCATCATTCTAGTCTGAACCTATACCCATTAACTAATAAGCCTCAACTCTTTTTCCTCTTTGACAACTACAAGTTCTTTTTTGAATTCTGCCTATCTATCCTTTAATGTGATGACTTGGTTCTTATTACTTTGCTCTATTGGAAATATCTTCATTTGTAACCTTCTGTGACAGTTGGTGTTTATTTGGCAGAAACTCAGTTGTTTGAAGATTGCCTCTGTTCTTTTTTCAGTTTTTTAAAAAATATTTAAAGTAAGTTTTTTGTCATCAATTCATGAAAAAGAATGTGAAAGATGAGGTAATCTTTCAGATGATACAAATGTGCTCATTTATATTTAAAATTAGCAGTAAAACAATATTTAAATTTTTTTTTAACAGAACACTGTATTAACACTGTATTCTCATGTGAATAGAGTTAGATTGTTTCCTATGGGCATGGTAGAAGGCCATTAAAGCATAGACTAATGTAGGGGAATTAGAAATAGTAAAGGATGTAGAGGTTGGTGAGGGAGCAGAAGGGAGGACACTATATCCAGGGATGAGGCCAATGAAAGATAACTTCTAAAATATGAGCCTGATGCATCAAGGGGAATTTGGAGGAAAAACTGATTCAAGGGGGAAAAATGTAGAATACCTCACTAGGTCTACAACGCAGGAAGAAAAGATATAAGGCAAAAAGTGTATTTTAGGAGTTTCTGGCATAGAGGAGCTGAGGCTAATCATTGAGTGTTTTTCTGGAATGAAAAGAATACATAATATTTAAGAAACCGGGGGTAAAAGTATTGGGGTTTTCCTTTAATGTTGGTAACAAAAAGGAGAGAAAGCAGAAGATCCAAGATATAAATGGGAGTCAGTATAATCATGCCCCAGAATCCAAGGAAAAGATGCTTCAAGATTGGAGAAGTCAGTAACGTAGAATACAGCAGAGAGTTTAAGGGCAAAAGAGAATGACAAAAAGTATAATATTTACTGTAATTATTAACTCATTCTTTAAAAAATTTTTTTTAATTGTCAATGGATCTTTTATTTATTTATATGTGGTGTTGAGTATCAAACCCAGGGCCTTGCCCATGCCAGGCAAGTGCTGTAGCACTGAGCCACAACTCCAGCCCTAACTCATTCTTTGTTACAAGGAAAATTAAAGTTCATGTCCTCAGTGAAGAATGTCTGGTTATAGTATTATTCAAAGAGATGATGCTAATTCTTCTTTGGAGTCTTTGCCTGCCATGTTCTTAGATTTTCTGAGACATCTCTTAGTATAAAATGTTTTGTGATATTTGCTTTTTTTTGGAATTAGCTATTTAAGTTGTTTTTATGAGATGTCTTGGGTATTAGATATTTAGATTGGAAATTCACAGGCAAGAACTGACATTGCAATACCTTTTTTTTTTTTTTTTTTTTTTTTTTGCGTGGTACCGGGGATCGGACTCAGGGCCTTGTGCTTGCAAGGCAAGCCCTCTACCAGCTGAGCTATCTCCCCAGTCCTGCAAAGTACTTTTGTTTTAGTTTATCTTAAAGGTATTTCTACTATGTATAAATATCCTAGTATAACTTGGTTATTTTTGTTTTTGGTTGGAACTATAGATTACAGTGTTAATGACCATAATAGTTTTTTTTTTTTTTTATTTTTTTTTTATTGTAAACAAATGGGATACATGTTGTTTCTCTGCCTGTACGTGGCGTAAAGGCATACCATTTGTGTAATCATAAATTTACATAGGGTAATGTTGTTTGATTCATTCTGCCATTTTTTTCCCTTCTCCCCCACCCCTCCCACCCCTCCCCTCCCTCTATACAGTCCTTCCTTCCTCCATTCCTGCCCCCCTCCCTAAACCCAACTCCAACCCCAACACTAACCCCTCCCACCCCCCATTATGTGTCATCATCCACTTATTAGCGATATCATTCTTCCTTTGGTTTTTGAGATTGGCTTATCTCACTTAGCATGATATTCTCCAGTTTCATCCATTTGCCTGCAAATGCCATAATTTTATCATTCTTTATGGCTGAGTAATATTCCATTGTATATATATACCACATTTTCTTTATCCATTCATCAATTGAAGGACATCTAGGTTGGTTCCACAATCTGGCTATTGTGAACTGAGGAGCTATGAACATTGATGTGACTGTATCTCTGTAATATGCTGATTTTATGTCCTTTGGGTATAGGCCAAGGAGTGGGATAGCTGGGTCAAATGGTGGTTCCATTCCAAGTTTTCTAAGGAGTCTCCACACTGCTTTCCAGAGTGGCTGCACTAATTTGCAGCCCCACCAGCAATGTATGAGTGTACCTTTCTCCCCACGTCCTCGCCAACACTTGTTGCTTGTATTCTTGATAATCGCCATTCTAATTGGGGTGAGATGGAATCTTAGGGTGGTTTTGATTTGCATTTCTCTTATTACTAGAGATGTTGAACATTTTTCCATATGTTTGTTGATTGCTTGTAGATCTTCTTCTGTGAAGTGTCTATTCATTTCCTTAGCCCATTTGTCGATTGGATTATTTGCATTCTTGGTGTAGAGTTTTTTGAGTTCTTTATAGATTCTGGAGATTAGTGCTCTATCTGAAGTATGATTGGCAAAGATTTTCTCCCACTCTGTAGGCTCTTTCTTCGCATTGCTGATAGTTTCCTTTGCTGAGAGAAAACTTTTTAGTTTGAATCTATCCCAGTTATTAATTCTTGATTTTATTTCTTGTGCCATGGGAGTCTTGTTGAGGAAGTCTGGTCCTAAGCCGACATGTTGAAGCCCTGGACCTACTTTTTTTTCTATAAGATGCAAGGTCTCTGGTCTGATTCCGAGATCCTTAATCCATTTTGAGTTTAGTTTCGTGCATGGTGAGAGATATGGGTTTAGTTTCATTCTGTTGCATATGGATTTCCAATTCTCCCAGCACCATTTGTTGAAGAGGCTATCTTTACTCCATTGCATATTTTTGGCCCCTTTGTCTAGTATGAGAAAATTGTATTTATTTGGGTTTGTGTCCGTGTCCTCTATTCTGTACCATTGATCCACCTTTCTATTTTGGTACCAATACCATGCCATTTTTGTTACTATTGCTTTGTAGTAGAGTTGAAGATCTGGTATTGCGATACCCCCTGCTTCACTCTTTCTGCCAAGGATTGCTTTAGCTATTCTGGGTTTTTATTCTTCCAGATGAATTTCATAATTTCTTGCTCTATTTCTGTAAGGTACATCATTGGGATTTTAATTGGAATTGCATTGAATCTGTATAGCACTTTTGGTAATATGGCCATTTTGACAATATTAATTCTTCCTATCCAAGAACATGGGAGATCTTTCCATCTTCTAAGGTTTTCTTTAATTTCTTTCTTTAGTGTTCTGTAGTTCTCATTGTAGAGGTCTTTCACCTCTTTTGTGAGATTGATTCCCAAGTATTTTATTTTTTTCGAAGCTATTGTGAATGGGGTAGTTTTCCTAATTTCTCTTTCTGAAGATTCATCGCTTATGTATAAAAATGCCTTAGATTTATGTGCATTGATCTTATATCCCGCTACTTTACTGAATTCACTTATGAGATCTAAAAGTTTTCTGGTGGAATTTCCTGGTTCCTCTAAGTATACAATCATATCATCAGCAAATAGGGATAGTTTGAGTTCTTCTTTTCCTATTCATATCCCTTTAATTTCTTTGGTCTGTCTAATTGCTCTGGCTAGAGTTTTAAGGACGATATTGAATAGAAGTGGTGAAAGAGGGCATCCCTGCCTTGTTCCAGTTTTTAGAGGGAATGCTTTCAGTTTTTCACCATTTAGAATGATATTAGCCATGGGCTTAGCGTAGATGCCTTTACAATGTTAAGGAATGTTCCCACTATCCCTATTTTTTCTAGTGTTTTGAGCATGAAGGGGTGCTGTATTTTATCAAATGCTTTTTCTGCATCTATCGAAATAATCATGTGATTCTTGACTTTAAGTCTATTGATATGGTGAATTACATTTATTGATTTTCTGATGTTGAACCAACCTTGCATCCCTGGGATGAAACCCACTTGATCATGGTGCACTATCTTTTTAATATATTTTTGTATGCAATTTGCTAAAATTTTGTTGAGAATTTTTGCGTTGATGTTCTTTAAGGATATTGGTCTGAAATTTTCTTTCCTCGATGTGTCTCTGTCTGGTTTAATATCAGGGTAATATTGGCTTCATAGAATGAGTTTGGGAGGGTTCCCTCCTCTTCTATTTTCTGGAATACTTTGAGAAGTATTGGAATGAGCTCTTCTTTAAAGGTTTTGTAGAACTCGGCTGAGAACCCATCTGGTCCTGGACTTTTCTTTGTTGGTAGGCTTTTGATGACTTCTTCTATTTCATTACTTGAAATTGGTCTATTTAAATTGTGTATTTCCTCCTCATTCAGTTTAGGCAATTCATAGGTCTCTAGAAACCTGTTGATGTCTTCGAAATTTTGTTGGAGTATAGATTTTCAAAATAGCTTCTAATTATGTTTTGTATTTCAGTCGTGTCTGTTGTGATATTTCCTTGTTCATTCCGAATTTTAGTGATTTGGGTTTTCTCTCGTCTTCTCTTTGTTAGTGTGGCTAAAGGTTTATCAATTTTGTTTATTTTTTCGAAGAACCAACTATTTATTTTGTCAATTTTTTGTATTGTTTCTTTTGTTTCAATTTTGTTGATTTCAGCTCTCAGTTTAACTATTTCCTGTCTTCTACTACTTTTGGTGTTGGTCTGTTCTTCTTTTTCTAGGGCTTTGAGCTGTAGTGTTAAGTCATTTATTTTTTGAGTTTTACTTCTTTTATTAAATGCACTCCATGAAATAAATCATCCTCTAAGTACTGCTTTCATAGTGTCCCAGAGATTTTGATATGATGTTTCTTTGTTCTCGTTTACCTCTAAGAATTTTTTAATTTCCTTCCTAATATCTTCTGTTATCCATTCATCATATAATAGCATATTGTTTAATCTCCAGGTGTTGGAGTAGTTTCTGTTTTTTACTCTTTCATTTATTTCTAACTTCAATTCATTATGATCTGAGGGAATACAAGGTAGTGTCTCTATCTTCTTGTATTTGCTGACATTAGCTTTGTGGCATAATATATGGTCTATTTTTAGAGAAGGATCCATGTGCTGCTGAGAAGAAAGTGTATTCGCTCTTGGTTGGATGGTATATTCTATAAATGTCTGTTAAGTCTAAATTATTGATTGTGTTATTGAGATCTATGGTTTCTTTGTTCAATTTTTGTTTGGAAGATCTGTCCAGTGGTGAGAGAGGCGTGTTAAAAATCACCTAGTATTATTGTGTTATGGTCTATTTGGTTTCTAAAATTGAGAAGGATTTGTTTAACATACATGGATGAGCCACTGTTTGGGGCATAGGTGTTTATGATTGTTATATCTTGCTGATTTATGCTTCCCTTAAGCAGTATGAAATGTCCTTCTTTATCCTTTCTGACTAACATTGGCTTGAAGTCCACATTATCTGAAATGAGGATGGATACTCCAGCTTTTTTGCTGAGTCCATGTGCATGGTATGTTTTTCCCCATCCTTTCACCTTTAGTCTATGGGTTTCTCTTTCTATGAGGTGAGTCTCTTGCAGGCAACATATTGTTGGATCTTTCTTTTTAATCCAATCTGCCAGTCTATGTCTTTTGATTGATGAATTCAGGCCATTAACATTCAGGGTTTTTATTGAGATATGATTTGTATTCCCGGTCATTTGGTTCATATTTAAAATTTTTGACACATCTTGGTTCCTCCTTTATTTGACAGTTCCTTTAGGATAATTCCTCCCTTTGCTGATTTGCTTCTTTGTTTTTTATCTCTTCCTCATGAAATATTTTGCTGAGAATGTTCTGTAATGCTGGCTTTCTTTTTGTAAATTCTTTTAGCTTTTGTTTATCATGGAATGATTTTATTTCATCGTCAAATTTGAAGGTAAGTTTTGCTGGGTATAAGATTCTTGGTTGGCATCCATTTTTTTTTCAGAGCTTGAAAAATGTTGTTCCAGGCCCTTCTAGCTTTTAGGGTCTGAATTGAAAATCTGCTGATATCCGTATTGGTTTCCCCCTGAATGTAATTTGGTTCTTTTCTCTCACAGCCTTTAAAATTCTGTCTTTATTTTGTATGTTAGGTATTTTCATTATAATGTGCCTTGGTGTGGGTCTGTTGTAATTTTGTGTATTTGGAGTCCTATAAGCCTTTTGAACTTGATTTTCCATTTCATTCTTCAGATTTGGGAAATTTTCTGATATTATTTCATTGAATAGATTGTTCATTCCTTTGGTTTGTTTCTTTAAGCCTTCCTCAATCCCAATAATTCTCAAATTTGGCCTTTTCATGATATCCCATAGTTCTTGGAGATTCTGTACATGATTTCTTACCCTCTTCTCTGTTCAACTTTGTTTTCGAGGTTAAATATTTTGTCTTCAATATCTGAAGTTCTGTCTTCCAGGTGTTCTATCCTATTGGTTATGCTTTCTATGGAGTTCTTAATTTGGTTTATTGTTTCCTTCATTTCAAGGATTTCTGTTTGTTTTTTTTTTCAATATCTCTAATTCTTTATTGAAATGATCTTTTGCTTCCTGAATTTGCTCTGTTAACTGTCTTTTGGTGTGATCATTCAATGCCTGCATTTGCTCTTTCATCTCATCGTTTGCTTCCCTAATCATTTTAATTATGTACATTCTGAACTCCCTTTGTGTCATTTCTTCTGCCATGCTGTCATTGGATTTTATTGATGTAACATCTAGATTTGTTTGGGGCATTTTCTTCCCTTGTTTTCTCATATTGTTCAGGAATCAGTGGGTCATTAAGATATTGCAGATTTCCTCTACCGACTTATAATGTCCCTGAAGATTGCTAGTATATCCCCTCTTATCCTTCAGTAGCCTGAAGTCTTGGAGGAAGTTGATAATGCGGAGCTCCACGAAGAAGCTGCCTCTCTAGGGGTGGTGACCCTCAGGTGGTGTATATTCCCTGCTAGTGGGCAGAGGTGCCTCCACTTGTTGACCAATGGTCATCCAATGGGGAACTAGGCTGCGGGCTGAGGCAAGTCCTGTTTGTGCCTGTGTCTCTGGTTTTACCGTCCCTGTGGGAAAACCTCCCCCGGCAGGGAAGACTCACTCGGTGGGGACGTCTCGCTGGTCAGTTGCCCTCCTAGAGGTTCCCCTCAATCTACAACTACCCACCTGGGCTGGACTGTCTTCCTCTGCAACGTTCCCAGGGGCCCCGACCTACCTCCTGGGCCTGGGAGCCTCACCCTTCGCAGGCGAGTCTCCTTAGGCTGCCTCTCCCAGAGAATCTGCCCGCAGTCCTGGAAACTTCACTCCGCCCCTAGGCGTGTCTCTGTGCGGCTCTTCCAGCAAGAAGCCACCTAGCTCCTGGGACCCTGCTCTGCACCTAATCGCCTGGCTATGCAGCCCTTCCTCTGAGCCGCCACCTGGAGCCCGTACAATAGCTCCGAGACCCAGAGACCCGCCACACACCTCCGACGCAGTCACTAGGAGTCCAAGCCACTCACTTCGGGTCTCCTCCTCCCTCCAACCGCCCGTAGCCCTAGGCAGTCACTCCGAGTCCAAGTGACCCGCCCTGTCCCTCCTCCTCCTCCTCGGGGTACCCCCCCCCCCCGGTGTTCAGGAGCGGTGGCTCTGAGACCAAGTGACCCACTGCGCTCCTCCTCCAGGCAGGCCACCGGTGTTCAGGAGCGGTCGCTTTTAGTCCAATCAACTCACCATTCGCCTCCTCCTCTGGCAACTGCCTGTGGCTCTGATGCAGTCACTCCTAGACCAATTGACCCACCGCGCTCCTCCTCCAGGCAGGCCACCGGTGTTCTGGAGTGGTCGTTCTGAGTTCAAACAGTTCGCCACGCAGCTCCTCCTCTGGCAAACGCCTGTGGCTCTGATGCAGTCACTCCTAGACCAAGTGACCCGCTGCGCTCCTCCTCTTCCTCCGGGCAACCCCCCGGAGTTCAGAAGCGGTCGTTCTGAGTCCAAACAGCTCGCCACGCAGCTCCTCTTCAGGCAGCCGCCCAGAGCCCCAGTGGTTGCTCCGAGTCCAAGCGCTGTGCTGAGCCGCCTCCTCTACGATGATCCCAGTTGTCCGTGTTTACCACTCCAGCGGGGGGAGGGGCGTCTCACCGAGCAACTCTACTTCACAAAGTTCCCTGCGTTCCGGGGCTACCGCCCCATCCGGGACGCCTCCCCAACGGGAGAGACTCACCGGGCGGCTTTGAGTTGGTCCCAAGCCTCTCACTATCTCCTCTTTTGAATCCTGCGTCCTGGAGCAACGTGAAATGCAGCCGCCCTCTAGTCCGCCATTTTGAAAACCCCCCCATAATAGTTTTGATAACACTTTTATGTAGTGTTAATGGGAATTAAGAGAAAAAAATGGGAATGGTTTAAAGAAAATTGGGGTATTAAATGAAACATTTGTTAGTAGTTAGAATAACTTTCTGATATTTATTTTTTAGAAAATCATTTCAAGAAACACACCAATCAGATTCTAAGAGATGGGAATCTTCAAAAGATCTAAAAAGTCATCTTGGACATTTAAAATCAGAACTTTCATTTCTAAGTACACTTACTGGCTTCAATATAAGAAATTACACCAAACAGACAGAGGACCTAGCAAAGACTGAGATGACAGAAGAAGGTGAGCATTATTCTTAGTCTAGAAGTGGTTGTGAAGCTTACCATATTAGATTGGTTGTCATAATGTTGAATGAACATTCTGCAAATTCATTATTTGCAAATCTAATTATGATAAACCTGTTTAGTCTTTTGAGCAGTCCATTGTGCCCAATACTATTTAAAATTCGCCTAAGGTAAATATTAAAGAATGGAACACAGTCTTTATCATGAAATAACCTTAATAGTTAAGTAATAGTGATATGTGATTAGTGATTGTCAGAACAGCACTATTAATATATGAATCTTATAATTCTTCACTGATATGAAAGCTGCCTGATCGACAGTGCTTTTACTAACTGGCCAAATACATGTTCAGCACCTGAACCTTTTGCCAGAAAGACAGTATCTTACTGCTGAAGATCTAGGTGTACTAATAGGTAAGAAGAAGCTAGTTCAGTCTTGCAACTGGATGTCAAGCACTTTAGTTGGACAAGAATAACATTTCCCAAAGCAGCAGTCATTTTTTAAATTGCTTCCTGACTTTTCCACTGAAATAACTTTTAGGACAGGAGAGAGAGTCTCGGGTAGCTCATTGCAAGGATATTCTGACCTACATATAGAAATGGAGTGGTGGAATTTAAATACTGAATTACTTGAAAAGAAGAGATGGAATGTAGTAAATATAGAGGATGAGGACAAGTGACATGTAAAACTTTAGCATAAAAGTCTCGACATAAACTCGAGGCATAAGGTTCTAAGAAAACCGTGACCATGCCATGTGCAGTGGTGCATATCTGTATTCCCAGCTACTTAGGAGGCTGAAGCAGGAGGATTGTAAATTCAAGACCAGACCAGCCTAGGCAATTAACTGAGATCCTATCTCAAAATAAAGAGGGCTGTGGATGCATGTAGCTCTGTGGAGGTGTGCCCCTGAGTTCAATCCCCAGTTTTGTGAAAGAAAGACAGTCAGGATCTAGATTTATTTTTTGCATGTGGATGTCCAGCACATGTTAAAAAGATTATCTGTTTCTTTGTCACGGATCAGTTTACTATATTTTCGAGTCTGTTTCTGGGCTCTCTGTTCTGTTCTATTGATTTATTTGTGCTTTCACTAATAACCTCAATGCTGTAGCTTTATAGTAAGTTTCAAAATTAAGTAGTATAAATTCTACTTCATTTTTCAATATTGTACTGGCAATTCTGGATCCTTTGCCTTTCCATTTAAACAAGAATCTATCATTGCCCGCAAAGTAGCTTGCTGGGATTTCGTTTGGATTACACTGAATCTATAGATCAATTTAGGAAAAATTAACATTTTAACACTATTGGATCTTTCTTAGTTGTTTATTTTTAAAATCCCAAATCTAATTCATGATCAGACAGTACACTTAGCCGTCATGTCTCTTTAGTCTGTTTTGTTTTATTTTTTGGCAGTACTGGGGATTGAACTTGGGTGTTCTATCACTAAACTACATTCTCAACCCTTTTTATTTTGAAACAGGATTTTGCCAAGTTGCTGAGGGTGGCCTCAAACTTGCCATCCTCTTGTCTCAGCCTCCCTAGTTACTGGAATTACAGGCATGCACCATCACACCCAGCTCTGTAGTCTCCTTTAATCTGGTCAGCTCTTTTTGTCTTTTGTGACATTGACATTTTTGCAGTCTACTTATAGATTGTCCTTTTTTTATTTCTTTTTTCCCTGATAGTTTTTTCTTGAGATTCAGTAGGCTATGCACTTTTGGCAGAAAAACTATAAAAGTAATGTTTTGTCCTGGTACATCTCACCAGGAGGCAAATGATGGCAACTTGTACCATTCTGTTTTTCTTAACTAAATATTGAGCAGATCTTCGATTAATCTTTCTACTTTGAGCCCCAAGTTCACCCTATATCTGGAGTAACTCGGTACTGCTAATTCAGACTAACTTTCTGGTTTTTTGCTCTGTAAATGAACTTGATTCTTGGCTTGCCTGAGTGCTGCCTTAGGTTTCAGTTTTCCTGGGTCTGTCGGGTTACTTCTACTTGTCAGTGTACTACCTAGTTCATATGTCTGATCTCCAACTTCTGTTCCTGTAGAATTGTGCCCTTGTAAAAATAACTTTAACTTTAGCAAAGCTAGACACACGAGTACAGTTAGAATAGTGCTTAACTCTTGGGGGATAAGGAACAGGATGGGAAAAGACATAAGGAGGAACCTTATGTATACAGTTTCTGTGTCTTGATATGGGAAGTGTTTGCATGGGTAAACACATATGTAAAAACTTGATTGAGTTGCATACTTATCAATAGGGCATTTAGTGCATTTAAATGTATGCATCTTAGATATCGAAATCATTTAGTCATTTTTCATTATCATTTTAGTGCAGTTTTGAGAGATAAAAGAAGTAAACACATGGGTTCAATTTATTATCTTCAGTGGTGTTTCAGAATAACTAAGTCCTAGTGTATGAGAATTGACTGCAAGAAGGAAGAAAGAGAAGCAGCCAGATCTAGGATTGCACAGAGCACAATGTATTGAGGGACTTAAATGATAGAATTGTGATCTTGAGCAGCAGCAAGACCAGTTGGACCTCCACCATTTGAGTCAGAAAGATGGGTTTATTTATTGCCTTATACAAAAGTGATTTCATCCTGGTTTATCTTCAGATAATGTCAAAGAGTCAGACACATCTAGGGGCCAGAGTCTGGTTGCAAAGTTCCATATATGACTCTAATTTATTGGGAAACTATGCAGAAGAAACCAACTAGGGTTACTCAGGAGCAATTATGGTGATTATGACTCAAGATAGCCAGAGTCATGTTAAGCTGAATCCATACAAACAGGAACTATATAATGTTGAAAAAGATGAAAAATATGATTGAAACTTATCTAGGGTCATACCACTTTGTTTCTGTTTCTTACTTAACCTTTGGTATAACTACAGAGTATAATCCTATTTTGTAAGGATAATCAAGTTGGTGCACATTCTTCCAGAGTTTTTTAATGCAATTACTAATATACACTTTTATACATCTGCTCACATGTATTGTAGATAATCACATACATATGATAGGTATATTATGAAAATTATTTTTGTCAAGTAAAATATTTGTTTTTCTATTTTACAGGTATAAAGAAAGTTCTACAGAGACACAGATTATCAGGAAATTGCCACATGGTTACATTTCAACTTGAATTTCAGATTCTAGAAATTCAGGTAAATTAAGGAACCTGTTGTGATAACAGATATTTCTTCTATGACAGAAGCAATTCACACACCCCATCCTCTAGCAGTGACTGCAATGGCGAGGAGTTCATGAGCCAGGGCTCCCTTCCAGCACATTTGTACCATTGTTACTAAGGTCGCAGGTCTTTATCATAGGGCAGGTAACAAGATGCTTCTGGTCTCCTTGTATAAGCCCCCGAGGTTGTAGGAGCATTCCTGGGCCAGCAATGTATAATCAATTACCTATTGCTGCTTAACAGATTTCTCCAACATTTAACATATTGAAACAGAAAAAAACAAAACAAAACAACAAAAAAAACACAAACTATCTTTCCATCTTCCTTGGGTCAGGAATTTGGGAGCAACTAGTTAGATTCAGGGCCTCTCATGAGATGGTCATCTGGGACCACCACCATCTGAAGACTGCTTGCAGCTGGATGATCTGCAAATTGTACTGGATTGCTAAAACACAACACAGGGAAAGAGATCTTTTGATAAGATTTAGAAAACAATGAAAAAAGAAAGGTAACGCATAACCCTTCTGACCAGGGGCAGGCAGAACAGACTCAGGCACTTTGAAAGGCTAGCTCCAACAAGAGCAGGATCCAGGCATAATTTTGAGACTGACTGAGGCTCAGCACTGCTTTGGTAGCAGAAAGCATTTTGAACCAGTTGTTTTTACCAGCTGGGCTCAAGGGAATGTGTACAAAGAGGAGGAACAGAACAAGGAAGGACAGGCAGTCTACCTACCTCATCAGATCAATAAAGTGGGTGTAAAGTAATTGTCATAGTCAAGTCCTTTGGACAAGCTGCCTTTATGTACCCACAGTTAGGTACCAGGATTCCTCATTCTTGTTGTCAGTGTTTTTAGCCACAAACAGCTCCAAGTTGTACTGTGGGGTTTTTTTTTGTTGTTGTTTGTTTGTTTGTTTATTTTATATGCTGGGAGTTAGGGAGTTAGGACCCTGCCTTTTTAGATGTCAGACAGCCATCTCCTTACTAAGTCAAAGAAAAGGATCGAGGTATCTGGGTTTAGAAGTTTTGGCTCTTCACAATCAAAGTATCCAGTTGCTGTCATTGGTCTGGGGGGCTGAAGACAGGCTGGTGAATATCTAGGCTCCTCAGTTGTTGACTCACCTAAGTGTGACTCTTTAGTTACTGCCAAACTGACCAAGAAAATGAAATGTGTCATTCCCAAGGCTTGTTAAGCAGAACAGCATTCAACACAGTTCAACTTTTTCTTGTTGTGTGCATGAATGGTGAGTGGCCTTCAGTGAGTTACAGTATTCCCAGTTATCACCAGACCTTGGGGCTATCCAGGGTCACCAAGGTGATATTGTTTTGCATAACTACAAAGATTGTCTGTTGAAGGCTGAAAAAGAGCATGAACCCAAATGGATTGGTATCAGTTGGGTTGGACCACTTGTTAGGACCCCAGTTCTTTCCTTTGGGTGACCCAGGGACTCCTCAGTGTTTTTGCATTGTCAATGGTTTCACAGTCTGACCAACTGCATTTTTTTTTTTTCTAAGCACTGGGACTTGAACCCAGGACTTTGCACATTTTAGGCAGAGAATCTGCAGCTGAACTACATCCCCAACCCTTTTGGGGTTTTTGTTTTGTTTTTAATTTTGAAAGAGGGGCTCACTGAATTGGTCAGGCTGCCCTAGAATTTGGAATCCTCCTGTCTCAGCCTCCTAAGTAGCTAAGGTTATAGGCAGGTACTATCATTCCTAGCTCAATTACATCTTCTTTCTTTGTGGCTAATGTGATTCTGACCTTGGAGTTGTGATATACCAGTTGTTCTCCTGCATGCTGGTATCCATTAATTGGCTAGACCCAGAACCCATGGCAGATTGGTGGGATTATAAACCTGCTATCCAGTTCCCTGTCTGTTATCTACTGTATTCTAATATAGATATTGTCCAGGAGAACAGCTCAGGGACATTCTAGTAGCTTTGGGAGTCTTGCAGTCTCTTTCTGGTACAGGTGTCCATCCATTTCACAGTTGTTTCTGGGATTATCTGGAGAGAAGAAAGACTATGGGCAAAATTAGTCTTGTCCTTGGGTGGCTTGTCCACAAATCAGCTGAAGAGCGCAAGACTGTTCTCTAAAGTTGAAGTGAACAAGCTGCTCTGTGAGGTTGTACTTTTCCAGATAGGTAGTGGCCAAGAATTTGTTGGTGTGCTCATTAGGAGGGCTATGGCCTAAGAGTTGACATAGACTGTAATATTTTAACTTCGTTTTTATTGTAGGGGTTTTTTGTTTGTTTGATTTTATTGGTACTGGGGATTGAACCCAGGAGCACTCTACAACTGAGCTAAATCCCCAACCCTTTTTATTTTTTATTTTGAGACACAGTTTCATTTAATTGCTAAGGGTCTCCATAAGTTGTTGAGGCTGACCTCAAACTTGAAATCCTCCTGTCTTCAGCTTCCTGAGTTGGTGGGATTACAGGTGTGCACCAGTGCACCCTGCTTAATTTTACGTTCTTTAAATTGCATATTTTGGTCACATTAAACCTGAGAAAAGTTGGGATAAGAAAGAAAAATAAGTTTTGGGGACAACTAGCAGTTTCTGTCTTGTATTCTTTAAAGAATGCAGGGGGAAGAATCTGAGATGAAATATTGATACTGTTTGAAAGACAGAACACAGAAATTGATGAATCTTTAAAGAAACATGAATTGTCATTGTTCACATTTTAAAGTATGCAGGGGTTTGGGGACTGCTTTATTTTTTATTTTTATTTTTATTTATTTATTTATTTTTTTTGTGATCTCCCTGACTGTATTAACAGCACTCATTTCTCTCTGAGCCTTTTTGATTTTATGATTCTTCTTGAAGATTTGACTGGTAAGGTGTTGGATACAATTGCAGACAGCTGTGGAATCAGCAGGGCTTTAGGGATTAGTTATATAGGAGTCACCGAGAGTGCTCGTTTGGAAAAGAAAGAAACAAAAGACTTTGTCTATTGTTCAGAGTTCTAATGTAATGTGGTGATGAGATTTTTTTTTTCTTTTTTTGGTGGTACTGGGGATTGAACCCATGGGTGCTCCTCCACTGAGGTACATCCTTATTTTGGGACAGAGTCTCACTAAGTTGTCTAGGTGGCCCTTGAACTTGCAATACTTTGTCTTAGCCTCTCAAGAAGCTGGGGTTATAGGTGTGTTCTGTTGTGCCAAAGAATTTTTCTTTAAGTTTTTACTATTTAGTGGTAAATACTATCATGTGCTAGGCCTATTTATGTAAGTATACTTTTTAGAAATATATCTCTAGTAGAATTGCTCAAAGAAAATGTACATGTAATTTCTAATAATAGTGTTGACTTGCCTTATAAAACTATTTTGCCATTTTACATATTGAGCATATTTTTACTGGTAGGACTGACAGAAAAAAGAAGGTAAAGACCACAACTTTGTGTTCATATTTTCTAAAATCAAACTTTCCACTAGAGGGAGATGTTTAGCTATCAGAACATTAAAAAGTAAATAATAATTCATTTTTCATAATATTATAAATGTTTTTCCAGAATAGAAATCTTAATACAATATTCAAATAAAAACCTAAAAGTATATAAATATTATGTGTTAGAACCAAAAGTGACCTCATAGATTTTCTAGGTCCAACCCCCTTTATAGGGAAATCTATGCAGAGTATGGATTGTCTGTTGGCACATCTATGATCGTCAAATGTAGTTGGAACATAGAACTCTTGTCCTTAGATTTATTGTCTGGTGTTATCAGTGCTATAATTTTTGTGAGGAGTTGAAAGACCATGAGAATTAACATGCCTTTCATTGTCCATGCTTATAATAAGTGAGATGTTTAGTAGTTTGTACAAAAAGTGGCACATTATGTATGTGTGCATAACTTGTCTCCCTGAAACCCAATGAAATGAACAAAATGATTTTAAAAAGGGACATTTTTTAAGTGAAGAGAATATAATCTCATTATCATAGGCTCTGCAGAAAATTGCTTCTTGTTATGATATTTTGAACCCAAACACTGAAATATTAATACAAGGTGCTTTTTGTGAAGTTTATGAGGCATTTTCTTTCTTTTTTTTTTTTTTTTTTTTTGAGGCATTTTCTTTAAGATCTCTACCCACAATTCTTAAGTTGTGGAAAAGAATGAGAATTGTGAACCTAAATTAAATGGTAGAAAAATAAGTAGAAAAGAACATGGTAGGAAAAAACAAGCTGCTGAGATTCATGTAGCTGCTTTGAGATCAGTATGTTTATGAGGTCTTGGCCCTTGTTTACCAACTGGGGAGAAGCAACCTGGTTGGCATTAGTACCACAGGCGGGAAAAAGATGGAGAAACAATATTTTGAAGTTCGCTTTCCAGTGGTTGAACAGAATCTGCAACCTACCAAAGGAGGAAAACAGAAGAGGGCCAGTAAATCCCAGACTTTGTGTTGACAGGGTGACTTGCTTGTCCTAATGGATGAAAGACCAAAATCTAACATGTACCCCACATGCTTGAACTAAGACATGCCTCGGAGATTTTTTTCTTGCTTCCTTTTATTTTTATTTTTCTGGTAACAGCTCTACTAAGATATAATTTCATATCATATATCTTGCTCATTTAAAGTGTACAATTCAGTAGTTTTTAGTATACCCAGGGTTGTACAACTCTTCCCACAATTAATTTTAGGACATTTTCGTCTGCTCAAAAAGAAGCCCCATATTCTTTAACTATCATCATTAAATCCTCCTGTATTCTTTCAGCCCTATGCAGTTGATAATCTATTTTTTCTCTATGGATTGCCTTTTGGACATTTCACATAAATGGTTGTGTGTCTGACTTCTTTCATTTAGCATGTTCTGAAGGTTCATTCATGTTGCACCATGTGTGAGTACCCCTTTTTTGGTTGAATAATATTCCTTTGTGTGGATATATCACACTTTGTTTATCCATTCCTTCAGTTGGTAGAAATGGTTATTTTCATTTTTTGGTTATGAATAATGCTGCTAAAAACACTCATGTGTAAGTTTTTTTGTGTACATGTTTCCTGGCTTTATATATGAGTGGAATTACTATATCAAATGGCACTGGTAGTTGATGACTAATGATGTTGAACATCTTCCTGTGCTTATAGACCACTTGAGTATCATCTTTGGGAAAATGTCCTTGCAGATCTTTTTCACAATTGTTAATTTTTTTTTTAATGGGGGATAAGAAAGCCTCAGGGATTTTTTTTTGATTAGATATAGTGATAGATGCCACAGGCAGCTGCTCCCAGCAATTCCCTCTGTACCCTCAAGCAGATGAAAAACTATACGAAGATTAGATATCATCAATATCCATTCTCTAACAGCTCAAAATATAAGGAGACATGTCAGTTTCCTAAAACTCACTGTAGTTTTAGGAAATAGCAGACATTTCTAGATTTACATCCATAAATAACAAATAGGAGGCACACACATCAAAGCATAAGGATGGTACGGTATTCTTTCATTGCCATATTGGACAAAGTAACCTAAAATCTAAAATCAGGGTGAAATAATGCCATGAAGAGAAAGGAAACTAATAAGAAAATGGAAAAATTTACTTGAGTTTGCAGATCAAAATAAGTTTATGTAGCAATTTTCATCATTAGGTATAGAATCGTTTCTGACTTTTGTGATAAGTAGCATCATTAGGAATATCTTTGTTCATAATTTTCTTCATTATTACTATAGTATAGACTCTTAGAACTTAAATTAATGGGACAGAGAAAATGAATATTTCAGATTATTCATTGTCAAAATGATTTCCAGAAGGATTATACCAATTTATATTCCCACTGCCAACTTTAAGTGTGTATTTACCAGCAGTAATATTTTTAGTCTTTGTTGATAGGTTAAAATGTTTTGTTTTAATTTACGTTTATCTTACTGTTGAGGTCAAACATTTTTTATAGGTGAATTGTTTTTCACCACTGAACTTTAGTTCATGTCCTGTGCCTTTTTATTTTCAGTTTTCTCTCTTTGTCCTGTTTATAGTTAATATTTTCCTCAGTTTCATGCTTCTTTTTTATTCTAAGGTCATTTTTAGACATTTTAAGTTTTTGTATAATCATATTTGTTATTTTTTTCCTATTTGCTTAGGAGTTTTTCTTGACAGTAATTGGTTAAATGTTTATATTTCTTCCTGGTATTTTATAATTTTAATGTTTGATTTAAGGAAGTAATTCATTTGGGGTTTATTTTAGTTTTTGTATGGAGTAGGACCCGATTTTATTCCTTTATTGAATAACCAATACTTCTAGTATCATTTCTTGATTTTGCTTTCCTATTACTGGATGATATTTCATTTTGCGTAACATAAAAGTATTTTAATATGAAAATGGATGAATGATATATGTGAATTTTTTATCTTTATTTTAGACTAAAGAGAATTTATCTTCTGTCATTACTGACCTCAACATAATAATGGAACCCACAGAATATTTAGAATTAAGTGAATTTGTGTCTAGGTAAGCTATTTTATCAATTTATTATTTTATGGGCTATTTTCACTCTACAGTTTTAAACTTACCCTTTTCTTAGTAAATATATCTTCTCTAAAAGCATAACACCATTACTGTGTCTTGTACTTAAACACGTATTAACTCTATGAATCTCTATTTAGTATGTATTTATTGTATGTTCTCTATGCTGGGCATTAAATTTAAAATATGAACAAAAATGGACATAATTCTTGATTCTCATGGAATTAACAACCATAAGATGTTAGATATTAACTAAATAATTGTAGAAATAAATGTGAAATTATGGCTATGTGTCATGTTAGAAAGAAAGCAACATAGAGTGTTGAAGTATACCAGGAATTTGACTCGTCAGGGAAAACATAGAATGATTTCCTGAAGCTTGAGTTGACATCTGAAAAATGAATAGGTCTTAACTAACTGAGAGATCCTAGACAGATGGGTAGGAGGAAAACCAGGAATGTGTTGTGTCATGTAGTGCTCACATGACCTTTTATTCCAGATCATCCTTTAAAAGTAACATCTGCTTTTTGCAGATTATAAAAGGAAGAATAGTAGGCTATCTGTCACCCTGTTGTAATAGGCATGTTATGGTCTTAATAAATATTTGACTTCAGACTTTAGGGTAATTCTCCTAAACTATGTTCTCATTTTGGGGAGTGTGACTGGTATTTTAGAAAAAGTGCTGAACATAGGTCAGAAGACCTGGACTTTAGTCCAGACCTTGTATATGATATTGAATAAGTTGCTTCTCCTTTTTGGAATTTCTTTTTTGTCACACTATTATGCAATTTAAATAGTGTACTCTTTTTTGTTTTTTTGTGGTACTAGGGATTGAACCTAGGGATGCTGTGCCACTGAGCTAAACCCTCAGCCCTTTTTATTTTTTGAGGCAAGGTCTTGCTTATGTTCCAGGCTGGCCTTGAACTTATGATCCTCTTGCCTCAGCTTCTTGAGTTCTTGGGATTGCAGGTGTTAAATATTGTATTCTTTTATTTTTTTATTTTTTGTTGTGCTGGGGATTAAACCCAGGACCTTGTGCATGCGAGGCAAACACTCTACCAACTGAGCTATATCCACAACCCCTGTATTCTTTTCTTTCTTAGAGCATGGTAGGTATACATAGTTGGGTTCATCTCAGCAAATTTGTGCATTCATGGAATTCAGTTTCAGTTAATGTCCTCCCTCTGCCCCTTCCCTCATTCTCCTTTGTCTACTGATCTTCCTTTCACTCGATTGTTTTTAAATACTGTATTCTTAAAGAAGAATTTACTTTTAGTTTTCCATTATTAGACTTGTAGTTTTCAGACTGAGGATTGATATTTTTAATTTTTGGAAAATTCTTAGTCATTATTTCATTGACTCTTATCTCTACCCTGTTTATCCCTTATCACAGTCTGCTTCACATCAAATACTGAACATCGCATGTATAAGATAACAATATGAGCCAGACGACGTAGCACATGGCCTGTAATCCCACTTTTTTTTGCAAAGGCAGGAAGATCACAAGTTTGAGATTAGCATGGGTAACTTGGTGAGACCCTGGATTGAAATTAAAAAAAAAAAAAAAAGAGCTGGAGATGTAGCTTAGTGGTAGAGCACTTGCCTGGCATGTGCAAGGTCCTAGGTTCAATCCCCAGCAGTGCAAAAAAAAGAAAAAACAAAACCAAAAAAACCCCACAACAGTATGCTTTTCATTTCTTTCAACCATTGTGCTGTTATTGTTATATATAATGAGTATCCTAGTGCATTGTTCCTATTTCGCTATAGACAGTTTTTTTTTTTTTAATTTTAATTTTATTTTGTGTGGTGCTGGGGATTGAACCCAAGACCTTGTGCTTGCGAGGCAAGGACTTGACCAACTGAGCTATATCCCCAGCCTCTAGACTGTTATTTTTAAACCAATTAAGAAAGAACATTTTTATATATTTTTCATTTTTACCATTTGCAACATTCTTCATTTCTTTGTGTTGATTCATATTTCTAATTAGTATACTCCTTAAGAACTTACTTAATATTTCTTTTTGTGCTGGTCTGTTATAATCCTATCAAGTTTTGTTTCTCTGGAAAAGTATTTACCTTCATTTTTTTTGGAAAGATATTTCTCCTGGCTATAGATTTCCGGTTGATAACTTTTCCTTCCGATCTTTAAAGATATCCTTTTATTGTCTTCTGGATTATGTATGTTGTGACAAGAAGTCTGCTATAGTTGTTGTCTTTGTTTCTCTTTATTAATGTATTTTGCATTATATGTGTTTGGGGATTGCCTTCAAAGTTTGCCCTTAATTTTGCTTTTCCACAGTTTGTGTTGTCTAGAAAGTTTTTGTTTAAAGAGTCTCAACTATGTGTCTTCAAATGTTAATTTTGCTGTCTTTATTTTTCTGCAACTCTTAGTTATATGTATGCTAGACTGTTTAATGTATTGTCTCATGGCATTTGGATGCTCTATTTCTTTTTGTGTTTCAGTTTGGATAATTTCTCTTTCTTTGAAATGAGGCTCACTGTGTTGCCTGGTCTCTGCTCCAACTCATGATCCTCCAGCCTCAGCCTTCTGAGTAGCTGGGATTATAGACGAGTGCCACTGGGCCCAAGTTTGGACAATTTCTGTGAACATACCTGCAAGCTCAAAGATTCTTTTCTCAATCAAGTACACTATGTTAGTCCCTTGAAGGAATTCTTCATCCCTTGTAATGTTTTTTATTGCTCGTATTTTCATTTGACTCTTAATTTTATTTCTCTCTCTATTGAAATTCTCCATTTGTCCCAGGAGTGGTGGTACCTGCCTGTAATCTCAGTAACTTTTGAGGCTGAGGTAGGAGGATCCCAAGTTCAAAGTCAGCCTCAGCAATTTAGTGAGGCCCTAAGCAATTTAGGAAGATCCTGTCTCAAAATAAAAAAAAGGGCTAAGGATGTGGCCTAGTCGTTGAGTGCCTCTGGGTTCAATTCCTGGTAAAAAAAAAAAAACAAAAAAACCCCAAAAAAACTCCATTAGTTTGTGTATGTTAGCTACCTTTTCCACTACATCCTTTAACATATGAATCATAGTTATTTTAAAGTCTCTAACAATACCAGCCTCTGAGTCATCTTTGAGTCTAGTTCTACTGATTAGTTTACAAGGGGTTGGGTTTTTTCCTTGAATTTTTGTGTCTCACAATTTTTGATTGAATGACAAACACTGGAAAAACAGACGGAAGCAAATAGTACTCTTCATGCCCTTTATCAGCAGTTGAGCTGATGTGGGATTTTTTTTTTTTTTTTTTTTTTTTTTCTCTGCACTGCGGATTGAACCCAGGGGCACTTTAGAGATAAAGTTTTGCTAAATTACCCAGACTGGCTTCGAATTTTTAATCCTCTTGCCTTAGCTTCCCAAGTCACTGGGATTTCAGGCATGTGCCACCACACCCACCCGTATTTGGCATTCTTGTTGCTTTCATTACCTTCAGGTACTGTATCTTCTAATTCTTAGAGCAGTGGACTTCTATTACCCTATGTATACAATAGGTGTTACGAGCTGGAGGGTTTTTCTCAGTGTTACAGTCTCTGCACATCAGCACCTTAGAGGGCAATCTTTCTCCAGCAGTGAATTGTTGGTGTTCATTACTTGGTGCTAGGCTCGTGGTTGGAATAAGGGGTGTTCTGCCTTTCCATGGTCCTCCCTCAGTATTGGATAGGTCCTGTGGAGTGTGCCTCAGTTCCTGCTCTTCCTCTCCAGTGCAGCCAAACTCGCCTTACGCCTGTCTTTGGTCTTGGGTGGTAGAGAGGCTTTTCCCTCCTCCAGTGGTAGCAGATCTTTGCTGGGAGTTAGTATAAAAGCCTGGGCCCAGTGGTCATCTTGCACCTCCTGTGGAATAGAGGCTTTTCATCCTCCCTCTTTCAGAAGCAATGGATCTCTGTCTTAGCAGAAATGTTCTTCCATTGCTTTGTTGTCTTTTTTTCAGTGGCTTAGGTTTTTGCTTCTTCCAGGAGTAGAGTTCAGGCTTCATTCCTGGACCCCATCAACTGCTGCTCACTTTTTGTATTCCTGTGCCACTGAGCAGAATTCTCTCTGAATTCCTGCCACGATCCTCGTCTTTCTTTGTGTCTATTCAAATTGATTCCACTGGACATTTACCCTTTAAGAATTTCTTGATTTTAACTGATTGCTTATTACTCGTACTGCCGGGGTCCAGCCCTAGCAGGAGTCCATGGGTTCCACACAGGTAAACGGGGCGCGGGGAGATAGCGTCAGCGATGGATGGAGAATGAAAGACACAGACTCTAGTTCTGGTGCAATCACTCCCACTTTATTCTGGGGAAGGCTGGGTTTATATACATTTTTTTTCAGGCTATAATGGTAGTCTTGTGGTTAATGAAATTAAAGCATAGGCAGGAATTGTTCTTAACAAGGAACCGAAAGATTATGAGAAAACAGTAACCTTACAGATTATCCTTACCTAATCACAATTGTTTTAAGAATATCTAACCACGTCAATGAGCTAATACAATGTTTATTTCCTTAATATCTAAACTCTATGTGACCGAAGACTATTCTTATTACTCTCACGTTTAAAGCGATAGACAAGTAATCTCATGTGACCATCTCTACTAGGTCCATCTGGTTAATATCTAAATTGCTGTGTTAAGGGCTACAGGAGGGCAGCAGTCGCAATGGTTATTGTGGCCAAGTTTTTTTACTGAATAGATTACCTTGTCTTATGTAGCTCTTTTTTCCAGAACAGGGCATTGTGCACCAATGTTTATTATAGGGGTGACCTATTCTTTGTAGGAAGGAAGGAATGTTGTGAAACCTTATTCTTTTACCCTACCACCACACATAAACAAAACCATCGTTAGAATTTAACCAGCTTGTTGGAGACAAAGGCAGATCTATATCTGTTTTCTCCAGAAGCTTTCAGGGACTCATTGCACGGTTGCAAAATTATTTTTGACTTTGTTAGTGGTAAAGACCCATTGTCTTTCAGATTGTAGGTAGTATTTTCTGGAATTTTTGTTGTATTCCCCTCATCCCCTTAAGCAATCCGTTCAGACTGAAATGAGTAATATATTATCAGAAAAACACAGCAGAAAAAACGCCATGCTCCAGAGCAAAACATCCGGCAATTCCCTTTAGGATGAGCTTTTGCAAACATCCTCCAGAGGATCTTTGTCAAGCACTGGATGGAATTCTGGACGCCCCCACATTGTACGGTGTCTCTCTCCCTGATGCTTAACCAAAGGTGAACTATTTATGTGTCCTGACTCTTCCTTGAAGAAGAAATGTTTTAATTAATTTAGTTACCTTGTGACTTCCAAGTTCTTGATGGTTCAAAATAAGAGATGATTCTACAGGTTATTCAGATTTTGCTGTTAGGCTGAAAATGACCTTGTGGCATTTCACATCTTAGGTTGAATGCAGAACTCTTCTGATTTTTCTCCTGATTCTTATTCTGGAAGTTGGAATGAATGCTCACCCTTATTTTCTCTTACATCTCCTTATTTTTTTTCTGCTCATGTTTTCTATCTCTTTATGCTTTTGTGTTTATTCCTTCAGTAATTTTTCTTCATTTTGTGACTAAACCCCATTCATTGAATTTTCAATTTCATTGGTACTACTTCTCTTTTGTAGAAGTTACATGTGTCTTTTTTCAAAAATCATTATTACAAAATTTTTTATTATAAAGAATCCTTTTTGTGGTCTTTTCTTGTCCATGTAATTTTTTTCTGGATTATTTCTTTCAGTATATGGTCCAGTAAAGGACAGTTGTCTTCAATTTTTGTCTAATCTATTAAACACATTCATTGAGCTTTCAGCTTCATTATAGTGCTGGCCATTTCACAAAGATCTCTGAGTGGACTCTTTTCTAATTTGCCTTTTTATTTAAGTTACTTACAATAAAATTGACTTTTTTTTTTTTTTTTTTGTAGGTCTTACCAGTTTTGACACATAGTTTCATGTAACTACCACCATGTCAAGTCAACAATTCCATCATGCCAAAGAAATTCCCTAGTGCTACCCTTTGTAGATGTGACCCCTGTGAGAAATACTGAGGTGCTAGGAAGTTGAACATGTGCTTAGAAGTGGGTCAGAAAGGCAAAACTTTACTTCTGCCAGAAGGCGCATTACCAAACCTGGCTAGCAATGCATCTGGGCAGGTAGTCTACCTGTTTGTATCCCTAACTGCAGCACTGACCTTTGCCCTGATAGGAGGAGTTAGGGGTTACAGTCTACACAATTAAATAATTTTAAAATTGATGTGGAAAAAAGGAAGGGCTAAAATCAAAATGGCTACCATGGGATCCAATTAAGGCTAAATACTAGATGCTGAAAATGGACCACTAAACTTTCTGTTTCTCACACCCCACCCCGTGGCCTGGCAACTATCATTCTGTTCCCTATCTGCAGAGTTTTGCCTTGTCCACATAATATGGAATCATATAGAATGTATGCTTTTGAGATTTACTTATTTCATTCAAGATAATGCCTTAGAAAATTCATTATATATGTATACAATAGTTTTATTTTTTCATTTACCCATCCAAGAACATTTATGTTACTTCCCATTTTTTTTTGTTATGAAACAGAACTGTTCAGATAGTCCTTTTGTTTGTGCCAGCAAGTGGCCAGTCTGGGTTCTAGGTGGTGGTCTGTCTAATAGCTCAGTTCTCAAAGCTTATGATATGTTATTTAGGGTCAGATACATGTATGTGCAGTGTAGAGGTAAGCCAGTGGTTCATATATATCTTTATGAGATTTCTATCTTTATGTTCTTCATTTCTTTAATCCACCAATGTCTTTTTAGACCCTTATGGTTTCCCATCTTAATCCTTTAGCCAGCAGCCTGGGGTTTAAACTTTTCCACTTTTTCATGTACTTTCTTTGTTAATTTCCATGTCCAGAGCCATATGGTAGGGAGAGAGAAGAGAAAACAAATACAACAGGACTTTATTCCACAGAGGACTACAGGTTCTCCAATCACAGACTTTTTGTTCAGAGATTCAGTCGTCTGCATAGGTACCACAAAGCTCTGCTGCCATAACCACTGTTTTGAGTGATGGTGACAGGTAGGTTCAGCTCAGAACTTACTCTTCTTCCCAATCTGTCTGCTATCATCTACAACTGTCTTTCAATTGTTCCTTGTATTCTGCTCCCAAGACTCAAGACTTTCCTAGCACTAGAGCTGGGAAAATTTTTAAGTTTTTAATATAAATAATTTCTATCATTTCTTTCCCTTTTACTCTTTATTTTTAAATACAAATAAGTTTTTAAGTTGTTCTGTTAGTTTACATTCCTGAGGCACTAATCTTTCTATTTCTTATGTTTGCTTATTCTTGTTTATTAATTTCTCATTTCCTCATAAATTTCATATCCTTGGGGAAATTCTGTAGGTCCTGTATTGTTGAAGTATCTTTCCAGAATGATTTTGCCCCAGTTGAATCATTGCTTAGGGAGCAGTTTGTTCTGTTTTGTTTTGTTTTTTTCCCTTATCAAGGTTTGTTTCACTATGAAGGTATTGTAAATTCAGATACCAAACTTATGTGAAATTCTGGTACAAGCATAACAAAACCTTCATGTTCATTCCTTGTGTTAAAGAGTGTTTTTTTTTTTTTTTTTTTTTAATATTTTTAGTAGTAGATGGACCCAAAACCTTTATTTTATTTATTTTTTATGTGGTACCGAGTATCGATCCCAGTGCCTCACATGTGTCAGGCAAGTGCTCTTCCACTGAGCCACAACCCCAGCCCAAAGAGTGGGTTTCCACTACAGTTGTGGCCTTAGGAGCATGTAGCTGTATGGTGTGTCTCCAGCTCTTTACCTCACACAGCCTACGGTCTTCTCTTTTTCCTGTGTAGGCAATAAAATGAAATACTCTGGCGTTAGGGGTAAAATAGGTCTCTTCATTCTTCTATATGACTAGAAAAATATATAACATTTTTTCACATATTTGTTGCCATTTGAATTTCTTCTTTTGTGAAGTTTCTGTTCAGTTCCATTGCCTATTTATTGATTGGGTTACTGGTTTTTTTGGTGTTAAGTTTTTTGAGTTCTTTGTATATCCTGGAGATTAATGCTATATCTGAGCACCTGAGGTGCAGGTGGCAAAGATTTTCTCCCATTCCGTAGTTGCTTTCTTCATGTTCTTGATTGTTTCCTTTGCTGTGAAGAAGCTTTTTAGTTTGATACTATCTCATTTATTGATTCTTGATTTTACTTCTTGTGCTTCAGGAGTCTTGTTGAAGAAGTCAGTTCTTAAACTAACAAGAAGTAGATTTGGGCCTACTTTTTCTTTAGGCATAGGGTCTCTGGTCTAATGTCTAGGTCTTTGATCCACTTAGAGTTGAGTTTTGTGCAGGGGGTCTAATTTCATTTTATTATGTATGTATGTATATGTAACTTTATGCCTAAAATAATAAAAATATATAACATATACATATGTATATGTAAATTCATACCTAAAAATCTATGTGTATTCATATATACATATATATATACATATATATATATATAATTTTTTCTTTCACTGCTGGAGATTGAACCATGATCTTGTGCATGCTAGGCAAGTGTCATGTCACTGAGCTATATCTCCAGCCCTGTGTTTCTTTATTTAATTTTCCTCTCAGTACTGGAATTATTTGCATGATGTATAAAATTTGTCTTCCCTTCTTGAGGGTAGGGATTATGCCTTTTTTTATTGTTCACTGCATTACCTCCAGTGCCCCACCTGGTACATAGGTAGTTTTCAAGAAAAGTCGTTTATTGCACTTATTAGATTAATGGACTTGTTTGACCTATTTATTTTTTGTCATTTAAAAAATTTTATTTAAGACATCATATGCATTCAGAAAAACAGATCCTAAGCATATGGCTCAGTGAATTGCCGGAATGGATGCATTTGTGAAACCAGCACCCACAGCCCCTCATAGTGCTCTAGTCACTGCATAGCCTCCCACTCTGTTCAACCACTTCCTGAAACCTAACACCATAGGTACATTTTGCCAGTTTTTGAACTTCATGTAAATGTAGTCTTGCATTTGTACTCTTATCTTGTTTAACTTACTATGTTTGTAAGATTCACCCATATTGTCATATGAAGTTAGAAGTTTTCATTCTTATCATTATTATTCCACTGTGTGAACATATAGTTTAGATGTGTGAATGCACATATTTAGATAAAATATCATAATCATTTTTGAATTTCTAAAATATTTTATCTAAAGTGCGTTCCTTCTACTCTGAATAGACACATGAGTAGTTTTCAATTTTTGCTTATCTAGTCACTTTTCAAATAATTAATTTACATTTTCGGTGCATATTCTTTGCATTTTACCACATGTATGAATTTGGTACCAATTATCATAATCAAGATATTGAATTCTTCAATGAACACACAAAAAACCTTTTTGCTATCCTTTTATTGTCACACCCTCTTCTTATTTTGTTTTGAGTCAAGGTCTTACTATGTTGCTCAGGCTCGCCCATAGCTCCTGGGCTCAAGTACTCCTTCTACCTCACCCTCCCAAGTAGCCAGACTACACACGTGCTCCACTGTGCCTGACTTCCTCCATGACCCTTAACACTCTCTAAATTCCTGGGAAAACCTGCTCTGATATTTTCATGGTAGAGTAGTATTCCACTGTATAGATACACCAGGATTTGTCTGTGCATCCATTGAAAGACATTTGCATTATTTTCATGTTTTGGTGAATATAACATGCTATATTATGTTATGGTGAATATAGCATGTTATAGTTTATGTATGTGTGTGTGTATACACATATGTATATATAAGTATAAAATCATATTATAGAATATAATATAGAGTATTATTCCCCTAAATATATGTATGTATGTTTGTATAGTAGGTACCTCATTATTTGCAGTATCCCTTTTTGCAGTTTCAGTTACCTGTGGTCAACCGTGGTCTAAAAATATTATTGTTTGTCTTGACTCTTTTGAGATAGACATTCCATTCTCTTAACTATTATTATGGTAATGGTATATTGTGATAATTGTTCTATTTTACCTTTATTGTTGCTTATCTCTTACTGTGCTAAATTTATAAGTTTGACTTTATCATAATTATGTATACATAGGAAAAAATATAACTGGGCATGATGGCACATATTTGTTATCCCAGGTATTCAGGAGGCTGAAGCAGGAGGACACCAACTTTGTGACCAGCCTGGGTAACTTAGTGAGACCCTGTCTCAAACTTAAAAATTTAAATAAAGGGCTTGGGATATAGCTCAGTGCTTTCCTAGCATGTGCAAGGCAATGTGTTCAATCGCCAGTACCAAAAAAACAAAACCAGAAAAGCATACTATGGAAACCGCCCGCAGACTGCCAGCAGATTGGATTGCCAGCTGCCTGCTGTTGCCTGGAAGTCCACTGTTATAATACCCCAGGTTTGGTTATTTATGGCTGCCACCATTTGGGGACAATAGCCGGGACCTGCAGGACCCCCAGCCCCACTGACAGCACCCCACCTCCAGGACCCCTTGGCCCAACCAACTGCACCCACATCCCACGCTGCAGCTCCCCATTTGCCAACACATTTGGAAGCCACTGGAGCCATCTTGGATTATCCTGGAAGTGGAAGCTGCCATCTTTAGGTGCCAATCCCGTCCTGAGATGCCTGCTGGAGACTGGAAACTCATTGTCAGGTACCATTCATGCATCAGGTTACTGAAGACAGAGAGGTTGAATAGTATATGATTGTTACTGTGTAGATTTGTTTTTCTCCTTTTTGAAAATTTTTGTCTTTATTTTTCTCACTCTATTTTCCTTTTGTTTACCTCAGAGTCTCTCTCTCCCTTTCCTCATGCTAACAACCAACTTCTTTTAATTCCACTTTCACTCTTGCTATGATCTAGGACTTTCCTATACTCTTTTATTATCCCATTAATAGTTGCAACCTACACCCATCCCCATCCTTTTTGTCCACCATTAGAAACTGTGGACCTCATTGCAGATCTACTACAGATAATAATTGAACTCATCTTCTCTGTTTATTATGACAATATTATTAATATATTCATAGGGGCTATTTGGTTTAGAGCAGCATATTGTCTGTACTGGGTACTGCTAATATTGATCTTCACCTTAAAGAAGAGGTTTTGGAAACCTGCAGGGTCACTATAAGCTTATAGGGGGGAAACTGCAACACCCCAGATCTGCATTGCTATAGGGGAAGATTCATGAACAACATGAAAAAACAAGGGAAGAAAGTGTTTCAAACAAACCAAGATTCTATATTAATAGAATCCAGTGACAACAGGGTAGAAGAAATGTCAGAAAAGAAGTTCAGAATATACTTACTTAAAATGATTTGCAAAGCAAAGGATAAGAAAAGAGAGCAAATGGAGGCAATGAATGATCACTCCAATAAGCAGTTGAAAGAGCAATTACAGGAAGCAAAAGATCATTTTGACAAAGAGATAGAGATGCTGGGAAAAAAAACAAAACAAAACAAAAAACCCAAACTGAAATCCTTGAAATGAAGGAAAAAATAAATCAAATAAAAAACTCAATGGAAAGCATCACCAACAGACTAGATCACTTGGAAGAAGAACCTCAGATTATGAAAACAAAATATGTAATCTTGAAAATAAAGTTGACCAAAGATGGTAAGAAATCATGAACGGAACCTTCAAGAACTATGGGATATCATGAAAAGACCAAATTTAAGAATTATCAGGATTGAGGAAGTCACAGAGATACAAACCAAAGGAATGAACAACCCATTCAATGAAATAATATCAGAGAATTTCCCAAACCTGAAAAACGAAATGGAAAATAAACTATAAGAGGCTTAGAGAACACCAGATGCACAGAATTACACCAGATCCACAAGGCACATTATAATGAAAATGCCTAACATACAAAATAAAGATAGGATTTTGAAGGCTACAAGAGAAAAGCATCAGATTACATATAGGGGGAAACCAATACGGATAGCAGCAGATTTCTCAGCCCAGACTAAAAGCTAGAAGGACCTGGAACAACAGATTTCAAGCCCTGAAAGAACATGGTTGCCAACCAAGAATCTTATACCCAGCAAAACTAACCTTCAGATTTGAAGACAAAATAAAATCCTTCCATGATAAACAAAAGATAAAAGAATTTACAAATAGAAAGCCTGTGCTACAAAACATTCTCAGCAAAATATTCCATGAAGAGGAAATGAAAAGCAACAATGTAGATCAGCAAAGGGAGGAACTATCTTAAAGGAAAAACCAATCAAAGGAGAAACCAAGTCAAGTTAAAAACCAAAAATAAGCCCAAATGACTGGTAATACAAATCATATCTCAATAATAACCCTGAATTTTAATGGCCTAAACTTATCAATCAAAAGACATAGACTGGCAGATTGGATTAAGAAGAAAGACCCAACAATATGCTGCCTTCAAGAGACTCATAGAAAAAGACGTCCACAGACTAAAGGTAAAAGGATGGGAAAAAACCTGCCATGCACACAGACTCAGTAGAAAAGTGGGTGTTTCCATCCTTATATCAGATAAAGTGGACTTCAAACCAAAGTTAGTCATAAGGGATAAAGAAGGACATTTCATACTGCTTAAGGGAACAATAAATCAGGAAGACATAATGATCGTAAATATTTATACCCCAAACGGTGGTGCATCTGTGCACATCAAACAAATCCTTCTCAATTCCAGGAATCAAATAGACCACAACACAATAATTCTGGGTGACTTTAACACACCATTGTCAGAATGCCTGAGAAAATGCTTTCTCCTCCAGAGTCCTATCAATAGAGTATGTTAGCTAACTTTGGATTTTTGTCAATGAAGAGACAGAAAACAGTCTTTCATCTACAGTTTTAATTTACATTTCTCTTTTTTAATGAGTAAAGTTAAACTGTCTTCTTGTTTATTAATAGCAAATTTTATTTCCTTTATGGTTTGAAAGGGTTATGATTTTGTCAATTTACATGTTAGGAAGAATAGCTCTTTGTGATATGAGCTGTAAATATCTCCCTTAGTTGTCTGTTTTAAAAGTTTGTTTATGATGCTTCTTTCCATAAAAAAATTATTTTTATGTAACAATGTACCAGTGAAATAATTTATGACTTGAGTATAATTTATGACTTGAATAATTTATGATTTTGAGTCATGAAAGGTTAGATAGTTCTTGCTAACTCCAGATTTGTAAAGAAAAAAATTTTAAGTTTTCTTCATATTATTTAATGATTGTGTTATTTATAAAATATCCTTGGTACATATGGAATTTATCATGGTATATGAGGTAAGGCAGGGATATTACTTTACTTACCACTATAATATTTATTGACTACTACTTTTTCCCAGTGATTTGAGATGATGTCTTTTTTATTCCATCAATTTCTCTATGTATCTGAGTATAGTACTTACTTCTGGGCATTCTGTTTTGCTATTAGACCAGTATGATACTCTTAAATTATTTAGGCTTTTAAAAATGCCTTAATGTGTTTTAGTGCTGGTCCCACTTCTGTGTTTATTTTTTTCACTAAAATATTTAGCATCAGGTGATATAGCTTAAAACTATGAAGTTTTCACTGAGATTTTGTTAAATTTACAAATTAATTTACACAATAATTTGGTCCTTCTATTTGTAGAAAAGCTGTTTTTTTTTTCCTTCAGTGGTATTTTAATTTTAATTTTTAATAGGTCTTATATTTTTGAGAAAAATATTAATGTATTTTTGTTACTGTTATGTATGAAATCTTTTCTTCCATTAAATCTTCCAAAAGATTTTTTGAATATATTTAAAAAAGCATAGCATTGTAGGGTTTGGTACTATTTGCAGTTTCAGGCACCCACTGGAGGTCTTGGAATGTATTTCACCTGGATATGGGGGAGGCTATTGTATATATGTCCATGTATGCCACTATGAACATCCCACACCGATACAAAGGATTCTGTGTGTGTGTACATACATATATATTACTGCTATAAATGTTTACTACAGGTTGTTATGTGAATGTGTGTTTTTTTTTTTTTTCTGTAAGGTAATTATCCAGAAGTGGAATTGCTGAGTCATATGATAAGAATAAGAATTTGTTTAAATTTGTAATAGACTGCTAAACTGTTTTCCAGAGTGACCATACTATTTTGCATTCCCATCAACAATGTATGAGAGTGACTGATAACATTTTAGTAAATTAACTTTGGATATTCACCTAATTTTAGCTTTAATTTCCCTAGAAATTTATTTTTAGAAAATATGTTAGAATTTTTATCCTAAACTTCTCTTTATGTTTTGCTTTATACTTGAGAAGGAGACATTTGGAATTAGTTTTCTGACTACTTTAGTTGAAATTGAAGTGTGTTACTGCCAACATTTTGTGAAAGAAATCCATGACATCTGTTTTACATTTAGTGAAATCTGGCCTTTGCCTAGGAAAAAAATAGATAAATTACAATCACTCTTCGAATTGTAAGAGCCAACACGCACACACAATTTCTTTCTGTAATGGAAAACTGTATGTGCTGTAATAACAGTACTGTGAAGATACAAATGAGGGCATGAAAGAATTGTGAATTACTCTGCTTTTAAAGTTCTTTTTAAAAGAATAGTCTGTTCTTTTTGTCTGATTGCATGTGGGGAAAAGAACTTTGGTCACTATAGCTTTTAAGATTATTTTCTTGGCTTAACTCCCTCATCACATGATGAGGAACTTAACTTTTGCTCCCTTGTTTGATGGAAAATGAAATACCCTCTAGCTTTGGCCTATAAGAACTATTGGAGAAACTGCTGCTCTTTAAAAGCCTATATTCTTGCCTAGTATTTTGTTTTCTCAGACATTGAAAATATATTTTTAATAGATACCAGATTAAGTTTAAACACTTAATATCCAGTGTTTCTTATAAAGTACATGCTTATGTATCTGTGTGAATTAGCTTTTCTGTTATTTCCTCCATTGTCTCTGTGTTCTCTTTGTGTTTTGTTCCTCTGTTCCTTTCTTGTCTTCTTTTGGATTATTTAATTTTTTTCCTTTCTTTCTTATTTTTGCAGTCTTGGGGATCCAACCCAGGACCTCATAAATGTTAAGTATGTCCTATCACTGAACTACATCCCCAACCGTATTTTCTTTTTATTGTGGTAAAATACTCATAAAATTTACCATCTTAGCCATATTTAAGTGTTCAGTGGTATTAAGCATTCATAATATTGTACAACCATCACCACTCTCCATTTCTATAACTCCTTTTCCTATAAGACTGTAACTTTGTATTCATTTAACAGTAACTTCCCCTTCTTCCCACCCCTTGGCTTTGACAACCACCATTTTAATTTCTGTGTTTGATTTTTGACTACACTGGTAGATAATTGTCTAATTTCTAATTTTCCACCCAAAGGAAATGGAATCAAAGTGTTTGCCTTTTTGACCGACTTTCTTCACTTAGCATAAAATTTTTAATTTAAATTTATTATGAACTAATACATAAAAACAATTTGTACATATTAATGGGTAACATGTTTTGATGCATGTATATATGTTTGTGTTTATAGTGAAACTTCAATAATCCTTTCTCCTAGCTTTTTGAAACATTGTTTCAAAATTTAAGAAAATTGTTACCAATAGTTATTCTCATTTAGTAAAATAGTATTAGGGTGTATCCACATGGTATATGTTGGAATTTCTATTTTAAAGTAGAATGGTACCATGTTTCACTGCATAATTGTTGCACCCTGTTTTTTCAGTCCCCAAATTGGTTTATAATCTTTGATTGCAATTGTTCCATGGTCTAATTCTGTTCCTCACACCACCACTTAAAAGGCAAACAGAGCAGCAACGTGTTCACTAGTGCCATGTGGATGTGCTTTTGTCTCCTTGTGTACTCTGTAGTTGCAAGCCCAGAAATCTCGGCATACCTACTTGTCCATTAGTTTCAGAAAATGACATGTATGGTTCTTTTAGAGCACTGCAGTATTAGTGGTAAACATATTTTATATGAGTGGTACTGAGGAGGCATGTCAGACAAATAAATGGATAATAGAGGCACAGAATCTTCAAATACAGTTTAAATTTTCTAAGTGCATAGTTTGCAACACTGTAGTAAACTTTTTCATGTGTAATATTTTGGCTATAATACACAAATAAACAACTAGTATGTTAACTTTCTATTTTTTCAGACTGGAAAAATGTTTAGTAGACTATCAAAAAGAAATGATTTGTATCCATTCGGACTATTCAGTTTTAGCATATATTCACAAGAATTCTGTGCATTCTAGTTTTGCACCAAAGACAGTTTAGCAATAAATAGGGTTTTTTTTTTTTTTTTTTTTTTTTTTTGAGAGCAAAGTAACAGGTGTAGGGGTGTGTGCCCGGCTAGCTCAGGCGCAGGTAAGAGCCAACGGAGCCATAACCCAGGCCCGGGAGTTGGGTAAATGAAGGCTTGTGGCGAGCAACCTGCAAACTCGTTTATTGCAGGAGAAACCATACGTTTTATAGACTTTTAACCCAATCACAATGTGCCATGGGGGATCAGACCACCAGGCCCCTATACTAGGTAAATTTGGGGATAGTTGTTTACTTTCCTAAGTGACCAGAGCAGAATGCTCCTCTGTTGGTATTCCTGACGGGCGTGAATGTGTGAAGGTTTTCCTTACACGCTTGAGACATTCACAACTGCTAGCCAAGACTTAGGATTTCTCCCAACAACAGGATTTATTAGAGCAATACAAATCAGATCTCCTAAAGATGAAGGAATTCCAAGAGAGGGATACCCAGTAATAAATGATTTTTGAGTAATTATGGCACGATTTTTTAAAGTTTCACGTAATGGTCACATTCCCCTTTTTTCAAAAAAAAATTGTCATAAAATCTGCAAGAATTATTGCAGTGAAATATGGATTCCATTGTATGTCTAGATCACATCTTGCCCATCTCTTCATCCATCTGTGTACAGTAAGATTGCTTCCATGTTCTAACTATTGTGAATACTGCTGCTATGAATATGACTGTTCAAGTATCTCTTTGAGATCTTGCTTTCACAAATCTGTTCAGTATATACCCACAAGTGGAATCATTGGATTATATGGTAATTCCCTTTTTCATTTTTTGAGGAATTATCGTAGTGTTTCCCACAGCAGCTGCCTGTTAGATAGAGTATTGTATGTCTGTTAAGGTTAAATCTAGTTGATTTATTGTGTAAAGTCCTCTGTGTTCTTCTGTCTGGTTGTTTTATGCATTATTGGGTATGGGATAATGAAGTCTCTAATTGTTAATTGCAGAACTATTTCTCTTTCACATCTGCCAATTTTTGCTTCATATATCTTGGTGATCTATTGTTAGGCACCCAGATACTTATAAGAATTATATATTTTGTTATATGGAACCCTTTATTAATAAACAGTGTACTTCTTTGTCTCTTAAAGTCTCTTTTGAAAGACATTAGCATAGCCATCCCTGACTTTTTGTATTATATTTACATTACATTATTTCCTAAGCAGTACAATGTAGCAGCCTATGTACATAGCAATTAATATGGTATTGTTTTGGTTATTACTTAAATGGAATACATTTTCCATTCATTCATTTTCAGTTTATTTGCCTTTTAGATCTAAAGTGAGACTTTTTGTAGACAATGTAATAGTTGGATCATTTTTTAAAAAACCATTTTGCTAATCCCTATCTTTTCATTTAGGAATTTAGTCCATTTAGTTTTATTTATTTATTTTTGAGATGGAGGTCTCATTGAGTTGGCCTTGAACTTGTGATTCCCCTGCCTTAGCCTTCCAAGTAGCTGGGATTATAAGTTTGTGCCACCGTACCTGACCAATCTATTTACTTTTAAAGTAATTACTAATAAGAGGAGACTGACGTCTATCATGTTGGTTTTTGTTTTCTGCACCTTATAGATTTTTCCCTCTTCTTCATTGCTATCTTTTTTTTTTAAACATTTAAATTCATTTTTCATTTCCTTTTGTTTGAATTTTGTAGCTTGTTTTCTTTGTGGTTATCATGGGGATCTTATTTAACATTCTAAAGTTATAGAATGCTATAATGTGAAATTGTACCAGTTTAACTGGTAACAGAAAAACTAAGTTTCTTTATAGCTCCTTCTCCAGTCCTTTCAGTTATTAATGTCACAAAATCATGTACTTATACATTAGGTGCCCCAAAACATAAATGAATAATTATTTGAAATGTATTAGTCTCTTAGGTAGAAAACAATGTGTAGAGTCACAAACTGTTAAAATAATACAATTGATCCGGGCACTATGGTGCACACCTGTAATCCCAGCGGCTCAGGAGGCTGAGATGGAAGGATTGAGAGTTCAAAGACAACCTCAGCAATTTAAGGAGGCCCTAAGCAACTCAGTGAGGCCACAGGCAACTCAGCGAGACCTTGTTTCTAAATAAAATACAAAATAGGGCTGGGGATGTAGCTAAGTGGTTGAGAGCCCCTGGGTTTAATCCCCAGTACCAATAAATAAATAAATAGATAGATAATAAATAAAATATTTGATGTTTTATATCATGGGTTTCTTATCTGTAGGTTTAACTTACCTTGTGGCCCAAAAATATTTTTTAAAATTGTATATGTACAAAATATGTATTGATTTTTTTCCTTGGTGTTATTCCCTAAACAGTACAATAAAACAGCTATTTACATAGCATTTACATTGTATTGTAAGTAATCTAGAGATGTTTTAAAGTATATAGGAGGATATGTGTGGGTTATATGCAAATACTAGATCGTTTTAAGTAAGGAACTTGAGCATCCATAGATTTGGTATCCATGGGGGCCCTTTAACTGATCCTTTGGGACAACTGTACTTTCAGACTAAGAGCTAATTTTTTTTAAAGTATTAGTCTTGTGAATTATATAGAAAACAAAAAGTGGAATTACAAACCATTTTTATAACAATATCAACTCATAATTCCCCATGTATTTACCTTTGAGTCCTTATTTCTTCATATGGCTTTAAGTTCTGTCTAGTGTTTTTTCATTTCATCTCGAAAGTCTCTCAAGCATATCATGCAGGACAGGTCTAATTGTTATGAACTCCCTCAAATTTTATTTACCTGAGAATGGCTAAATTTCTTTCTTACTTTTGGAAGACAGTTTTTCAGGCTGTAATAAGATACTTAGGGGACTGGAGTTGTGGCTCAGTGGTAAAGTGTTTGCTCACCATGTGTGAGGCCCTGGGTTTGATACTTAACACTACATGTAAATAAATAAAATAAAAGATCCTTTGAAAACTAAAAAAAAAAAAAAAATTAAAAAGAAGATACCTAGTTTATAGTTCTTTTTTTTTCTTTAGCATTATGAATACATTGCCTACTGCCTAATGGTCACCGAAGTTACTGATGGGGACTTTGCTAATATCACTAAAGCTTCCTTATAATGTATTGCTTCTTTCTTAAAGCTTTGAAGATTTGCTCTTAGTCTTTGACTTTTGATAGTTCAATTATAATGTGTCCTGGTGTGGATCTCTTTGAGGGTACCTTACTTGGAGTTCTTTGGGCTTCTTGGATATTTTGTATTTATATCTGTCTTCAAATTTGGGGTGTTTTCAGGCATCATTCCTTCAAATATTCTTCTTGCCCCTTTATCTCTTCTCCTAGGACTTCTGTTGTGTGTAAGTTAATCCTTTTGGTGGTGGTACATGGGTCTCTTTTGTTCTGTTCATTTTTTTTTTTTAATCTTTTTCCTTTCTGTGGCTCAGATAATTTCCATTGTCCTTTCTTTGAGTTCATTAATTCTTTCTTATGCCTGCTCAGTTCTGCCTTTAAATTCCTCTAGGGTATTTTCCATTTCAGTCCTTGTACTTTTGAGCTCTAGAATTTCTTTTTGATTTCTTTTTAGGTATTATTGATATTTGCATTTAATTAATCCATCATTTTCTTGACTTTCTCCATGTTTTCCTTTAGTTCTTTGAACATCTTTAAGTTCGTTCTTCTCATTTGTTACAGTAGAATTTCCTTTTTTTCAGGGATGGTGTATGTTGATTAATTTGTTTTTTCCCTTTAAATGAGCCATATTTTCCTATTTCTTTGTATTCTGTTTTATTTGTTTGAAAAGTGCTCACTTTCATTTAATATTGTGGCAGTCCTAAACATTAGATTCTTACCCTTCTTCAGGGGTGGCTGGGTTCTGTTAATTTACTTATTTCCATTTTTGAAGGCTGTCTCTGCCAAGGACTATCTTGAGATATAAATTTAAGGTCTTCTCAGGTGTTTCTGAGCCTGCACCTTTCCTTGGGCATACAGTTACTTTCTGATTTACCTTGGTGCTAGGTAAGCACTGTACTGCTAACCTATATCCCCAACCCCTCAGAGTGTTTTTATACTTGCTCTTATTCTGTATGTGTATGTTCCTTCTTCCACATTGAAAAACTGGGCTCCAAGAGTATCAATATTTCAGTCATTTGCTCAATCCTATTGTTTTTTGTGGTGAATCTGCTTATAGTTGATTACTTTAGCCTGTTTTTATTTTAACTCTTAAAGAAGTCTTAGTTCATCTTTTTTTGGCGGGTGGGGGGCAGGTTACTAAGGATTGAACTTGGGCATGCAACCACTGAGCCACATCCCCAGCCCTATTTTGTATTTAGAGACAGGGTCTCATTGAGTTGCTTAGTGCCTTGCTTTTACTGAGGCTGGCTTTGAACTTGTGAGCCTTCTGCCTCAGCCACCCAAGCTGCTGGGATTACAGGCGTGTACCACCACACCCATCTTCATCTTTGTTTTTGAAAAATATTTCCTTTGGTTTTAGAATTCTTTATTGATAGTTTTGGTTTTGGGTTTTTTTTTTTTTTTTCTCCTGAACATTTTAAAACTATCCATCTGTTGTCTTTCTGCTTTAACAGTAAGTGTGATATGTTTCTTCTCTTTATTCTCCTGTATGGGATGAAACTGACTTATCACTTGGTTAAGATGGTGGCTACACAACTTTCTCCATTTGGCAAAAATCAGTAAATGTGTGTTAAAAGGATGTTATGTACTTTTGCACTGTATTAGTCTCTAAGAATACAATGATAAATAAGATAGTTTCTGATTTCACAAAACTTAACAAACTAGTGAATGAGTAAAATCAGAAATGTGCAGTAATTGATTATGGGAATAACATCAATAGCTAAGGGCATTCGGAGTTTATTTCAGGGGAAGTGAGGGATGGAACTAGCCCCATGTCACCTAGAAGAATGCCTTGCATGTAGTTAGTTTTTAGTTATCTAATGACTCATCCAGCAAACCATTGGAATGATAAGAGCACAGACTGCACAGACAAGTGAGCGGTAGTCTTTCTTTTACTCCACAGTTATTTCTTACCTATGGGCTTACTAGGGAGCAGTGAACAAAAGAAAATTCACTGTCTTCATAGACTTATGATGCTTATTCTCTAGTAGTGGAGACAGGTAGTGTATGAAAACATATGTAAAATAAAAAATGCAAAGGTGTCCATCTTTAAATAGTACATCATGGAAGCCTTGTTGAGAACATCATGTATGGGTTGGTACACTCTATGAAAATGTATCAAATACTGCCTTGTACTATAATCACTCAGTATGTGTATTTTATCTTAGTGTAAATTATAAATGTGTGGTTATAAGGGCAATATTCATATAACAATTCATAGTTTATATATATGTTTATATAACATTTCATTTTTGGGGGGAGGGTTGTACTAGGATTTTATATTTTATTTAGAGACGGTCTCACTGAGTTGCTTAGTGCTTTGATAAGTTGCTGAGACTGGCTTTAAACTTGTGATCCTCCTGCCTCAGCCTCCCGAGCTACTGGAATTACAGGCATAGACCACTGTACCTGGGCTAGTTTTTTTTTTTTTTTTTATGTTTATGAATTAAAGAATATATCTGAGAAATAATGAAACTTACTGCATTTGGAATGATAGAAATGTTAGAAGAATATCTGTGATTTACAACTTTGACCACATGGAATGACTGTCAATATTTGGGGAATGCTTCTAGGCAAAGCCAGATCAACAAAATACTGACCGCCTACAAGGTGGAGTTACTTCATTTTACAGATTGCTTATTGTTTGGTATTACTGTGGCACAGATTCCTAAACTCCTCCAGTAAGTATGTATGCCCACCACTATTTACAAAATACTCAACTGATTTGAGTTACAAAGATTCCTTAAAAATTCTGTGTGCCACATGCTTTCTTCAGTATTTGTTTTTTAAAAGTGTTTGTTTTTTCTTTTAAACACAGAAAAGCATAAAAGTTATAACTGGGAGGGGTTTGGGACAAAACAACTCCTCAGATTAATTATTGTGCAGGTAAACTGAATGAGTTTTATGTACGCAAGCTCATTTTTTTAAACCTCTGAGGATGGTGTCCAAGAGAATCACAAGTCATTTTATTCTTGTACTGGCTTCCCCGAGAATACTTGGGAAGTTACTGTGCTAAGTCTAATAAACTTACCAAGACTAGCTTCAAAGTAACTTCGAAGGACCATTTACTTAATGATCAGGAGCCGCGCTAAGTGAATCACCTTCATAGACATTAACTATGGCTGCTGTGAAGACTGGTTTTGTGAGGTGTCTCTAAGAAGCAGCCCAGTGAGTTCATCATCTGTTGCAGAACTGTTTGAGGAACGAAATATGGAGATTAACCCACTGGTTCTGTTTCTGTGTTCTATAGTAGTCCTATAACTGTTTAGAGGAACCAATGACTTAAATTCAACATACAATATCTATGTTCATATGTACTGCATGACTAATATTTAAGCCAAGAATAAGTGAATAGGAGCTGTTAATAGGTTTTATTATTATTTAAATATGCTGAGGACTTGTGGTGAAGCAGAACATCATGGTGGGGAGTATGTGGTAGAACACAACTGCTCACCTAAAGGTGCCAGGAAGCAGAGAGTGAGAGAAGAAAGGGACAGGATATACTCTTCAGGACACTCCTCCAATCACCTACTTCCTCCAACTAGGTCCCACCTCCTAAAGGTTCCACCACCTCCCAACAGTGCTACCCATCTGAGGACTTCACTGTTAACACGAGACTTTGGGGAACATTTCAGATCCAAACTTAACAGCACTGAAAAGGTAATTTGTTAACAGGAAGGAGGGGCACACCACCTGTAGGGTACAGGGGAGTGAATTGAGGATGCCTGGTGGTCAGTCGGTAGACAGATGAGAGAAGGGAATCTGTGGGCAGGTGCCTTTATCATGGTTTCCATGGGAAGGAGTGGTTGAGTCAGGAGAAGCAGGCTCTGGGTGATAGGGTCCATCTCTCCTTGTCTTGCACATATCCCTGAGGTTATTTGGGCAGGTGGAAATTTGCAAGTTTGAGAGATCTGTGAGGCAGGTGATTGGCCCTGAACTCTGGATTGTTTGATTTATGTTTGGGAACCGTGCTCCAGAGCAAGTTTTCAGCCATCTCTCGGGATTGGCTAACCTTTGGTGAGGCACTTACTCCAGGGTCAGCAAGGCTGCAGGTATCAGAATATCAGAGTACAGTAAAAAACAAGGTTAATATGGAACCCTCCCTCCCAAAAGCTCTTTGAAATCCAAGTTAGTGGAAATGAAGGAATAAATACCTTAAAAAATTCTCTCCTACATAAAAGCAATGGGAAAACTTGTAAAAACTGTCAGAATCTCATTTTCAGAAATCTTGAAATTAACCAAACACTTGTAGAAATACAGGGAGCATTTATCCAGAAAGATGACAGAATCTTGATAAGAAGAGTGAACTTGGTGGCGTTTTAAATACCCTTTCCTGTCTCTCCCTTTCCAGCCCACATTAACCTTGAAAACCAAAATCCCATAATCTCAATGATAAGGAGCACCCTGGCATACCCCAGAGGGAACAGAATGGGTTTAAGTTCCTTGGAAGCCTCATATTCCCAGTGAACTGTCTTTGATGACCTATCTTTTGTTTCTTTGAATGATCTCACTTGACTATCTTTGATTTGACTCAGAACTCATCAAGTGACCTTTTTACCTAGGAACATCTGATGAAAAGAGTTGAAAGTAACTTTAAAACTTCTTGTCTGCCTGAGGTGGTAGGTAACAGTTGAGACAAATAGCAGGTTTATCAAAAAGCATAAAAGGAGAAACTGGACAATGGGATGGCCATAGGGGCTGTGAAAAACTCTGACATGTTCTTGGGAATCTAGAAGGTCCTCCTCATACATAAGGTTGTACTTATGCCTAGGGTTGTATGGCTGCTCAGGAAAGACCTGAGATGGTCCGGGTTCTCACTACTGGCTGACCATGACCCTCTGCTTAAAAAAAAAAAAAAAGTGAAGGCTGAAGCAGAATTATCAGTTGTTTTATTGATTATTGAAGTACCCTAACACACTCAGATGTCCTTGGTAAAGACCAAGAGACACAATGGTTGTAGGTGTTCAAGTAAATCTCTGAATACAGTTGTGCCCCCCCTTCAGAGGTTATTTTCCACAATACTCTGTGGATGCCTCAAATTATGGGTCGTACCTAACCCAGTATATAAAGTCATCCCCTGGTGTCCCCAGAGCATGGTTCCAGCATCTCCCACAGATGTTCAAGTCCCTTATATAAAATGGTATAGTATTTGCATATAACTTAAGACACATTCCCCCATACACTTTAAATCATCTCTATATTACTTATAATACCTACGACAATGTGATGCTACGTAAACAGTTGTACTGTATTATTTAGGGAATAATGATAAGAAAAGTCTGTTACATGGTCGGTATAGATGCAGTTTTTTCAGATATTTTTGGTGCACCATCAGCTAAATCTGTGGATATAGAACGCACTGATGTGGAGAGTTTACTGTTTTTTCCTGTATATATGAGCAATGATAAGGTTTAATTTATAAATTAGTCATAGTAAGATATTAACAAACATAACAATAAAAATAATTATAATAATCTAGTATAATAGCCATTTTGTGAATGTATTCTCTCTAAAAATATTGGTAAATTTTTCTTTTATCAGCTGTGGACTTTTTATTGTTGTCATTGTAGTTTTATATACAATAGCAAAAGTAGCATGGATTTCTTTTTTCTTCACAATATCATGGATAGAAGATTCATTATTATACATCTTAGCAACTTCAGCATACAGTTTATTTTCTTTCCTCATTAAGTAGAGAAATTTTACCTTTCTGCTTAGAGGAAGCATTTTATGGCTTCTTTTTGGCATATCTATATTGCCAGTGTCACTGTTGCACTTTGGAGTAAGGGTTACTTGAACACTGGCATTGTGATAGTGGGTAATCTGATACTTGAGATGACTACTGTGTGATTATGGGTGGGTTGTACATATAGCATGAATACACTTGACAAAAGGATGATTTATATCCTGAGCAGGATGGAGAAGACCACTGCAAGATTTTAATGGTACACAATTTAAAACTTACTACTTATTTATGGAATTTTCCACTTGATATTTTTGGCCACAGATGACCTTGGACAGCTGAAACGACCGGGAGTGAAACTAAGGACAAGAGGTCCTCTATATTAGCTGGTTGATTACAGACTGAATTTGCAATACACAACAAAAATTATAGACTTTATAGATGAGCTCAGAAAAGCTACTAAACAAACAGAAATAACAAAAAGTGCAGTAACAATCCTTGGGGAGGTGGGAATACAATTTTCAGAATTGCTACACTATATTATTTTAGATGTCCCATTTTCAACAAAAATTATAGGCCAAAAAAAAAAAAATTCCAACAATGTATGGCACATAGGAGGAAAAAACATCAATAAATACTGTCCTGGGGAAGCAGATATTCACATTTAAATCCACTATTTAAAGTATGCTCTAGAAGCTGAGAAAACCATATGAATGATGTCTGTGGCAACAAATTACCTTAGTCTTCCTCACGTGAGAACACCTTCATCTGCATTACCTATGGAAGACTTTCCTGGATATGAGAATTCTGGTTTGATAGTTCTTTTATTTTGGCTCTTGAATGTGTATACTACTCTTCTGGCTTCCATAGTCCTTGAGAAATCCATGTGTTAGTCATTGTTCCCATTTTTGGGAATGCCTCATTTCTCTCTGCTTACTGTCAAGAGCTTTGCTTTGTCCTTGGTTTTCAGATATTTGGCCATGATTTGTCAGGGCTTAGAAATCTTTGGCTTTATTCTTTTTGGGGGTGGGGGTGAGGGGGCAATCATTTAACTTTGTGAATCTATAGGTATATGTATTTAGTAAAATTTGGCAAGTGTTCAGCCCTTATTTCTTAAAATTTATTTCAGCCCCAAGCCCTTTCTCCCCCTTTGAAACTCTTATAACAGAGAAACTTAACATTTTCATTATTATCCAACAACTCCCTGAAGATATCTTCACTTTTTCCTACAGTCTTTCTCCCTTGATATTGGATAAATTTCTTTTCATCTGTCTTTAAGTTCATAGAATCTTTCCGCTATTTCTGAAATGGATCTGAGATTTGTATATATGTTATATATTTTTCAGTTCCAAAATATTTATATCATTTTTTATTGACATCTGTTTTTGCATTTGTTTTGTTGGTGTTTTGGTGTACCTCCTTGGGTAGATTTATCCTTATATATTTTATTCCTTTTGGTGGTATTATAAATGGAGTTTGATTTTCACATTGTTCATTGCATAGGAATGTAAATTATTGTGGCTGCAATGTTTAAATGTTTTTATTAATTTAAATGTTTTAATTTTATTATTATTTTATTTATTTATTTTTTTTGCTACCAGGGAGGGGGCACTTAACCACTGAACCACATCCCCAGCCCTTTTCAATTTTTTATTTTTTGAGACAGGGCTTGCTAAGGTGCTGAGGCTGACTTTGAATTTGTAATTCTCCCGAACCCTATCATTTGGGATTTGTAATGGAGAATTAATTGATTGATTAAATAATTGACCATTGGTAATCAACTCAACTTTCAGCTCCTCTCTTCTTCCTGGGGGTTGGGGGTGGAGCTGAAAGTTCCAACCCTGTAATCCTGTCTTGGTCTGCTCAAGTCCTGAAGCTTACTGGGGGCTGCCAGCCATCTGTCAACTCACAAGTATAGAAAAAGATACTATCACTTTGGAAATTCCAAGGATTTCAGGAGTTGTATGTCAGGAAATGAAGGTGAAAACCAAATACATATTTTATAGTATCACAGCCTAGCAGTGGGATTGTTGGACCACAGGCTATTTAAAAAAAAAAAAAATTTATTGTACATATTCCTGGTATACAGTGTGATAATTTCAATACATGTGTACAATGTGTACTTGTCAAATCAGGGTGATTGTCCCCATCACCTTATCAGTATATCAATCAGTATGTTTGAAGACTTCAAGCTTCTCTCTTCCAGCTCTTCATGAAACATAATTAATAAAAGCTTTTTTTTCTCTCTCTCTCTCTTTTCTTTTTGAGGATGATAGTATTTTTCTGTTCTACAGGCCAAAAGCCTGCTCCAGGTCTCTCATAGTTTGTGATGACAATTGGCAATTCTGGCATTTCTTTTCTTATAGATGCGTTACTCTGTCTTCATAGTGTGTTCTTCCTATGTCTGTCTGTTATTATTTTGTTGAGGATTTTTATATATGTACAGTGTCTGACTTACGATGTTTCAGCTTAACAATTTTTCAAGTTAACAATACTGTGAAAGTGTACCCATATGACTGTTCCGTTTTTTTACCTTTAGTGTAGTATTCACTAACTTGAGATTTTCAACACACTCCATTATAAAATAGGCATTGTGTTAAATGATCTTGTCCTACTGTAGGTTGATGTAAATCAAGTCAGTCTCCATGCTTATTATAGATTAATTCAAGTTTTCTTTTTCAAGAGACATCTATTCAAATTTTTCTTTCAGTTTTGCTCATTTGTATATTATTAAAAATTTGTCAAGGCCGGGGATATATATATATATAAGCTCAGTTGGTAGAGTGCTTGCCTTGCAAGCACAAGGCCCTGGACTCAAACCCCAGTACTGCAAAAAAAAAAAAAAAAATGTCTATTTCACTTATTATATAATTTGTTGATGTGCAATTGTTCCTAGCAATAAAAAGAATAATCTCTTATTATCCTTTTTATTTCTGTAAGATCAGAAGCAATACTCCACTTTTATTTCTGATTTTGGTAACTTGCGTCTTCTTTTTTCTTAGCCTAGCTAAAAAGAATTGATAATTTCGTTTTTTTTTTTTCTAAGAACCCACTTTCAGTTTGGTTTATTTTTCTGTTCTGTATTTCATTTATATCTGTGGTAATCTTTATTACTTTCTTCCCTCTGCTAGCTTTGGTTTTAATCTGCTCTTTTTCCAGTTCCTTAAGGTGTAGCATTAGGCTATTGATATAAGATCTTCTTTTTAATGTTGGTGTTTTCAGTTATAAATTTCCCTTTTTGCACTGATTTTGCTTCTCATAAGTTTTGGTATGTTATATTTTTATTCCATTCATGTCCAAGTATTTTCTGATTTTTCCTTATGATTCTTCATTGACTTATTTGCTGTATAAGAGTATTTTGTATAGTTTCCACATACTTGTGAATTTCTAAGTCTACAAATTTTTCTTATTGATTTCTATTTTTATTCTTTTGTGCCTAGAAAATATACCTTGTTTTATTTCCATCTTTTGTTTTTTGTTGAAACTTGTTTTGTTACCTAACATATGGTCTTTTCTAGAGAAGGTATCATTAGAGAACAATATATATTCTGCTGTTGTTGGGTAGAATGTTCTGTACATGCCTTTTAGATCTAGTGGTTTACATGTTGTTCAAATCTTTTTCCTTATTGCTCTATTCTAGCTGTTTGGTCCATTATTGAAAGTGGGTAGTTGAAGTGTCCAATTGTTATTTTTGAACTCTTTCTACCTTTAGCTTTGTCAAATTATGGTTCATGTATTTGGGGGTCTGTTGTTAGGTGAGTGTATGTTTATCGCTGTTACAGCTTCTTGGTAGCCTGGCCCTTTTTTCAATAGCTAATGTAATTCTTTGCCTCTTATAATAGTTCTTATTTAAAGTCTATTTTTTCATCTGATGATAGGATATAATCTTCAGATCTCTTTTGGTTACTATTTTGTTTAAGTAAAAAAAAAAGCAAAAAAACAGATTCAGTTCTCCTACTATACACTACTCACCCTATATATTCACAACCCTGATCACTTATGATAAAGATGCTGTGGTTTGAATATAGTTTGTTCCCCAAGAGTTCATGTGTTAGAATAATAAATCACTCATCAGCTGTTAAATGATTCCTTGTATGACAAGTCAGTTCTCTCCTGACGTTCTCAGAATTGTCTTTTTCTTTGGCTTTCAACAGATTGAGTATAATGTGTCTTGGTGTAGTTCTCCTTGAGTTTATCTACTTTGCAGTTTTTGGACTGCCTGGGTACGTATATTAACTTTTTTGGCTAACTCGGAGGTCTTTGATCATTATTTCTTGAGATTTGACCTTTTTCTTTCTTAGCTCTCCTTCTGTGAACTCCATTATGTGTATGTTGGTACTCTTTTTGGTGCCCCAAAAGTCTCTTAGGCTTGTCTACTTTTTTAATTGTTTTTTTTTTTTTCTTTTTGAACTGGATAATTTCACTTGCACTATGGTAATTTTAACCTTTTTGTTTTTGGCACCAGGAATTAAACCCAGGGGCATTTAACTAGTGTGCCACATTCCCAGCCCTTTTGTTCATTTTTTTTCTTTCTTACTATTAGATAAACTTTAAAGAATATGTTTAATGACAGATGTTCTTCACCTTGGTATTCTCCTCCATGCACAGAAACACTGCTGTCTTTGCCTTGGACTGTAACAAGCTGACAAATGTGAAGTAGAAGGGGAGAGGAATCTTCAGTGTAAACAAGAGTTTGTATTAGGATTTTTAGAACTTAGAAGTCACTCTTTCCAGATAATTGCTTCAGAGGAGTCTACTTGATAATGCAGTTGATTTGCATGACAGTGTCAGGGAAGGTTTTCCAAGAACACATTCAGCTGATACAGATGGTTTCTCCCCTTCAGAATAATTGCAAACAAGATTAAAATTGCATTCAGGAGCTATTCCAGCTGGCTTTTGGCTTCTTCTGATGTATGCTTCTCAGCCTCCCGCCACCAGAGTCCCTTTTTGTTCTTTTTTATTTCAATTTTGAGATAGGATCTTGCTAACTTGCTGTGGCTGTCCTCAAAATTTTAATTCTCCTGCCTCAGCCTCCTAAGCTGCTGAGATTACAGGCATGCACCACTGTGCCCATTGGTAATTTTGACCTATATTTATTATGCTGAATCATATGCCTCCCTACATCTGCTATTGAAGCCCTTTAGTAGATTTTAAATTTTTGTTACTGTTCTTTTCAATTCTAAAATGTCTAGTTTTTTCTTTCTTATTATTTCTCTCTATATATTGTTATTCCCTGTTCATTGATGTTACACATTGTTCTCTTGGTTTCTGGGAGCTCTTTGAATATATTTAAGACAGTTACTTAGAAAATCTTTGCTAGTTGTTCCACTTTGTATGTTATCTCAGCAAAAGTTTCCATTAATTTCTTTTTCCTGTCAGTGGGCCATGATTTCTTAATTGTTTGAATGCTTAGTTTTTCTTATTGTTGTTGAGTATTGGAAATTTTTAATATTATGATGTGCAAAAAGGAAAAAAATGTAAACACTTATAGTCTGTCATCTTCGCATTTGACTCTGCGTTGGAACACTAGTTCATCGCTTACCCAGGTCTCTTGCAGCTCTGCTATAGATTTGTCCTTAGCTTAAGGATCAGCCAGAGGTGAAGGCTCATGGTCTTCTCAGGTCTCTTCTGAGCATGCATCCTGCCCTGATTGTTCATGTACCTTTCTGTTGTCCTGGTCTACTTGCACCCTCTTCAGAGTCCTTTTTCCTCAAAGATGCTCAGTCCCACTCTTTTCTTGGCTTTTGACATGTCTGTTGTTTGCATCCACCATTATTTTGTTCTAGGTAGTGAATACGTTGTGTTCATTTATCCTTCTGTATTTTTTAGACACTTCCTCTTCTTACATAGGCCTCTTAAGTTAGTCCTGAGAGGACCCACAGACAAATAAAAAGACATAAATAGTTCCTTGGGAATCTGTTCCCTTTTTATGGTTATCGAGATCAGGTTCTTACACCAGTAGAATGGTACAGCATCTTCAGGACTGCTGTGTGGCCAGGTGGGAGTTGAAGAAAGGGCAAGTTAAAATACTGCAGAGCTTCCCTACCCGGTTTCAGTTGCTCTCTTCCTGGTTAGGTATTCACTTGGTTGCTGTAAACTTTCCGCTCTCTGCCCAAATTCCAGACTCTCTGACAGCCATGCAGTGATCTTTCTGTTTCTGAGGTGGGATGGTCTTTCATGCTCCCTACTTGGCCATTTCGGCTGTTGTTTTTACCAATGCATTTTATTCGAAAGCACATTCTGGCCTACTTTCATAGTCTGAAGTTCAAATGTCTTGTTTTTGTCTGCTCAACTCATGTACTGCCATGGGGCTTGTCTGGATTCTGGGTGGTACTCTTCACCCTAGATCGGGTCTCAGTAGTTTTGACTGTAGATTCTGATTGGTTTTATGTATGAGACATTTGGTAGTAATCACAGGACTTCATTAACAGATGTACAGGATCCCTTTCTTTAGGTTCCTCCTGATTCTGCCCCTTCTGTGTTTAGTGTAGGGTGAGGAAAAGTGGCAGCACCCCTTCTGTGTAGCCATCATACTTAGGGGGGAACAGGAATAGCACCCTTGCTTTGCTCGTACTTGCTGGGTGTCTGGTGAGGCCTCAGCTTCCTTCACAGTCTCCTCAACTCAGCACCCATTGGGAGGGGAGGGAACTGCTTAACCTGCTTTTGCTTATTGCTGACAGAGCCAGCTGACAGGCTTCATGCCCCTCTCAGTGCTTGGTTGGGAGCAAAAGGGGTACCGTGTTAGGGTTCCATTCTGCAGGGCCCTCCTCTTCTCATCCTGTATGACCTCTACTGGCTAAAGGAAGTGGGCTTTTGCTAACTTTTTGGTGGTGGTTGTTTTATCTGCACCCTTTGGTAGTTCTGGGTTATAGGCTGTTCTGGTGTCCAAATTAGTATATATAGGAGGCAAAATTCCAAGGAATTCATCATCAGGTCTTTCCTAGATTCCAGAAGACTACCAGTTCTACTTTTTTCTGCCCAAATTTCGAATCTTCTGATGTATGCTTTCTATGTGTGTCCAGTGTTTTCAGCTGTAGTCAATGGGAGCTTTTTGGTTGATGTGCTTATTCCATTATGACTTGAATAGGAACTCAATTCCCAAAACCATTTATTGAGTGAATGAGTAATTGAACTAATGGATCTTGGCCCTAACTTGCTCGTGATTTATGTGGCTGACAGTGTTACAATAGATACAGTATTAGGTGAATTAAGACAGATTTCTATGAGAGCTCATAGGCAAAGTCCCCCACAAGACTGCCTCCTTTTAGACCCCAGCTCCAAGTGTCAGGGTCCACCTGCATTTATAACTGATAGGCTATAAATTCAGGAGTTCCTGTTAGCATCCTGGGTTCAATAGTTGCTAAAACCATGCAGAGTGTATGCTCACAATTACCTTTTTCTTTTCTTTTCTCGGTGCTGGTGATTGAACCCAGGGCCTTGTGCTAGTGAGGCAAACACTCTACCAACTGAGCTGTATTCCCAGCACACAATTACCATTTTTTTCCAAAGGATAAAATTTAGAAGGAGCACATACGTAGCTGGTGGCTGTGAGAGGAAGGGTGAGGGGTTCGGGTACGCTTTTTTCTTGTAGAATCTAGCATATCACCCTCCCAGCAAATCAGAGTGTTCCCCAATCAGGAGGTTCCTCTGAGCACCTATGTTCAGAGTTTTTATTTTGAGTTTACATAGGCATGATTGATTAAATTATCAACCATGTGATTGAACTCAGTCCTCGGTACTCTCTCCTAGAGGTCTTGCTAACCTAAAGTTCATCCCTTTACCAATGTGGATGACCATCGCCCAACCTGCTGCTATCTTGGGTCATGTGAGTCACCTCGTTAGCATAATAAGCACATTCCCTTCACTTAGCAACTTCCACAGGATTAAGCCTCTGTGCCCTAAACTGGCACATAAACACTTTTTTGGTACTGGGGATTGAACCCAGGGGCACTTTATCACTGAGCTGCATCTGCAGCCCTTTTTATATTTGTTACTGAGACTGCCCTCAAGCTTGCAACCTTCCTGCCTCAGCCTCCCAAGTTGTTGGGATTACAAGTGTGCACCACCACACAGGGCCCAGCATAAATTCTTAACATTCCTTATTGTACTATATTCATCGATTAGATTTCTTGGAGAATGTGGCATTTGAAAGATGGATAGGATTTAAACATTTAGAAAGGGCTGAGACAGTAGCATTATTAATAACTGGGTGAAACACATGCAGAAGTACAAAGTTCGATATATAGAAATATATCCAGTACTTTTTTAGTGTTAGTGTAGAACATATGAAAGGGAAGAGTAAGAAGTAAAGCCAGATTTGGTCTATCATTTAATGATATTTATTCATCATAGACTCTTGTTCTTACAGAGCTGAAGAAAGAAGAGATTTATTCATGTTTTTCCGAAGCCTACATTTTTTCGTGGAGTGGTATGAATATCGTAAGCGCACATTTAAACATTTCAAGGTAAAGTCTAAAGTCTTTGGATTTAAACATGTATGGAAAATGAAACTGGTTGTAAATTTGGGGATTCAGCCATAATATACCTTACTTTAAGTTTTCAAAAAATAGAAAATACTTTCATTGACTTCAAGATTTTGCAGTTATTTGTAATAAATGGAGGAGAAGCTTGAGTATAAACCAGTGACTAATTTATATTGTGGGATATTTTGAAAGAAATGTAGTAAAATTCTAATGTATTTTAAGATATACATTTTGAAAAATCAGTCTTTCAAGGGTACTTGAAATAAAACAAATTCTAATAAAGAATGCACTCATAGTAGGTTTGTCATGAAGTACTGTAATCTTAACTTCCTGAGCGAGACTGCATTTTGAACTCCTTAATTTTTGCACATTTTTAGTTTAAATACTGACATCTGATTTTTGTGAAATAATGCTTCTTTAGGCTGGTAGAGATACTTTAAAGTCCTAATCTTTAGTTGTTTTGTGTGTTTAACCAGAATTGTGTTTGACTGTTCAGTAATCCTTCAGGTCTGTCTTAGTTTGATAGCATCAAGTTATCGACCACAGTGAACCATACAAAAAACAGTTCTTAAAGAATCAACATAAAATTTCAAGGTTCATGTTCCTTAAAAAGCCTAATGGGTCATGACTATTGTTTTTAAGATTGGCACTAACTCTTCTTTGTTTCGAGTTCTATTCCTTTTTTTTTTTAATTATAAAATTTATTCTATTTGGCATAACTAATAAAATTTGTCAGGCATAGTATTTTATCCAGAATGAAACATGGTCACTTCCCATGCTATAGCCCCTTGAGGCATTCTCTTGATTTTGTTACATCTTCTTGTAAGTAGTCTTGTGCCAGGACAATTAAGTATCTCTGCTTCACAATGGGTAACATATAATGACTGGGAAGTTTGCTGGCAGTTTCGTGGCAGTGAATGAACCTCCTAATACTGCTGTTTCGTCATGGCACCGGAGTGGCTGTGGTCCCCATTTCCTTGGCTGGTTTGACTCTAGCTGCTCTCCAGGCAGGTGAAGAAGTATAATTGGTATGTTGTTTCTATGGAGGATAGAACATTCTATGAGCCAGTTTTTGCTGGTGATAACATAACTAGGATTGAAAAATTTTAAAAAAACTGATCTTTTCTACAGCCATCACCATCAACCTTCTCTTTTCATTATCCAAAACTGAACCTCTCTACCCATCAGTTCCCATTCCCTCCTGGCCCCAGCCCCTGGTAACCACTATTCTATTTTCTGTTTCTATGAATTTGACTATTCTAGGTACCTCATAGAAGAGGAGCATTCTTTTGTCTGGATTATTTCACTTCATAGTTTGTCTGTATTGGCATGTTTCAGGTTTCCTTTTCAAGGCATGATATTTTCTTGTGTGGATATATTACATTTTGCTTATCCTTCTGTCAGTTGATGGGCACTTGGGTTGTTTCCATGTTTTGGCTGTTGGAATAATGCTGCTATGAGCATAGGTGTACTGGTAGCTCTTCACATGTCCCTGCCCTCAATTTTTTTCAAGTATGTGTCTAGACATGGAAATGCTGGATCATAGGACGGTTCTAAGTTGATTTTTTTTTTTTTAATCACAAAATGGTTTTCACAGCAGCTGTACCATTTTACATCCTATTAACAAAGTATAAGCGTTCCCGTTTCTCCATAACCTCTCTAACACAGTGGTATTTTCTGGTTTTTGTTTGATGATTTCATTGTTTTCTTAATAGCCAGTCTAATAGGTATGAAGTGATATCTCATTGTGGTTTCGATTTGTATCTTTCTAGTAGATTAGCAATGTTAATGTCTTTTCCTGTGTTTACTGGCCATTAATATGTTTAATGTGGAAGTCCTTTTCCCATTTTTTAATTAGTATTTTTGTTGAATTGTAAAAGTTCTTTATATATTGTAGATATTGATTTCTTATCAGATATATGATCTGCAGTTTCTTTCTCTGGATGAAGTGTCTTTTGATGCACAAATAATTTTAATTTTCATAAAATCCTATTTGTCAAATGTTTCTATGCTGCCTATGTTTTTGGTGTCATATCTAATAAATTATTACTAAGTTAATTGTCATAAAGATTTATCTGTTTTCTTCTAAGAATTTTATTATTTACCTCTGAAGGCTTTGTATTTTATCTTTGTTTGTTTCTTGGGGGTTTTTGGTTTGTTTGTTTAGTTTTGGTATCAGTAATTGAACCCAGGGGCACTTAACCACTGAGACGCACCCATGTCCTGCTCTTTTAATTTATTTTTCATTTGTTAACTTTCCATACTTCAATTTTTTTAAAGTTGTAGGTGGACACAATACTTTCATTTTATTTATTTATTTTTATGTGGTGCTGAGGATCGAACCCAGTGCCTCACATGTGCTAGGCAAGCACTGTACCACTGAGCCGCTACTGCAGCCCCTTTTTTTATTTTTTATTTTGAGACAGAGTCTTGCTAAGTTGCTTAGGGACTCAGTAAGTTGTCGAAACTGACTTTGAACTTGTGATTCTCCTAAAATTTTTGCCACCTGCACCTCAGGTAGAGCATTAATCTCCAGGCTATATAAAGAACTCAAAAAAAACTTAATACCAAAACCCCCCAGATAACCCAGTTGATAAATGGGCAAAGACTATATGAAAAAATGTTCAACATCTTGAGCAAGTAGAGAAATGAAAATTAAAACTACACTGAGATTTTATCTTACTCTAGTCAGATGGCAATTATCCAGAATACAAGTAACAATAAATGTTGGCAAAGATGTGGGGAAAAAGGTACCCTCATACATAGTTGGTGGGACTGCAAATTGGTGCAACCACTCTGGAAAGCAGTATGGAGATTCCTCAGAAAACTTGCATATACCCAAAGGACTCAAAATCAGTATACTATAGTGACATGGCCACATCAATTTTTCTAGAAGCTCAGTTTACAATAGCTAAGCTATGGGACCAATCTTAAGTGCCTTTCAACAGATGAATGGGTAAAACAATGTGGTTTATATACACACAATGGAATATTACTCAGCCATAAAGAAGAATAAAATTATGGCATTTGCTAATAAATGGATGGAACTGGAGACTATCATACTAAGTGAAATAAGCCAATGCCCCAAAACCAAAGGCTGAATGTTCTCCCTAATATGTCATATCAAGTTAAGTGTTTCATAAATTGCTTCAGGAAACATGTTGCTAAGCATACATCTCTTAGGTATGGGCAAGAGGAATGTTGCTTTAGGAACTTTATTAATTAATTTATTTTTTGGTGCTGGGGGATTTGAACCCAGTCCCTCATGCATGCCAGGCAGGCACTTTACCACTGAGTCACATCCCTAGCCCTGGTTTAGGAACTTTAATCTGGCAGCACTGAGTCTTTGTAAATTGTTAGATGGAAGATTAGATTTTTACCATTCAATGTTGGTGTTCATTGCGGTATTTGGAATGTTGCTGAGAAGCTTTGTCGTGAATATTCAGTTTGGGTGAATGTGTATGTGCATGGGCAGGTGGCACATTGTATGCAGTAAGACACTTTGTTTCCATTTCTTATGTTTGAACAAATTTATTGATGAGACCCTGATTCCTATAATGTAAAAAGAAAATACTTTGCTATTATTTCATATTTGAAAATCTTTACAGTAGAGGAATCTTATTGTTCTCTGAGAAATGGGATAGACTTGATTCTTTTTTTTTCCTCATAAGCTTACTGGTTTTATCTTGCTTGACTTTTTAAATGTTTTATGATAGGCTTAGAATATTAATATTTAGATAAAAGAAAATAGTTTTACTCTTTTACTTAAGATTTTAACTGTGTGACCACAAAGTAAAACAGTGTGAACCTTTCTATATTAGCTCTTTATCAGAGAATAAAGTTCTACCTTTTGGAAAATTTTGCCTAAGTATGAGACTATGTCCTTTTTCTTAGGCTAAATGAAAATAGAGTAAAATAGCTGCCTTGATGGGAAGAAAACAAAGTTCCTACTTCATAGTAAATAATGATGGATCATAAAAGAAAAAATATTGGAGATCACTAGGAACATTTAGCTGTTTTAAACCTGCCTTAAATGTTTTTGAGATACAGTAAAGGGCAGGAAAGACAATTGAAAGTTTCTTGGACTTCTCGTCTTCCTTTATTAGTAATGGGAATAATACATCCAAATGTGGGTATTTATATAAAAACATGCCTTTTAAATGGTAGACTAGTATAAAGTAGAGGGTCGAGGACTTTTTTAGTGCTGTTTAAATATTTTCACATTACATAGTTTTGAACTTAGAGATTCTGTTATGTAAGATTTTTCAATATCCATGTTTAAAACATAAAATTCCATCTTGGTAGGATAAAAAGTTAATATTAAACTAATATTTATGATCCTTAGACATTGTTCAGACAGATTATATGTATATGTACTTTAGCTTGCATGCAGTCTTGATAGGGGTTAAAAGTATGACCCTATAGGTAATCTTTTTAAGCAAATAAAACTGTTTGGATGCTTTCCCAGGATGATTGGGTTGCCCTCCAGGCGAATCTCTTCAATCCGATCCCGAATATAACGAGTGTCATTAGCCTTGCAGAATGTATCATCTGTAATTGATGTTATGTTGTTAAACTGAAAAATAAAAGGAAAAAAATTGATCACAAGTCGTAAACCACCCATCTGTTGCTATGTAGTAGGAACCCATGGACTATTTTATTGAAAAAGTGTTAAATATCATACTGTGTATCTCATGGTAATAAAACTCTGTGCAATCTGAGTACCCTTTTATATGTGTGCAATTATTTTGGAAGAATAGACTACTCACTATTAGAGTAATATTTGTGTAACACAAAGTTCTGAATATAAATAGCTTTATACTAAATGGAGAAAGTATCCTATTCTAGAATGTCATTTTCAAAAAGGTACTGTGTCCTTAAGGTATTCTCTAAGGAAGTAAAACAAGTTGGAATTCTTAGGATTCTGAAAGACCAATTTTAGTTTCTTTACATTCCTCCTATAGTTTTGCATTCCCTACTTGATGTTGTACTAGAAAGTCTCCAGAAGCAAGTGTTCTCCACTGTTGGGAGAAAGAGACATAAATCAGAAGTCCCAGTGCCCCTCACTTCAAGTCCATGTGTTAAGATTAGCTCGGATGCCAAGTGTACACTGGACACAAATCCCAGTAGAGAACAGACTTTACACCTATAGAGGACTGTTCACCAGGTGTGCTCTGGTTTCAACCTCAGTGTCTGGGCAGGAGGGTGCATTGGATAAGGATTGATACTTCTGATGAGCATTGAGCCATTGACTGCCATAGTCATCTAACCATGATTTACAAGTGACTTTCCCAATGAGTTTTAAGAATGAGTCATAGGTAATTAAAGCCAAATATTGTGAAAGGAACAATTGTACCTGAAGATGAATTATACGTAGACTTTCTGGTAAATTAGGTGGCACAGATTCCAGGGAATTGTGGTCCAAGTAGAGGAAGGAGAGGTTATTCAGTTTCTGTAAGGAAAATTTAGTTTGAGTGTTATCAAGGTCTGTGTATTCCCTCATGGAATTCAAGCAATATATACAAAAGGATATTGGTATGAACATATATCAATAGTACATATGTTTGGTATGATGGTTTCTTGTTTCGGTTGTCATTGTTTGACTTCACAAATAGTGTGTTTTGGTCCTTTATGGCATTTATGATGACCAGCAGAGTTTTGCTGCTTCATCTCACCTCCAAATACCAAGCTCTGATGCCATCATCTTCTGGGTCCTTTCGAATTTGTCTTGGAAGCCGCTTAATAAGTTTACTTACTATGTGGGACTTACTTTTTGGATCCTGACGCGACCCTAACCTCTTGATTCTGAAGTTTCCCTTTTTTTTTTCTTTTTAAAAATATTCTTAGTTGTAGTTGGACACAATATCTCTTATTTATTTATTTACTTATTTATTTGTTTATTTTATGTTGTGCTGAGAATCGAACCCAGGGTCCCACACATGCCAGATAAGCACTCTACCACTGAGCCACCACCTCAGCCCCAGAAGTTTCCCATTTCAGCTCCACCAATTTGTAATAAAATGGTCACACCTAAGAGATGTATGCTTAGCAACATGTTTCCTGAAGCAATTTATGAAACACTTAACTTGATATGACTTTTTCCATGAGGAATTTATGTTGGATTTCATGAACACTCACTCACTATTGTGTATCATTACGTACTGTTGTTTTCTTAGACATTACTTTTACCTTAACTTTGATATGCATTCTGTGCCAGATCTTACTAATTCTTTTCTGTGCTATTATTCAGATTCCATTGTATGCATTCTATCTTTCCAACATATGGATACCAAGCACCTATCTTCCCAGTGGGCTTCATTTACATGAATTACAGTAACCTTATTGTACCAGTGCCTGCTGTAATCCTAGGGCATTTAGCAAAACTACAAAGAAACCAAATTTATCATTTTCATTACAAGTTGTCATGAATCTGTTCTGTATGTGTAAAACACAAAATACTTAAAACATTTCTCCCCCCGCCCTGCTATGGAGTCTCACTGTCTTACCTAGACTGGCCTTAAACTCTTGATTTCAAATGATTCTGTGTCCCAGCCTTCCAAATAATTATGACTATAGGCATGTGATGCACTGCCCGGCTCTAAATGTTTTTTGTTTTTTAATGAAATGTGGATCATCTTGGTAAGTTTTAACATGCCGGTTATTCAGAGAATGACCTACTTAAATGAATATGTTTTAAGAAGTGAGTATGCTTTTAAAAAGTCTGGCCCCTTAACTTCTGAGTTCCTTATCAGAAACATCAGAAGAACTCTGATCTAACTTTAAAATCTCTCTTCAAATTGAAAAAGGATGTCTTAAATATAAATGAAAAGGGAAGAGAAGTAAAATATTTTTAAACATTTTCAAGAGACTGTATTTGTAGACAGATTATATATTATATCAAAAACTTTATGATAATATGTATTTGATAATATTAGGTTCTTATATTAGATATTATCTTAGAAATTGTAAACCATGACTTTTGTTGTTATTTTTGAGATAGGGTCTCACTGTTTTGCCCAGGCTGGCTTCGAATTTGGGATCCTCCTGTCACAGCTTCCCATGTAGCTGGAATTATAGGCATGCACCACTTTGCCTAGCTTAGCCTTGCCTTTTGAGTGAGGTTATATCTATTGCCAACAGTAACTCGATCATTTCATCTGAGGCTACCTTCCAGGAGTCTGGGCTGAGGTGATTACTTCTGAGACATCTTGGCTACCTAAAGCAAAGTAAATCACCTTCCCCTCTTCCTACAAAATATTTTCTTGAATTACCAAATTAATGATATTTGTAATTCTTAATACATATAGAATTTTGCATTGTCACCATCATGAAATTCAAAAGAAAGTCTGCTTATAAAATTTTATAGTCTAAAAAAAAAAAAAAAAAAAATTTTATAGTCTAATTTTTTTACATATTAAAACTCAAAATTCATTGTTTACTTTTGGAACTTTTTCATAGCATTTATAAATTGCTAATGCTTAAAAGAAAAAGAAACAAAATTCCAATTTTAAATTTTTGTGGGTTATAAGTGCCCTGAGAGACCAACCGGATCTGTTTGAAGATTTGCTGAATAAATAACTGAACAACTGGGAGTCAGTATAGCATCGTAAAACACTATCAAGGTCATGTAGTGTTAAGTGAGGTACAGGCATAAGCTAGGCTGAAAGAGTCAAACAGAATGTTCATTTGATATGAAAGAAATATCTTCATTAATTAAGTAAAAATAGTTTTAAATCATCATGTAAACAAACTCTGGGTGAGGTGTCCTACCCCTCTCATCCCAGCAACTATGGAGGCTGAGGCAGGAGGACCATTTGAACCCAGGATTTCAAGTCTGGCAAGATAACGAGACCATTTCAAGAGAGAAAGAAAGAAAGGAGTCGGAATTATTGACCAGAGTTTCTCTCTTTTAATATATTATCACTGAAACTGTGTTCAGCCATATGATGAAATACTTACTTTGAATGTATTTGCTTTGATCCCTCTGCTCTTGATTTTGTTGTATTTTGCATTAAATAAAGTGAGCTTTGGAGGAAGAACTGGAAGTCTCAGTAGTTGATTTTCAGCAAGTGAAAGCTCTTCTAACAGAGAAAGTTTTGAGAAAGTACCATCTTCTATGTCTTCTATCAAATTTCCCGTGAAATCAAGTCTTCTTAAGTTAGCTTGAGGGAAAATATGAAGTTAGAATCTTGTTGACTGAAGAAAGCATTTGTTTAACAGATCATATCTTCTTTAGTGCCTGTTAGAGTGTCTACTCAGGAAAGTTGTTTGTTGTTATCATTTGTTTTCTTTTGTGTTTATAGTGCTAAAAATAGAACTTCAGTCTTTGCATATGCTGGGCAAGGCTACCATGTGATGCATCCCAAGTCGCATCAGTAAAATTTTGTTGAACACTGCATGTCTCTCTCTGTCTAATGATGTTTTGTCTAACTGCAGTCCTAGAATCTCAGATTTGGAAGGGATTTTAAGTAGTCTTTCCATCCTCTTCTATTTGAATTTCTCAGGATGTATAGGATTGAAAGAAATTCTTCTTACAAATCATGGAAAGGAAGCATAACATTTGATTGACTGGAATCATGTAATTTGTAGTTTTGAAAAAAAAATTTTTTTTTGCCAGTACATTGTGGATATGTTACCTTACTCTCTCTATGCCTTATTGCTTAAATGTTCCCTGATTTGCAAAAGTGGTGCAGATTAAGAAATTCAGTGTGTATATGTATATGTTTATCACTTTTTTCTGGGATGATTAGGAAATACAGTTGGTTCTCATTCACAGTAGTCTTTTCTCCTCCCCCTGTGGTACTAGGAATTGAACTGAGGAGTCCTCTACCACTGAGCCACATCCCCAGTCCTTGTACTTCAGAGAGAGAGGGTCTCACTGAGTTGATTGTGTCCTCCCCTAGTTGCTGAGGCTGGCTTTGAACTCTTGATCCTCCTGCCTCAGCCTCCCAAGCTGCTGGGATTACAGGTGTGTACAACCATGCCTGGCCCCCAGCCCTTTTAAAATTTTTAAATTTTGAGACAAGGTCTTACCAACTAACTGAGGCTGGCCTTGAACTTGTGTTCCTCCTGCCTTGACTTTCCAAGTAGCTGGAATTACAGGTAAGTACCCACTATGCCTGGCCACAATAGTCATTTCTATAATGTTGCTTCAAATATTGAATTAGTGAATACTGAGCCATCACTTCAAGGGGAATTACAAGATTAAGTTCCCATTAGCCTCTAGTCAGTTATTTTTGTCAGCCAGTTGCTACTGTTGTATGTTTTTGTTTAAAGATAACTTGTTTAATGTACCTTGTTGGGTCATTAGCATTGCACTATTAACTTATGCCTAAATGTATCTTCTCAGGCACATGTATTTTCTCTGTAAGGCACATCACAGCCTTCTTGCACTTAGAAATGCTACTGAGCACTACAGCACTACTCTTGGGCTATTTTCTTTTTTTTTTTTTTTTTCGGTGCTGGGGATTGAACCCAGGGCCTTCAAGGCAAGCACTCTACCAACTGAGCTATCTCCCCAGCCCTCTTGGGCTATTTTCAACGGTAAAATCATCAACAAAAAGGACAAAACTGTGAAAAACATTGCACAAAATAGACTGAATGAACATTTATTTACTGTGTGAGGACTGAAACAAGAAGAGAGTTTTGCTTTGTTTAACCTCAGCTGGGTATGCATTTGAATAAATCAATTTTTTTTTGCTTCTCCATGCATATCTGCTAATGATCACAAAAGTATGATGTATTGATTTGAAGATTACAAATAGACTTTAGCAAGTAGGTGAATTGGCAAATAAGGGATCCCAAGTCATGAGGATGAAATGTACTTCATTCCACAGTTAGGAGCTACTAGTGGCAGTGTGAATGCATTTACAGTTAATTTAGTACAGTGAGGCAGTGTGCATTTCTTTGTGTGTTTTTCTTCAGGAACACTTCTAAACATCAGTCTAAGAAACTGAGAAGAAATTAGTGATACAGGACTGGGGTTTGGTGCTGAAGAAGTAAAGCCTTCTGGTATACAAATAACAACACCCTTTTTGGGTTAAGGTTTACTAGGAAGCCATGAGTCCAGCATTGTTAATGACCTAGGAAAGTTAAATGCCACTGTTTGCAGCACTGTTCCTATCTAAGGAGTTGGGTGCTTTTTAATGGTGATGCCTGGCTCCTGCCAGACCTGGATCAGAACCTCTGGGAAGTAGATCTTTGTATTAGTATTTTAAAAATACATGCCCAGATATTTTTAATATGTAGCCAGGTTTGTAAACCATGAGTAAAAATGAAGAAAAACAGTTCCTTTGCTTTCACAGTAAAGATGGAATACAAATGCAATGGTTAGAGAAGTATTGTAGTTACATTGGTACTGCTCATGATCCACAGCAAAGTGGATCAGTCCTTCCTTCCTGTTTCATTTTAGAGGTTCTAGAAATCAAACCCAGGGCTTGGTGCATGCTAGGCAAGCTCTCTGCCACTGAGCTATATGCCTAGCCTGTAAATTGGATATTGAGGTGTTAGGGTTGAGAAATATATACCTATGAGACAGGCTGTTGACACAGACATCAATCACCAATAAAGGATGACAGAGAGTCAGAGGGGAAAGGAGATTCACTAACAAACCAGTGGTTTTTGTGAAGTGTGTGGATACCTATATACTCACAGTGACAACCCCAGATGTGGTAGGCTACAAGTACGTATAAACTTATTTATATGAGTTAGTAGTCCTGTCTTATTTAAACTTAACTTACGCATGTCTGCAAAATCTTTAGCAGTCAGCTTTTTAATTTTGTTGAATCGTGCATAAAGATAGGCCGATTCCTTTGGCAAGGGTGGTACAGCATCGATGTCAACTTCTTCACAGTATACAGAACCGCTTAAACAAACACATAAGAGGCACGTGGGCATTTCTAAATTGGGAAACAAAATCATGAAAATATAAAAAGCAGTTTGAAAATATTTAGCCTCTAGTAGTAAAATTATTTGTATTAAAAGGTTACTACTAATTTGAAAAGATATTTTACAGAATCATATATGACAGTAGTAAAGATATTTAGTAATGTTAGCCAGTGACCTACATGGTCCTTGATGATTAGAATTTTTAAAGTCTAAAACAGAATTTTAAAATCTATAATCCAAACTTTGTTTATTCTGTTTTAGAAGTGATTGCTTAATTGTTGACTTGATTGACAGTTACATTTCCCATTTGAATCCAAAAGTTTCATAACACAGAAGTTAAGGTAAACAGGAATTTGATTTATCAAATTTGGTATGTCAGAAACTTATTTCAGATTTGGTCACAGTGGCTAATGACTTTAGAAACCGCTAGTTAAATGAACAAAACATTTACTTGGAAATTAGTCATCACAGGCACTGTTCAGATCCCAAGTCTGAATTCCACTTGAGTTGACTTGATTCAGGGTAACTTGGGAAGATATTTGTGCCCCAGCTCATTGATGGCATTTATTTGTCCTATTTCTTTCCTTTAACCTGGAGCACTTCCTTAGCCTTCGTTTTTTGTATCATTTAAAAAAAACATTTTTTTTTAATCAGACCTTAATTCATACTCTAGCCCGTTTACTCATCCATAAACTTTCATTGTATGTGCCTGGAGTAATAAAAAGATGTGATCCTTGGCTTCAGCAACTCAGTTGATTGACAGAGTCAGAAAGAAACAGACAATTGTCCAGCAATGTTATTAAGTGCTGTGACATACTTGGGTGCAGAGGTACAGTTCTAACCTCTGTAACACACAGGTTCTCAGAAGTGATCTGCTACATTCAGGCCAGAAGGGTCAAGAGGATCCAGGAAAACCAGGAATGGAGGGTTAAAAGTGGGGGTGTTTGAGTTGATTCCAATCAGACAGAACAACAAGAAAAAATGCTCAGAGGTGAGCGAGCACAGCTTGTTCAGGGAATTCCAAATGTTTAAGAACATCTAGAGCCAAAATGTTTTGTGCTAGGTCAAGGGAGGGCAGTAAGGTTAGAATAGATGAGGACAGAGTGATAAATAGGCACCAGATCACAAAGGACTTTGTGTGACATACTAGAGAGATTGGATTTTTTTTTTCCTGAAAGTGATGGAAAGCAAATGAAGAATTTTAAGCAGGGAAGAGACATGATCAAATTTGCATTTTAGAAATAGCAACAGCATGGAGGATGGGTTGGAAGGAGATGAGACTGGGAGTAGGGAGAATAATTTAATAGGCTACTACAATGATAAGTGAAAAATGATGAGGGCCTGAACTCAGCTAAGAGGTAGCAGGTGGTTAGAAGTCAAAAGATAGAAATGACAGGTCATGGCTTCTGATCATTTTTAGAGAGCAAGGAGGCTAGGTGACCCCCATCCCCACATCTTCTGACTTGGCATCTGGAAGAGTGACAGTAGAGAAGGAAAGGAATAGGGGAAGAGAATGAATATGTATCTATTTCCTTCCATGTTCCAAGCACTATTTGAGGAATTTTACATGTATTGCTTTATTTAGCCTTCACAATAAACCCAGGAAATGGGTGTTATTAATCCTTTCTTCCAGATTAAAAAATAAAAACAAAAATGTAAAATTGAGAGAGCTCAATTCACCAGGTTATGGCCAACACAGGTATTTTTCAGACTCTGGCCTGGGAGAAACAAATGGGATACATGTTGTTTCTGTTTGTACATGGAGTAAAGGCATACCATTTGCATATTTATACATTTACATAGAGTAATGATGTTTGATTCATTCCGTTATTTTTTTCCTTCCCCCTCACCCCTCCCACCTCTCTTTTCCCTCTATATAGTCCCTCCTTCCTCCATTCTTACCCCCCTCCCACCCCCCATTATGTGTCATCATCTGCTTATCAATGAGATCATTTGTCTTTTGGATTTTTGAGATTGGCTTATCTCACTTAACATGATATTCTCCAATTTCATCCATTTGCCTGCAAATGCCATAATTTTATTATTCTTTATACCTGAGTAATATTCCATTGTATATATATACCACAGTTTCTTTATCCATTCATCAATTGAAGGGCATCTAGGTTGTTTCCACAGTCTGGCTATTGTGAATTGAGCAGCTATGAACATTGATGTGTCTGTATCTTTGTAGTATGCTGATTTTAAGTCCCTTGGGTATAGGCCGAGGAGTGGGATAGCTGGGTCAAATGGTGGTTCCATTCCAAATTTTCTAAGGAATCTCCAACTGCTTTCCAGAGTGGCTGCACTAATTTGCAGCCCCACCAGCAATGTATGAGTGTACCTTTTTCCCCACATCCTCTCCAACACCTATTGTTGCTTGTATTCTTGATAATCACCATTCTAATTGGGGTGAGATGGAATCTTAGTGTAGTTTTGATTTGCATTTCTCTTATTACTAAAGATGGTGAACATTTTTTCATATGTTTGTTGATTGCTTGTAGATCTTCTTCTGTGAAGCTTCTGTTCATATCCTTAGCCCATTTGTTGATTGGGTTATTTGTATTCTTGGTGTAGAGTTTTTTGAGTCCTTTATATATTCTGGAAATTAGTGCTCTATCTGAAGTATGAGTGGCAAAGATTTTCTCCCACTCTGTAGGCTCTCTCTTTGCATTGCTGATAGTTTCCTTTGCTGAGAGACAGCTATTTAGTTTGAATCTATCCCAGTTGTTGATTCTTGCTTTTATTTCTTGTGCTGTGGACAAGCACTCTACCACTGAGCTCCAGCCTTGTATGCTTTTTTTTTTTTTTGGTACTGGGATTGAACTCAGGGGCACTTTACCCCAACCCTCTTTTGTATTTTATTTAGAGACAGGGTCTCACTGAGTTGCTTAGCACCTCACCATTGCTGAGGCTGGCTTTGAACTCGCCATCCTCCTGTCTCAGCCTCCGGAGCCGCTGGGATTACAGGTGTGCAACACGGCACCCAGCTCCTGTATCATTTTTAAAAAGCGAAAGCCCTTCACCCCCCATGCTATCCCCTGGCATTTATTTTGCAGAAGTTCTTTCTGTTAGGGTTTGTCTGAGGTCTTCATTTTTTGGCTGGAATACCTTAAAAATGGTATTGCATTCTCAGTGTTGCGTGTCCAGAAGCTCAGGGTATCTGTCTCATTCCTGATAATGACTTTGGTGATTTGGTTAAAATGGTGTGTGCCATGTTTCTCACTTTGTAAAGTTACTATTTTTCATCTTGTAATAAATAAATATCTTCTGAGAAATACTTTGAGACAAAAATAGAAATGTTTGATGTGTCATCAAACTTTTACCCAGTTTTAGGATCCATCAGTGATTTTTAAAATTTTTAAAATTTTTTTAGTTACAGATGGACACAATACCTTTATTTATTTTTCTGTGTGGTGCTGAGGATCAAACCCAGGGTCTCATGCATGTTAGGCAAGTGCTGTACCACTGAGGCACAACCTCAGCCCCTCCATCAATGATTCTTTTTTTTTTTTTTTTTTAATTTATTTTTTTACGTTTACATAGGGTAATGATGTTTCTTTTTTTCCCCTTCCCCCCAACCCCTCCCACCCTTTTCCCTTTATACAGTCCTTCTTTCCTTCATTCTTACCGCTCTCCTTAGCCTAACTCTAAACCTAACCCTAAACCTAATGCTAACCCCTCCCACCCCCATTATATGTCCTCATCCGCTTATCAGCGAGATCATTCAATGATTCTTAACTGAATCATTTTTTATAGGATAGTTGCCAAGTAGGGATTATCTAATTCCATCATTGCTTATGCATTTGTTAGTTGATCTTCTGCTGTAAGGTGGACCATTCTTTTCTTATTTATTTTTATGTCAATATTAACTTATAGACTTTCTATTTCATGAGTCATAATCCATTACCATCATGTTTGTTTTAATAGTAAAACTATCACAGATTAGCCAGCTTCTTTCAACTTTTTCTCCCATAATTTTTATAGCTAATTGACCAAGCACATATTTAAATTGTATAATTTGTGTTTGATGTATGTATATACACACAAAACTTTCACTCTAGTTGAGACATTTGATATATCAACCCCTCCCCCCAAATTTTCTCATACTCCTTGATAATTCCTTTCTCCCACTCTTGTTGCCAAGCAACTATTGATCTGCTTTCATTATGCTGCATTTAGGAAAATTTTATAGGAAAATAATAATTCAGTATATATTCTTTGGTCTGGCTTCTTTCACTCCACATAGTTATTTTAGATTCATCCATTGTTGCATGTATCATTAATTCATTCCTCTTTATTACTTAGTATTTCATTGTCTGAGTGTATACAGTAAATACATCAGTTCTTTACCAACATTTGGGTCAGGTTCTGGCGATTTCTGAGAAAGCTGCTGTGAACATTTATACACAAGGTTTGTACTTAATGCTTTCATTTCTCAAATACATATCCAGAAATAGAATGGCTGGGTCGTTTTATGAGTGTAAGCTTTATCTTTTGAAGAAAGTCTCCAACTATTTTCTAAAGGACTGAGTCATATTTACATTCCCATCAGCAATGTATGAGAGCTCTAGTTGCTCTATATCCTTGATGACATTTGGTATGGCCAGTCTTATAAATTTTAGCCTTCAGGTAGGGTATACTGTGGTATGTCATTGTGTAATTTGCATTTCCGTAATCACAAGTGATGTTGAACATCTTTTTTATGTGCTTTTTTGCCATCCACAAATTTTCCTTGGTTAAGTGTCTATTCTTGTCTTGCCAGTTTTTTAACTGGGTTTTTGTATGACTCTTGATTTGTAGACTTATGTATTCTGAATATAAGTCATTTGTCAGATCTATGTTTGATAATTGTTTTACTGCAGTTGTAAATTCTTTATTTTTTGTATCTTTTAAAATACAAATATTTTAAATTTTAATGAAGAATAATTCCTTTATAGTACATTTTTTTGTGTGTTTTTAAGAAATATTTGGTAGCCACTGTGTTAGTCAGCTTTCTGTCACTGTGACAGAATACTTGGGATAATCAACTTAAAGGAAGGAAGATTTATTTTGGGCTCGTGGTTTCAGAGGTTTCAGTCCATGGTCAGTTGGCTCCATTGCTTTTAGGTCTATGATGAGGCAAAACATCATGACAGGGAGAATGTGGTGGAGCAGAGCTGCTCACCTCATGGTCTCCAGGAAGCAGAGTGAGAGAGAGAGAGAGAGAGTGGAAGGGGCAGGGTCCCAATATACCCTTCAACAGCACACCCCTAAATTCCTCCCATTGGGCCCCATTGCCTAAAGTTTCCATCACCTCCCAATAGTGCCATCACCTTGGGAAAATGTCTTTAACACATGCATTTGGTGTGGGGAGATATTTTTAGATCCAATTATAACAACCACTAAGATTTTAACCACCCCCACCAAAAGTTGTATAGTTTAAGCTCTTTATATTTAGGCATGGGTCCATTTTGAGTTAACTTTTATATATGGTAATAAAAAAGGTCAGGAGATCTTTTTTTCTCTGCTATGGCTGTTGGTATTTCAGCATGATTTTTGGGAAGGATTAACCTCTCCCCCACGTATCTGTGTTGGAACATTTTCAAAAACCAGTTGACCATATTGTATAAACCTGTGAACTCTTATTTTGTTCCATTGACTTTTTAAAATTTTATTTTTATACTGATATACAACATCTTGATTCCTGTACTTTTATAAGCCTTGCTATGAGGTAGTGTATATCCTCCAACTTTATTCTTCTTCAACATTGTTTTGAGTATTGAAGGTACTTTCTAATTCCATCCAAATTTAATTTTTTAATTTTTTATTTTTTCGTACTGGGTACTGAACCCATGGGCACTCATACACTGAGCTACATCCCCATGCATTTTTATTTTTATTTTGAGACAGGATCTTGCTAAGTTGCCAAGGCTGGCTTTAAATTTGTGAACCTTCCGTCTCAGCTACTCAAGTTGCTGGGATCAAAGGCCCATGCCACTACAACTGCCTTTTTCATACACACTTAGAAGCAACTTTTTAATTTAAAAAATAAAAGCTTGAAAAAGCCTGTGAGAATTTTGATTGGGGTTGTGTTGAATTTGTATGTATGTTTAGGGAAAATTGATATCTAATGGTATTAAGTGTTCCAGACTTTGAATACAATATATTTCTTCACATATTTGTCTCCTTTAATTTCTCTCAGCAGTATTGTCTGTCTTTTAGTGTATAGGACGTACACATATTTTCTACATTTATACTTGTATATTTCATATATTTTGATGAATTTTTAGAAATATTATACATATCCACTCTTCTTTGAGAACTTCTTTATTTTCTGGCCCAGGAAGATGTCCCAGACAAATCTTGCATTTTCCCTGCCTCAATCCTAAAATCAGTTCTCTCTTCAAAAGGAGCTGATTCTTTTTAGTGCAGAATGGTGTTAGAAACCAAGATCTAGGTTTTGGGTGTGCTCATTGCTGTTGGGATCTCATCAGTAACTTTACTTTGATGGAATCAAATTTATTGATCTTTTCTGTTCATTTCTCTGGATTTTGAGGTACCCTACACATAGGCTACCTTCTAGCTGATGTGTTTTCATCATAAGCATTTGGATCCCTAATATTCTTGTAGTGTGAGTTTTGTTTTTTTGTTTTCTGGGTTTTTTTGTTTTGTTTTGTTTTGTCTGATGTATGAATCTAATTGTATCCCTTTTCAAATGACTGTAGTTTTACCAGCCCCAGTTTTTAAAAATACCATTTTAGGTTCAGTGATATAAGTTGGTACTATGTGCCACATTTCTATCTCCTGATGCACTAGTATCCACAATTTTTAAAGTATGTTTTAACATGAGGTAGGTCTAGTTCTTCGTATACCAGACTTTGTCCAGTGCTTCCCCCTCTGTTTGTGCATGTTTTTCCATATAACTTTAGAATCAATTTTCCCAACTTTATAAAATAAATTATTGGCAATTTTAATAGGGTTGTGTAAAATGTATAAATGTAGAGACAACTTCCATTTTTATGACATTGAGTCATCTTGTCTAAGAACATGGACTGTCTTTCCATTTGTCCAAGTCTGTTTTTCCTAAGAAACCTCTCAAAAAATTTAAGATGTATTTTCTGTTTGGTTCATTTTAAATTTATTGTAGCATCATAGAAACTAATGTGTATGTTTTCATGTTTTGTATGAAATAATGTTCTGTGTCAGAGCAGGAATGAACTGAATACATAGGAACTTAAATAGAACTTGTAGTTTCTTATTTTACCATAAGTTTTCTATTGTTTTAATGGAAGTGCACATTTTAGTTAATTTTAAAAAGAGCCCTTTCTCTTCTGTGAGTTTCTTGAAGGCAAGAATTACATTTTATTTACCTTATCCTAAGGCTGTACAATGTATTCAGGAAATGATCAATCTTTAAGTATTTCTGCAATTGATTTCTTGTGGATAGAAATGCACATTCTGTAGAGGGTAAGCTTGGACTAAGCTTTGGTTGTTCTTGAATGTTCCTGTTCCCTGTTTCTCACTTGTAATGTGGGGTGGCAAATGATGTATATTCCCCATATATTTGTTTGACTTTACTACTGGAACTAAAATTTCAGTTCCATTTACTATTGTCTTGAGGTAATTTTTGATTGCTATGAAATAAAATTCCTATAGCTATTTTTTAAAGGTTCTTTTAGAAAAAAAATTAGAGTATTTGTACTTACCATCATTTTCTTTCTTCGGGGGTAATAATGTTACAGCTTCATCTTTTTGTACCTGAAGACTTTTCTCATCAGGTCTTATAGTTTCTTTTTCCTAGTGGAGAAATAATAGTCTGTTATCAGGTGTGATGAGTTCTAAGTTTGTCAACCCAAGTATCACAGAGAGCATTTATCTTCTCATAATCGCAATTAGTGGCATTTCTTTTGTGTTTCATTAGCATTTTGTACATAATTCCATTTCATAATTCATTATATTATAATGTAAATTGTTTTTACCCTGGACTATGAGCTCCTTGAGTAAAAGAACCAGATCTTTTTTATTTTTATATTTCCAGTGGCTGAACTCAGTACTTGGTAAATGTTGAACATATTGAAGTCCAAATGGAAACTAGGAGACCATTCTTTAAATGGGAATGAAAGTTTTTCTGAGGTGAAGCTATTTCATTTGGTTCTTGTCTGAACTAAGTTTCTCTTACCAGATTCTACCATTTTGAGCAAGAGGTGCACCAGAACTCCGGCATGCCACATGTGCGAAGTGCTGAATAAGCTTTGTCTCTTCTAGGAGTGAACTTTTAATTACCTATATGCCTCCATGAAGCCCTGGCCTTTGGAGCCCCTTTATTCTTGTCTTCTGTGCTGCTCAAACCACTGACCAAGGCTATTAACTCTGGGGAACTGGAGTCCCTAACATTTACCTTCCCTTCTATTCTTAGAGAGTGTTTTCTGCCATTGGAGTAGAGCGCATTATGTGGGGTCCTGTTCTCTGCACCCCTTGTGAGTGTGCTTCACTTGATCTCACTCACACTCCTGGCCTGCCTTCCTTAGTCTTCATTTTCTCATCTGTGTGCTGGCTGAACATCCTCCCCACCCTCTGGCCTTTTGAATTCTGTTCCATTCCACAAATTTTAGTCTATGCGTTTAGATTGAGAAACTGCTAAAACCCTGTAAAGAGAAGAAGCAGAGAGAAAGTTATCTCTAAATTTTTTTTAAGAATCAGGGAATTTTGAAAGTGTTCTTGTAATTAATGGATGGATTCAGATTATCCAAGCCAGCTAATAGCTTATGTTTTGATGGGCTGCTGCTGCTTTTTTAATTTGTAACTATGACTGGAGATACCAATCTTTTCTGTCATAATCATGGACAAAGTATATCAACTAACTCCATTGGAAGAAAGAAACAATGGTGTTAACATTTGCTCATTCTGTGCTAAAAGAAATTTTAACTAGTCAGTCTTAAAATCTTCACTGTCTGATTTACAGCAGAGAAGAACTTACCCAGCAACCAATATTATTATATTTTTGGCTACCTTTCTGGTTTTCCATTGTATGTGTGTATGTGTGTATGACGCATACAGTGGGCAACAGATAGTTATGTGCTATGCTAACTTTTTCCTTAACCAGTGTTCATTTCTGTATGCCAAGAAAACCACAAGTAATTACATTGCTTGAAGGTGAGATGTGAATAATGTGTTATAAAAATTCTCTCTGTAGGATGTTAACTCGATGACAGTTACAAATCCTTGCAAATTGATACAGGGTCTAAACTGCTAAAACAGATTTAAAAGAAAACCCCTTATTCATTAGTTTTTCAACTTTTGGTATTGTGTGTAGTTAACATAGCCAGTACTCTCCTGGTAGTTTCCTTGAACCTTTTCTTTTTCTAAAATAATAAACCTTAAGCTGATAGTTCATCTTTATTCCTGTTATTTTTTAAGCAGTATAATATGCAAATATAGGGCATTGTGTAACATAACATAAATTGCAGCTGGTCAAAGGTCATCTTTAAAGTCTAGTTTCCCTTAAATTTTATTGTTTGGTTTTTATAGCTGCTTTTTGGTTACCATAGGTACTGTTTATTAATTTGGGAGTCATGCATGTTTTAAAAGTATAATCTCAGGGACAATTATTATGAGTTACTTTTAACCAATTAAATTCCTTTTCATTTCCCCTTACCTTATCAGGCATATTCAGGAAAAAACAAAACATGCATTTAAATGGGTACTATTTTAGAAGGTAAATTTAGAATAAAATAAAATACCTTAATATTTTTTCCATCCAGGTAGTTATCCTCATAGTCTTGGCTAAATATGGTTTCTTCAAAGTTATCTGGTCCATACTTATGGGTGATTCGTGAGTCCTGCTGAGTTGGTGGTGCTGGTTCTGTCAGAGTCATGAGCAATAACAGGAGCAATGTAGACTGCACAGTCTTCATTTCAGCAGAAATCAAGGTGACTGGAAGTTAATAAACTAGTGGCCTGCAGACTGTGGGACAAAACTCTCCTTTTCCCTGGAAATAAAAATGCAGACCATCGAAGCAATATTTAAAAGCTTAGAGGATGTTTTGGCAGGGTGTACGCAGTAGGGGCCAGAGAACAAGTATTTAACCCTTAGTGATCTTTAATTAGATACTAGCAGTTTGCATGTATCAGTGAACATTCTGAAAAATAGTTTCAGAAAGTTTTACTTATTGTCTATCAAAAATTCAAGAAATGGTGATAATTTAAGTTTCTTAATAATTAAGTGCCTTCAGTAGAGGTACTTGTCGGCAATGAAATCTTTTTAGGATACCTGTAGTAGAAATAGTTAAATGAAGAACCAAGATCCTGTCTCATATGAGTTAAAAATATCATATTTCAACTTTGCTGCTTTATAAGAACTCTTGATTCTGCTTTTGAAACAAGTTCCTAGAAGAAATTTAAAACTTTAAACCTTAAATTTCACATCACATAAAATAGTCTTTAACACTTACAGAATATACAGTCGTCAGGCTTCTCAGTTTTGTAAATTTAATAGATTATCACTATTTTTAGTTAATAATAGGACTTTTTCAGTTTAAACTATGAAAACTGCAACAATAGTATTGTAGACTAGAGGAAATGCAGAGTTTGATCAAGGAGTTTTGAGGAGTGTACTAGAAAGGATTCTTTTAGATTCACCAGTGTATTTGACCTGAAGGGTAGATGTTTAAGACTGTTTAAGTAACTTCAGAATCACACAAAGTTGCTGATGCTATGTTATAGATGCCACTTTCTCAAAAATCCAGTGGTTGAAAATTAAGAATAAAATGGGTTTGTGAGTTTTGTAACTCCCAGTTCATAACTACCTCAATATTAATGTAGTGATAGATGAAAATACTTGATAAAAATTAATTGTTCAAGGTAACTAAAACTTACACACGTTAGAAATGTCTTTACATTTATTAAGACTATTAGATATATCACACTTTAACAAGCAGTATTTAAAATAATATGTGAGGAAAAAAAAAAAAAGCCTACCGTTGTAGCTGTTTTGAAGTTTTTTGTGGTTTTCCTCAATAGGTGTTCATGCCTGTGCATTAGCCCCAAGTGGGAGGGTGAATGAGGAAAGCCGTGGATTGATTTCAAACTGCTGAATACAATTTCAGGGCCCAGCAGCTTTAAGAGCAGTTGCCATGTGGTAGAGATCTTTGCCAACATTCCTTCTCTAGGGTGAAATGCAGGGTGTTGTACTAGAGAACTGTGCTGGAGATGTTGGAAACTGCTGCGCTCGGGCTGCTTCGACTGACTACAAACCTAGGTTCTTTTCATTTTGTGAAATAAGTACTAAGTTTTAATAAATATGAGTTTGCAAAATGACATAGTCATAAAATCACAATCTTCATTTTGGTGCTTTCCCATGAGATAAAATACCTGCTTTTTGAATGAACTAGAACACCAAAACCAAAGTGTAGTCTGTGCTTCTCATTTTATGAGGACTAAAGATTTTGTCCTAAATTTGTGATTGCTCTATAGTCCATATCCAATGGAATATTTAGTTTTAGCCCAACTTATTTTATAATTTGATCTCTTGGTTTTTTTTTTCCTTTATTTTGATTACAGGTAACAAAACCAATGTATGAGAATGAGTTTTTTTAAAAATAAAATTGATTTATAATTTGGGGGTTGATAGTAAAAGTATTTTTATTTCCTGCATGAAGGGGAGTGCATAAAAGTTGTACAATATTAAATTTGATTTAAAAAAGTTAAAGTGGTATTATAGGTATCATGCAAATAACTTTGAACATTCACTTTTTAAGAAATATTCACTTTTATTTGTATTACTCTTTAGTACTTTTAGCAATCAGTGTGACATTTCTTTTTTCTCTAAGGTAAAAATATAACAAACATGAATATTTTGTTAAAATAGAATCTGAAAGAATACCAGTTCTCTTTTCTAGTGAAAATTGGTTTTAGCAAATTTCAAATCAAGGATTAGATAAACTAAGACTTGAATATTGAAGTTTTTATTTGAATATGCATTACTTTAAATTTAATTATGATATGCTCTGATTTTGATTGAGATAAATTGTTGATTTCGTGACTTTAAGGATACAGTAAACTTCTGAATTTTCTTTTTTACTAAATTTATTTATTTTTAAAAATATTTTTAGTTGTTGATGGACCTTTATTTAATTCATTTATTTATTCATATGTGATGCTGAGAATCAAACCCAGTGCCTCATACATGCTAGGCAAGCGCTTTGCCACTGAGCTACATCCCTAGCCCCTTAAATTTATTTTTTAAACAGTAAAGGGTCTTTCAAATATGTAATCATAAAACAGTAGATATTGATTGGTATTGTGTGGCAGTTAACAGAGCTGAAATGTAAGCTGGATAGATACATGTCTGGATTCAGAAAACCTTGGAGTCATGGTTTTATTAATGCTACAATTTGGTACTTTGGACTACAGAAAATTATTTTGCTTTTTCCTTGAAAAGTTTGACCAGTCAATATAATGTTATTAGCATTCATTCATTTTAATAAAAGTTCATTAAGCACCAGATCTGTGTCAGAACTACAAACAAACTTAGACAAATAAAATTCAGTTTCTCCCCTCAAGGAATTCTTGTAGTCTAAATCAGCAGAAAAGGCAGCCAATAAGCAGCTAGAACACAAGTGGGTTTGCTACACAGAAATGTACACAGGCTGCCTTATACTGGAAGAGGCCACAAACCCTTACTGGTTGAGGTCAGGAAGTGCACCCATGCTAACGTCTGCAGAGATTAGAAAAAGGAAGGTGGAACGGAGGTCAGGTGTTCCAGGCAAGGGGCACAGCTTACCTTGGGAGGGATGGGATAGATCATTTAGAAAACTTACACTTGGTTCCTTTTGGCTGGAGCTTAGAGCGAGGGAGAAAGAGAAAAGGTGAGGCGGGATGGACCAAAGAGATTTGATTAGACAAGGAACCAGAATCAGATTAAATAGCGTCTTTTATCATCTAGTGTTATGGTTTGGATGTGAGGTGGCCCCCAAAAGCACACATGTGAGACAGTGCAAGAAGGTTCAGAGAAGAAATGATTGGGTTGGGGTGCTTTAACCCAATCAGTGAATTAATCACCTGTTGGGATTAAGTAAGTGGTAACTGAAGGCAGGTGGGGTGTGACTGGAGGAGGTAGGGCTTTGGGGGTGTAGCTTTGGGGCATGTATTTGTATCTAACTAGTGGAGATCTCTGTCTCCCCCCCCCACACACACACTTCTTCCCTTCCCCTTCTCCCTCCTCCCACCCCTTCTCCTCTCTTTCCCTGATTCTTGATCGTCATGTGAGCTGCTTCCCTCTGCCACACTCTTGTATCATGCTGTTCTGCCTCACCCCGAGCCCCAAGGAATGGAACTGGCTGTCCATGGACTGAAACGGAGAGCCCCCAAATAAACTTTTCCTTCTCTACAGTTGTTCTGGTCAGGTTCTTTAGTCACAGCAATGAAAAAGCTGACTAAAACACCTACTAAGATGTTTGTACTTTAATCTGTAATCAATGACAGACCATTGAGAAATTGTTAAGCCAGTCATTATGGCCCTATTTGCATTTTATAAATTTCCTTCTAATGGTTGCATTTCTGATTGTTGTATTGGTTATCTAGTACTGTGTAAGAAATTTTCACAAATTAGTGACTCTAAATAACCTACACTTACTATTTTGCAGCTACTCAGGGTTAGGCATTTGACATGACTTTGTTTGATTGCCTGCTTCAGACTCTCATCTGAAAGCTGCATTTGAAGTGCAGCCAGAACTCTCATTTCAAGGGTCAAGTGGGAAGGTTCGTTGACAGCATCCAGATCCTTGCAGAATTGGGAACTAAAGTCCTCAGTTTTTTGCTGTTAGCTGAAGCCCCCATCCTAAATTACATGGTTGTTCTATCTGATTGCCCCAACCTGAATCTATTGAATATGACTAGTCCCACCTAAACTAAGACAGTCAAGGCAAAGTCCAGACCTCTCTTCAGGCAAACCCACACCCCCTGTTCCGCACCCCCCCCCCATGTCTATCTCCATCTTTCTTTCTTAATTGCTATACTGGGGATTGAACCTGGTGACAATCTACTTCTGAGCTACATTTCTAGTCCTTTTTATCTTATTTTTTATATTCAGATAGGGTCTTGCTAACTTGCCCAGGCTGTCCTTGAACTTAGGATCCTCCTGCCTTAACCTCCTAAGTAGTTAGTATAACACCTGGCCAAAGCCAAACATTGTATATATAGTTGCCAATATAAAATGCTTAAACCTAAAACAGGTTGTTTTCTGTTCCAGAAGGAAATGTTATGTTTTAGTTAAAAGATTAGGAATGAGGTGAAAACTGCCTACTGCTCAAGAGTAGACATTGTATCCAAAATGAAAGATTTTTATCTGTGGAATTCTTTTAGGTGACCCTGCTGCATTATCCTTTTAGGGGATGTATTTCTTTGAAGGTGCCCATTCGTCTGTAGTTCTTCCTCCCAATTGTTTCTCAGCATAGGCAATCAAAAAAAATTGTGTTAAATGGAACTGAGTTTTGAAAACAAGAGTTATCTGGGAATGAGGCATCTTGGTTCTACTGACAGAGGCCTTATAGCTACCAAATGGACTCTCAAAAAAAGCTACAAGCCAGAGGAGTCTTTTCTCCATCTCCTTCTCCTTTATCTTCTATCTTTAGAAGTCAGAACACCTAAGTTTTAGTTTTGATTCTGCATTTACCTGGTCTGATCTTAGACACATTCTTTAACTTCTTTAGGCCTCATTCTTTGTTGTTTTGTGTTTGTTTTGCTTACTTTTTAATTTTTTTTTTTTTAATTTTGGTATTTAGGATAGAACTCAGAGGTACTCCATGGCTATGCTACATCTTTAGCCTTTTTTTGTTTTTTTGAGAAAGGATCTCACCAAGTTGCTAAGACTGACCTGGAACTTGGAATTCTCCTGCCTCAGCCCCCTGAGTCACTGGAATTACAGGGGTGCACCACTGTGCTAGACTTCTTTATCTGATTGAACTACAATCTAGATACTATAGACTTCTTCATCCTCTGTACCATTGACATTTTTGACCTGATAATTCTTTTATTGTTGTGGGAGTTTTTTATTTTTTGTCGTGCTTGGAATGAAACCCAGGACTTTGGTCTTGCTGGGCAAGCACTCTCCCATGAGCTGCACCCTGATAATTCTTTGTTTTGTGGCCTTCGTATGCCCTACAGAATGTTTTTCTGCACCTCTGTCTTGACAACAGTAGATGCCAGTTAGCAGTACCACCTTCAGCTGTGGAAATGTCAGGGGTGGCGGAATTGCCCCTTTTGATAACTGCTGAGTTACTACATATTTATACCTTTCAAAGCCAACATTCTAGGGTATTATGGTAAGCCTATGGTTTAAACCTCATGCTCAAGCCTGAATATTGGTCATTTGTTCACACAAGTACCATAAGAACCAAAGTATTTTCCAGACTAAAAGGTGAAATTTAAAGGAAGGGGAATTAGGACTCAAGGAAGAGTTGGTGGCAAAAATTTCTTACTTGTGAATTTGCATTTTCTTAGTAGTGCATAAATCTCTATGATGAATTCACAGCCTTAACAGGTAAAGTGATAAAAGATGTCCACAATATGATATTTATAACTAGGTCTAATTATAACTAAGCATATTTAACTTATAACTAGGCATAGTTGTATATTGAGGAAATTGGAGCATATGAGGAACTTTGGATTTTTAGATGTTAGGATTTAATTTTGTTTCCAGCTGCTCTTATACTTTATTTCTAAGACTCAGAAAAAATTAATTTGGAATCAGGAAACCAGGGTTTAAGTTCCAGCTGTCCTTGGAGTCATATGAATTCTTTATAACAAAAAGAATATATGGAAAAGACAAGATTTATTTTTTCTTTTTTTCCATAGGGAGCTGGTTAAGTGTGTTACGTGATACGCATACATCTGTATTTTAGTTTAGTAGCTCCAGTGTTGAGGAATAAAGTGAAAACAGATGTATAGTGTTTCAGATAGTATCTAGGCTAAACAGTGTGAAGCACTATTTTGAACAAATTTATGAAACATCTTTAATTTTTATTTCCTTTCTAAAAGCTAAAATGTATGTTATGAATGTTCATTTTTACTTTGTGTGTGTGTGTGTGGTGCTAGGGGTTGAACCAGGGCCTCACACATGCTAGACAAGCATTCTACCACTGAGCTATATCCCAAGCCCTTAAATATATGTTCATTATGTGTTTCTTGATTAAATTTGAGTTTATGGTATGATTTAGAGTTTTTGTTAATAGTTATAAACAGTTTAGTCTATTAGCTAATACAACTAAATACTTTGTTGTGTAATAAGAATAAAGCTCCAATACAGGGAACTCTGCCATCTTTATGAACTAAAGAAAACACTTTATTCTTCAGTTTCTCCTGGGGAAAGCATCGAGGTTTTGTTTGTTTTATGTTTAATGAGAAATACTTGGGATAGTTTTGAGTTGCCAAAGAACAAATGGTTGTTACTCTACCTATTTCTTGAGCCTTTAGCTGGAGGATGTTTTTTGATGCATTGACTTATACACATTTGTAGGGAGGAACCAGAGCAGAGAGGAGTTGTTCTGCCTAATAGGAAGAATTTGGGTGAAAGAGCAATCTTGTGAGGGTGATGGAAAGAATACTGCCATCCTCACCCTGGTGAGCCATCTTTGGAAATATGTGAACTGTTTTTCACATGATAGTTGCATTGGAAAGCTGAACTATCCAACAGTGACTATGCATTTCTTTTTTTGTGTAGAATAAACACCCTGCTCAAACCATTCATAACGTGTCTTGTCCAACAATCTTCTGTATGAATAGAATGTTGGAAGGAACTCAGAAGAGTTGCTGACTCCTTTGTGTGCACCCTCCAGTACAGGAAAGCCTTCACAAGCACCCCAGAATGTGCAGCACTGAGACCCGTGGGCTGCAGGCTGGACCTCCTGAGCAAATTGTTTACTAGATACCTGTGACTGGCATGCATTTTCTATCTTTGTATCAACTATGTAAGAGCCATCTTCCTTTAAAAGAGTGCTGGGGATGTGGCTCAGTGGTAGGGTGCTTGCCTGGCATGTGTGAGACCCTGCAGCACAAAAAAACAAAACAAAACTGGAAAAGGGAGGCTTGGAAAAACCAAATAACCTACTCAAAGTCCTAGCTCTTAGAAGTGTTTAGTCAGGCTTCATACCCATATATTTGATATCAGATTTCTTGTTTTGAGTTGATAAATTGTGTAGTTTTATTCTTCGATAAGGATGTTCTTTGAGAATTAAATTATTTTCTTTTACTAGTTTAGGAAGAGATAAAAATAGAAGCTCCAGAACTCTGAAAATTAGAGGATTTTTTAACTTTTTAAACTGTGTAAGAGTTCAAACGAGTAATTACTACTACTTTATGTTAACGTCAGCCAAGAGCTTTTTTCTCCACTACTGTTGGTCAGTTCCTCTCACACATCAGGATCACTTCTTTCTGGGCTGGGGTTGGGGCTCAGTGGTAGAGTGCATGCCTGGCATGTGTGAAGCACTGGGTTCGATCCTCAGTACCACAAAAAAAATGAATAAATAAAATCAAGGTATTGTGTCCATCTACAACTAAAAACAATATTAAAACAAAAAGATCACTTCTTTCTGTAGCCTTCAACTACTTCAGCAGGTCCTCACCAGAGGTAATAGTTGTGTAAATCTGTGCTCACGTGATTTTTCATAGTTGTTGCCTTTACAGCATTTTCTTTCTTTCTTCTTTGTGATAGGAGATGTTTGGCCTTACTTTCTTTATTTTTTGGTACCAGGGATTGAACCCAGCGGTGTTTAACTACCGAACCACAGGACTGGGGAACTTTTTTTTTTTTTTTTGAGACAGTGTCTTGCTAACTTGCTGAGACTGAGTTTGAACTTGCGGTGCTCCTGCTTTGGCCTCTGAGCTGCTGGGATTACAGATGTGTGCCAGTGTGCCTGGCCATAATATCTGCTTTTCTGAGCTAATTCACATTCAATACAATTCAACCTTTAAAAGTATACATACAGTTCAGGAACTGGGGTTGTGACTCAGTGGTAGAGTGCTTGCCTAGCATGTGTGGGGCCCTGGGTTCGATCTTCAGCACCACATAAAAATAAATAAATAAAATAAAGGTATTGTGTTCATTTAGAACTAAAACAAAATTTTTTTAAAAAAAGTATACAGTTCAGCAGACTTTAGTATTTTCAGATGTTTGTGTAACCATCAGCATAATCATCTTAGGTTTTCTTTCATCACCCCTAAAAGAAACCCTGCACCCCTTAGGAGTCACTCCCCATTTTTTCCCTATTTCCCTACCCCCTGCCTTAGACAGCCAGTAATCTTTTTGTCTCTTTAAGTTTCCATGTTCTGCACATTACATATAAATGAAACCATACAGCATGTGTTCTGTGACTGACTTTTACCATCATGTTTATAAAGGTTTATTCAAGTTGTAGCATGTGTTAGTGCTTCATTCCTTCGTGTGACTGATTAATATTGCACTATATAGATAAACCACATTTTGCTTATCTTTTCATCTATTGATGGACACTTCAGTGATTTCCTCTTTTGACTCTTATGGATAAAACTGCTGTGAATATTCATGTACACATTTTTGTGTGAACATTGTGTTCAGTTTTCTTGGGTTTGTACATGGAAGTGGAATTACTGATTTTATGCATAACTTTAGCTTTTGAAGAACCGCCATAAAAATGCATAATAAATGTTTGAATTTATGACCCTGTTTTTAAATTTTTCAAGAAAGAGAGGTGGACTTTTGTATTTTTAAACCTCCGAAAGTTTGCTTTCCTCAAATCACAAGCATTTTATTCTTACCTTAACTCACACTGTGTCATACCTCACAGTTGCACACTGTACTGTTTCTTGGTCTCTCTCATTGTTTTTTTTTTTTTTAAATGGTACTGGGGATTTAACCCAGGGCCTTGTGCTTGCAAGGCAAGCACTCTACCAACTGAGCTATCTCCCCAGCCATCTCATTGCTAAGCCCTGTACATGAAATGGCCTGATGAGTAAACAAATGAATAGAGTTTTGTTCATGTTCAATCTGAATTATTAAGGGTTTTCTGTCAACAGGCAATTGTTCTGTTCTGGTAATGCTAATAGCCTACATTTTGTACTGATGTCTCCAGAAAAATAAAAGCCTCAGAAGCTTGAATACTACTAAAATATAGTTTTACCTGTCTGATTATTGCATAATGTCCAACTTGTTATCATGTGTTTGGGGTTCTTTATATAATACAGTAACATCAGATTGGTATGCATTTCTTATCTGAGGAAGTCTATGAAATGTTTCGTAAATCAAGAGAGTTCATCACAGCAGTTAGAATCTTTGTCATAAGGCACACTTAAAATACTTCAAAATGATAGATTAAAGAATGAGTGAGTTTTAAGGTTTCAGAGAAGGTGTTAAAACTTGTCTATCCTTCAAATTATAAAGGACCTGTGTTCACCTTTAACACTATGTCAATAGACACTTTAGCACAAAGTAAATAACCACTATAATGTGCTAGGAAAACAGAAAGGCTTTTTAATATTTAAATAACTTATTTTGGCAACATTAGCTTAACCTTGTGAACAAAGCAGTTATTTATCAGCAAATCCTTATATAACTGAACGAAAAAGCTTTCCCTAGTTTAGTCTACTATAAAAACATTTATTCCACTTAAAATGGAACACAATGAAGATTGGTTTGGACTATTTCTAAGTTTTGCTAAAAGATAAACTGCACTGAGGTAATCTGGTGGTTTTTAGTTACCTCTTTGATGCTTTAAGAGAAAAACATGAACACATATTTTATAAATCTGTGTGCTTTGGTTTCTCAGTAAGATGGCCTCTTGGAAATAAAACATATTCTGTGCTCTAAGTAGCGAGCCAAGGGAATGCTATAACGAGTAAACAATAGCTACAAGTGTGAAGGCTTATCTGGACACCAAGTCAAAGAAGACAGTCTATTCCTTAAGTGAATGTTTGCTCTTTACACTCATATGCCTGCCTGTCTTCAGACGTCCTACTAGTGATGGAATGGACTTGGCTCTGGTCTCCTGGCTAACGGGGCTTTCTTTATCATTCTTACAGAAATTACTGTAATAAGAATCAGCATGCTCACTCTTTTTCCCAGCATGATGATGTTTATAAGTTTAAAAAGAGTATAATAAGCCATTGAAGTTTAGTTTTTTTATTCCCACTTATTCTATTATTTCTAAAAGTATGTATCATTTTGAGTAATTCTAATGCTATGCAATGAGGCAGTTATTAAATGCAATTCTGATTTTATACTAGTACATAATTCTAGATATATTATTTCACACAATTATGTGTTCAGTTACTTGTAAGTTTTATGAAGTCATAAACATATACCTATATAATTTCTTGCCATTCTTGAGTTTCATAGTAATGAGGGTTGAAGTGCTCTTCTGTCCCTTCTGTTTCTTGGTCTTCATGAGGGTTGTCATGCCCATCCCCATCATCATCATCATCATCATCATCTTGAAATCTCCCAAAAACTTGGGTCTTCAGTTGTATTGTTTGACCATTAGCGCTTCTTTGTTCACCATAATAAATACTATGTATATGAGGGAAGCAGGAGAAGATATAGGAACTTATGGGTTCTTTTAGCTTATTTTGGTCCACACGAAGGTATGTTAAATGGTGAAGATGTAGTGGGTCAATAGAAGGACACATCATTGTCACATTGATATCTGAAAAATACAAATTTTAAAATTAATGCCAGATTAGATTCATAATTCTATGTTGGGTTTTATGTTACATGGAATAGTTTTATTAAAATATAAGTGGTTTTAGTTTAATTATTATTTATACTAATAAGAAAATAAAATGAATTTTTCAAAGTAAATATGGATTTATTGACCTTTCTGATTACTTAGTAAATTCTTAATAGAACTAAAGTAAAAATCATTCATAGTCCCACTACTCAGGATACTTATATTTCTTTATATACTCTATTAGTATTATTTCCCAATATTCAAGATGATAAAAATTCTTATAGGAAAGACTATACTCTTAATGGAAAACCTTTTTCTGGGGTCAATTCCTACCTTTTCCTTAGACAATTTCAAAGCAGCCCTTTCCAACAATTTATAAAGCATAGATTATTAACAGTTTATTTTTCAAAGAGTCAAAGTACCTTTCTTGTTCATTAAAATATAATAAAATTTTACATACTTTCTATTTCATTATTTTCTAGGTATAGGTGTTCCAAATTTCTTGGAATGTAAAATGCTTGCTTCAATCTGTTGTGTCCAACGTTGAGCTCTATAAGGTTGGAAAGATTAAAGATGTTATGTGGGATGTCTTGCAGTTTGTTATGTGACAATCTTAGAGCATGAAGTTTTGGAAGTTTGTCAAAGTATTTGTCTGGTATAGAAGAAATTGAATTATTTTCTAAAGATAGATACATAAGTGAAGAAGGCAATCCAGGAGGCATTGATTCTAATCTGTTATGACATAGGTTGAGCTGCATTAATTTTTCCATTTTGGCAAGGTTTTTTCCTTTGAACACAGAATCATGAAGGTGATTATAACAGAGATCGAGCATGGTCAAGTTTACCAGCCCATCCATGGCACTTGTCTGCACTGTGGAGATTTCATTGTAACCAAGGAGGAGTCTTTCCAGAGACTTAGGAAGAGGAAATGGAAATTCTTCTAAATTGTTATGCTCTAGATGCAGTTGTAGTAGATTTGAAAACTTTGCAAACACACCATAATCGATCTTTTGAGATTTAATTTTGTTGTGGCTGAGATTAATTTCTTTAAGATGAGTTGCATTGATGAATGAATTTGCAGTCACAGCCTCAATTTCATTGAACTGAAGGTAAAGTTGCTGGATATGCATCGGAATATTTGGAATAGTCTTGAGTTTGCGATTGTCACAGTACATTGATGATGGAAAGTTAGTTGGACAGAAGCATTCACGGGCACAACCTAAACTATGCTGATAAAAAGGAATCCCATATTCTACATTTTGACGAAATTGGAATTCTGGTTCATAATCCTCATTTGGTTCTTGGTCATAATCTTCATCCCACTGATAATTTTCATATTGGCAATGTACTTTGTCTCCAAAAAAGAAGAAAAGGACATATACTAGACTTAAAAATCCCATGTTCTTTTTTCTTTTTTTTATCCTATTGCAAGGAGAAAAGGAAATATATTGTGGAAAAAAAATGAATAAACCTTAGAATAATTCTCATTTAAATTGACAGTTATATAAAATGTATTATGTTTTATATAAGAGAATATTCAGAAGAATGGTCAGTGCTGAAACCAAAATTAATGTTTATGTACCAATGAAGCAGAAAATGAAGCAGAATTAAAAAAAAATCATATTGCAGTGAACCAGAGTCAAAATTTATATATAAATATATGTGTATGTATATATATGTTTCCAGAGGCAAACATTCTACCACTGAGCCACACCCCAGGCCCTGGTGTTGAATGCTTTTTACTAAGTTACTTACCATTCTCTTTTATGAGTACCTCAGTTATTTTGCTTAGTACCCTGTTATTAGCCTACTCAACTACCTGGCATTACTTAACTCTAGTCAGGTGCTCCCTCCACTTTAAGCGTTGGGTGGTGTTACCAGCCATTCCATTCTTTAGTGATGTTCACTACCTTATGAGAGGAGAGACCTATGTTTCAGTTACAGTGCTTTTTCCAGTTAAATTCCTAGTGTAAAGTCAAAATCTTCATCTCCACAACTTCTATTACTGACAACCTTTTCTCCTCTTGAAAGAACACAGAATATTCTCTTTTATGTGATAACGTGTGATACTTAAAATTACCAATTGTTTCTTCTAAGATGCTTTCTAAGTCTATTTTGCACCTTCAGATTGTCTTCATGAAACAGTTTCCAGAATCTAATTATTTGTCCTCTGACTCTGCTTGATAACTTCCTCAAATACAATATTTATATCCTACCAAGTTTTAGTTTCTAATAGATGAATCTTTACATTTCTTCCTAACCTTCTTATTTCTGCTAATATTTTTAGTTAATTTCTAGGTATACAGATATTCACAACACTCTCACTGTCACCCAGGAGTTTAAAGTCTAGTGGAGGATCAGAGAGGCATGGAGTGCAGTGCAGCAGGACATTGTGTGGAGTAGGATTGTAAGGGGAAGGTTTCTTATACAATTAATACTTGTTTTGCTGAAACTCAGAGAAGAGCATTATATCTTGAAGAGACTGCAAGTCTGCATTTCAGTCCTGTTAGTAAACATATGTGGCTCTTACTTCAGTAAAATAAGAATTGGAATTACCAAGCATGGTAGCATGTGCCTACGATCCCAGCTACATGGGAGACTAAGTCAGGAGGCTCACTTGAGCCCAGGAGTTCGAGACCAACTTGGATAACAGTGAGACTGTCTGAAATAAATAAAATGAAAGTTAAAAAATTATGGTTGAAATTATACCTTGCCTACAAATCTTACCTAGTACTTGTTGATATCAAATGAGATATGCATGTAAAAGTACTTTGCAAATTGAAAACTGCTGTACACAGGTGGAATGAGTATATTGTTTAGGAAAAAGTTAAAAGATTTTACCTCTTTATTTTTTTTTCCCCTGAGACCTTTTTCTCTACCCTTCTAATCCAGGGTTTCATGAGAGAATGAATGTTTGTAATGAAATGACTTATCTCCTATTCATCTTGAACAGTACTATTTTTTTATCAATATAATTGAGAAGATGCTACTTGAATCATTTTCTCTTAACAGAACACCATTTGAGAAAATCTGAGTTTCTGGTCAGAAATTTTTAAAATGCATACAATGTAAATATTGTATGTTTAGGATTTGAAGCAGTTACTCAAATGGAGTCAGAGATCCTTGATCTCTTTTCCTTCCATGATCTTGTCCTCCATTTTTCCCGTGTACCCACATCTTGGGTCTGGTCATTATCAGTATAGTAACCCCCTCATATTCAATTTTGAGCATCTCACACTCTGACCACTGTCTTCATATAGTAATTTCAAATGCAATAATTCTTCAGTTTCAGTGAAATGTAGAATATATTCATCCTACTGTCTTTGCATTGCACTTCATCCTTCACTCCCAATATCATGAAGATATGCCATCTTTGGCATTTATCCTAAACAATTAAGGTCATCATACTACAGTGATACATGCATACCCATGTTTATAGCAACACAATTCACAATAGCCAAACTATGGAACCAGCCTAGGTGTTCATCAGTAGATGAATGGATAAAGAAAATATGGTATATATATATATACAATGGAGTTTTATTCAGCCATAAAGAAAAATGAAATTATGTCATTTGCAGGAAAATAGATGGAACTTGAGAACATTATGTTAAGTGAAATAAGCCAAACTCAAAAGCCAGGGGTCATATGTTTTCTCTCATATGTGGAAGCTGGAGAGGAAAAAGGAAAAGAGGCAGGAGAGACCAGGGGGAGGGAAGAGAGGAGGGAAAGTGGAAATACTGGGGAATGGTATTGGCCAAATTATATTGTACACATGTTCAAATATGTAACAACAAATCCCACCATATGTACAATTATAATGCAGCAATAAATATGGAGGAAAAATAATAAGTACAGGTTAAAAAAAAACGGGATCAAGCCAACTGGTCTCACTCAGTTCTCAACTACTGCCTTAAGCCTTTCACAGCTGTTTTACCTTATTTAATCCCCTTTCCCTCTCATCTACTATCTTTTTTCCTTCTTTCAGGTTTGTAAAAGCTCATTCCCCTTTATTGTTTATGGATGATGGCCTTGCTTCCTTTTTTTAATCAAGAAAATAGGATCAACTAATTATTCTAATATATTATATTTATCCTTACCTACAAGAAAATGCCAAACAATGGTTAATCTCTTTAGCAGTATGTGATTTTCAAATACTTGACGTTTCTTTTTGCAGATCTAAATATATTACATCTATTGTTCATTCCACATCTTTGAAGGAATGTTAGGGTTCTCATAGACTGAGGTGAGAAAGGTTATTTGCAATTGGAAGAGCTGAGTAACAGCATAGAAGCAACAGAGAATGAATTGTTTGAGAAATGGTGGTTAACTGTTGAGGGAGCAAAATAAGACTACTAAAGCCAGAATCTGAAATGCATTAATTCTCACCTAAAGAAGTTTCACTCTAGAAGTGAATGCTTAATTAATTAATGAATTTGAGCTGTGATCTTTATACTGCACACTTCATACTGCAGTGTCACTGGGTGAAGTAGGAGAGAGTTTCAAGAGGAGCCAGAGTGAACAAGTTACGATTCCATCCCCGCAGGGCATCCCTCAGGGCAGAGTTGAGAGCAAGCCAGCTCTCTGTGCCAGGCTGGAAACGCCCCATGAGTCTGCTTCATGGGGCTTTTTTACCTGCTGTAGTTATTCTACTAGGTACTATGTGTGATATGTTTAGTAAAGGACTTCACAAATACTAGTGGTTGGTTTGATTGAGTTACTTTAGTTTACATATGTCTTGAATTATTTCTGTGAAGCACTGTGCTAAATTGGACAGGAACACAGAAATGAAGAGGACATAAAGACATGGTCCCTTCTATAAAGAGAAATGTTTTAATGGAAGAGAGAGACACCACAAAATGAACCTTAACCTAAGGCAGAGGGTCGTATGGTTTCCAGCAGGGACAGGCAATGCTGTGAGGCCCAGTAGCTGGACCCAACTCCTGGGAGGCAGGGAAGTGTCGTCGTCCCCCCCTCCGCCCCGGTGCTGGGGATTGAACCCAGGGCCTTGTACTTGCAAGGCAAGCACTCTACCAACTGAGCTATCTCCCCAGCCCGTGAAGTCTTTTTTAGGCATCATTTAACCTAGACTTTGGGAGATTAGCAGAAATGGGTATAGAAAATCCTATACATCTTATTGAGGATTGTATTTTATAGGAAATTTTATAGGATTTTATTATTCATTATACTATAGCATATGAATTTTTAAAGCATTTGTCATTCATATTTCTTTTTAGCTGCCCTACAGCCACTAGAGTTGGGGTCTGTAAAACTGCTGCCTTCCCAGAAGATGCAGGTGGAAGCTGAGAGGTGGAGACAGGCCATAGCATTGGGCTGGGCCACACAGGAGCCTGCAGCTGACTTTCACACAGAATTTTTTTTTTTTTTTTTTTGTACCAGGGATTGAACCCAAGGGTGCCTAACCACTGAGCCCCATCACCAGCCCTTTTTATTTTTATTTTTTTTTTAGAGACTGGGTCTCACTAAGTTGCTTATAGCCTCACTAAATTGCTGAGTCTGGCTTTGATCCTCCCACCTCAGCTTCCCAAGCCGCTGGGATTACTGACGTGCACCACCACACCTGGCTCACACAGGAAATTTAAAAATAGTGTCGCTCATTGACATTCAGTCTGAATTATATCTAGTGTTAATAACATTAGAAATCATAATTTAGCAAATTTACATTTGAGAATTAGAGTATGTTGTTCAACAATTATGAAAAATTTGGAGGAAAAAAAGGATATGTGGATGATATCTTTGACCTACACTTAATTACATACCTTTGACTAAAATCAAAACTGGGACCTCTCTGAATATAACGGAATTCTTCATGCTGTCAGGTTTTGTTCTTTGTGGGCATCTAAGCAGAAGATATTTCCCTGAAGAGCAATTTCTCCTCTAAGCCCGAACTCCTTTTAAATATTCCCTCCGTATTTGTAACCGTCTAGTGCCACCTTGTTCTGTTCCCTCTTAACCAAGTGGTTTCCTGTCTGAAATCAGCCTCTTTCTATCCTTATGCCCATCAGCTGTGATGTCCTTATGATAATTTTCCTGTTATAATCTTATTTCAATTTATCCAACTAATCACAACTATTTGCTAAAAATATTTTTGTTACTTTCACTTTCACATTCTACAGTATATACCTTGTTCCTTCTAGGACCACTCACTGCAGAACGTTAGAACACATATCAGTCATCTCATTTCCCAGCCCCTAATTTATTTTTTTTGTTGTAGTAGGGATTGAACCCAGAGCCTCACACGTGCTAGGCAAGTGCTCTACCATTGGGCTACACCCCTCACCCTGCAAGCTCTAATTTCTAACAAAATCAAGTATGATGCACTATTTATAAGTGCTCAAAATTTGTTTGAAGGGATGATTGAATTAATAAGTTACAGATTTTATCTTGTTAGCAAGACTCCTCTTTACTAATGTTGATTATCTCTAGGTATTTATTTCACAATTGTGATTTCTTCAAATGAACATAAAGAACTTGGCCGTTGTCTTTTCTATGAATATTTTGCCTCAACAATACACTGTATTCCTCACTTTTTTATTACACTGTCTAGTAGAAAAATAACAAAAAGAAAATAAAACTTACAACAAAGTAAAATATATAGTTTCTAAACATTATCCATTAATGTGAATTTTCATATCATATTTCAATAAAAGCTTCTATATCATGATATTTCTCTTATAGAAAAGCACTCATGCCTTCATGCAGACAGGTTCTGAATGAAATTATTTATAAAAATGAGGTATATTTACTTTGGAAAGTTTAAAAAAGTCATGGCATTTTATCATTTTAAGGCTGCCATAGAAGCTAGCATTGTAAAAGACAAAACATTAGTATGTTTCAGGTTTTATCCAAAACAGTTTTAAATTTCTGAAATTCTTTTGCTTTTTAAAATAATCTCAATTATTTTTAGCCATAATACATTTAATTATTGATTACCATAAACTCAAGTAACTGGAGTAGATCTTTCAATAGATTGAATAAAACATTCGTCTTCCCTTTCATAAAAGGGTAAATGAAAACAAGAGATTCTGTGTCAGGAATTTGATCAATAGAGAAATTTTGAGAAAATCTTGAGTGTAATTTGTACAAATATCTATCATCACTACAATTAGACTCATTAGCACTGTGATTGGATCAAAGACATTAGATTTTTTTTGTCATTTAAAACTGAGAGAAAAAAAGAACCAAGAAAGAGAGAGATGACTGTTTAACATGAGACTCTTTTCTTTCTTGAAATTTAAAAAAAAAAAATCTAAACAAAATTGTTGGGTATCTTATATTACAAATTTAAACTCACATTTTTTCCCTGAATTTGCTTAATCAAAATTTTAATGTAACTATTACTAAATTTTGCTTCCCAAAATTGTGCTTTTATGGTAGCTGCAGTCTATTTTAACATTAAACAAATCTAAAGTACTTTTTTATTTTAACAGTAGGAATAAATTCTTCAAAAATTGAAAATTATTTTATCATCATACCTGTTGAATTTGCTTTAGTTTTCAAGGGTTGATGAATTTGCAAATCCTTTAAATGAATCAGAAATTCCTAAATTCTTTAACTCAGTCTCTTAAAAATCCACAGTAACTCTGTGTCCAGACAGGGTTGTCCCTTGAATTACTGTAGCAATTTAAGCAAATACAATCTGCTTGGAAAACACTTGGGTTGAATTAAAATTATGTATTTCTTTCATTACACAAAACTTTGTGGATTCAAATTAAGATGTTTGTGTTCTTGGTCAGATTTATGTGGCTTACTTCTTTCTCTTCCCCTTAATTTTGGTTTGAGGTGTGGCAAGAATTTCCTCTAATATGAAAGGCAAACAGAACTAAATGAAACAGCATGTACTGATTACTGTTTTTATTTTCATTTTCATGCCAAAGAATTCTTCAAATTAAGGTCCACTGTGACAAGGAGGCCAGTGTCTCAGCAATTTAAGGTGGAACTAAGAATTGTCTTTAGTCCCTGGGTTGCCCAACACCTCAAGCTCACATCAATGCTTCCCTTTGTTAAAGCAAGGAATCAGAATAAGAAACGTATGGCACTTCATATCAAGTTTATTCTTTTTTTTTTTTTTTTTTAAGAGATTGAACCACTGAGATACATCCCCAGTTCCCCCCACCCACCCGCTTTTTTTTTTTGGTACCAGGGATTGAACCCAGAGATGCTTAACCACTGACCACATCCCCAGCCTTTTTGTTTTGTTTTGTTTTGTTTAAACAGGTTCTCAGTAGGTTGTTTAGGGCCTTGTTAAATTGCTGAGGCTTGCTTTAAACTTGCATTCCTTCTGCCTTAGCCTCTTAAATCAGTGGGATTATAGGCACGAGCCACTGCGACTGGTTCAAGTGTATTTTTTAAACATAGTGGACAGTCATTGTTTTCACAAATTAAAGATAACTTTCCATACAAAATTTGATACCTTCCTTTCTATTAGTTATCCTCTTTTTCATCTTGCCCTTGAATATACTCATTAGACCACTTAGTGACCTCTAAAATAAAAATGAATCCCTTGCTCTGGTAGTCATTGCCTTGCACTTTAAGAGCATATCTGATTTGACTACTTTTAGTAGTATTCAAAATAGTCTTATAGTATTGAATAAGATGGAATGAAAAGATTCTGTTGCCTAATAATTGCCTTTATTTTTCAGATTTAGAAAATATCCCTATTTTACTGAGCCATCTCTCTTAAAGAGTAACAGCTAAGGAGCTTGCTTAGATGCTAAATTTTTGTGCTAATGTTTTCATATTTAAACAGAGTTAACTTGTATCTCTTGGCAGTGGGCCCTGAGTTCTTCTGGGGAGGGAGGATTCTTCCAAGCTTGAGCAAATAAGGTAAAGTAAACCCTGGAGTTCATTTTTGGTTCCTCCAGAGTGTTTTCCATTAAGATTTTACCTCCAACTCAAAAGATTTATTTTGTTATGTTTCAGATTTAAGAAAAGTATACAGTGTTTCAAGTGATGCTTTGGCAATATTGTGAAAATCTAGTCTATTATTTGAGACATTGGTATGTAAAACGTGGCAGACCACATTTGGGCCAAGATTCCATTTTGTTGCTGATCTTTTCCATATGTTTCCTATTAGTGTCTTTGTTCTTAAACCTCGGGCTTCCACACAAAGGAAGAAAACAGATCTGTGTACTTTTTCAAAAAGTTTTAATGCTTCCACAGTTCTTTTGGAAGATTAATGTAAAATCAACCACTTTATTTTTATATAATTCTTCGTTAACTGAATGATTTAAACTTATAGTAGTGGTTATGTTGTTCATGTTCCCAGCAAATGTGGAAAAATATTTAATAATACATAGCTAGAGTACATAGCATCGGAGGTGTCTAAAATTTTAAACTAGGTTGGCAGTGGTTTGGAGGTCTAAATTGGCAGTGGTTAGAAATAGGGGGAGATGGTGGTTAGAGTCGGATCTTCCAGGAAAGTAGAAGCTGTGAGTGATACTTGGTGACCAGTGAGTTAGTTCGTTGGTTTTAATTGTGGTCATTGGGCAGTCAGTTGAATTGGTGAAAAATCTAAATTATATGCTATGATTGTAATTTGATTGAAGTAGATATAGTATCTCAAAGTGAATAACATATTCAGCTAGGACAGGCCCCAGTGAGACCTGCTTAACTAGTATAATAGACATAACATGTTTTTATTCATTTGTTCATTTATTTGGCTCTCGCTCTCTTTTTTTTTAATGAATGTGTACTGTGTGTAAGGATTAGGTGCTGGGGATTTAGCAATAAAAGTCCTGAGGAGGAAATCAGAAAATAAGCATTTATCAAGTGGTACAGAGTACAATCAAGGAGAATATAGCAAAGTAGAGGGGTATATGGGTAAACCCATATACTGGGTACTTGTAAGTTATTTATTATATGGCAGATGGTGGGAGCCAACCTTCTCACTGCTGAAGTGGGAGGAACAGATAAGCAAGGGCAGGTGGTAAGAATGATCCATGTGGTGGTGGATTAGAGATAGACACAGTAATGTCACTCGTATTTAGCTAAACACAGATGGTTACTTATTGGGATATTTATAGCTACATGTGCTTACATGAATTAGTAGACACTTGCATCTCCTTGCTGAAACTGAAAGGGCCTAGAATAAAAGATAGCCCCAGAGTAATGAGCACACCCAGGGCCTTATGTGTGTTGTTAGGTAAGGACTTTACCACTAAGCCATATCCCTAGCCCCAGATCTTGCTTTCTAATACCATTCTTCAATAAAAGGAACTAGGACTACTCCTTGGGGAAATGGCTTATGCCAGAAGTACTGACGGAAAGTACAAGATGGACCTGGAGCACTGGATAGCACCAGCAGGAAGTATTCTGAAAAAGGGGTCTGGGAAGTCTCTGTACCTGTTGCCCAGTTTTACTGTGAACCTAAAACTCCTCTAAAATATACAGTCTACAAATTTAAAAAGTGAGACTGACACTGTTTTTGAGTTTAAATATTTAGGTCTTAATATTGTGAGGGAGCAAGCCAAGAGGACAAAAGACCAGCATGACTGGAGCTCATATCCAGGTAGAGAGTACAGGAGGTGTCCTCACAGAAGCATCCAGCACTAGCATTAAGGTTGATGTGTGCTTGATTGTGTCTACTTCATGACATTCTAAATGAAATCATGTTGTTTTTAGGATGGGGTGCCCAGGATAGCCTTGAACTCTTAGATTCAACCAATCCTACTGCCTCAGCCTCCCAAATAGCTGGGACTACAGGCACATGTGGCTTAGAATCATGTTTGCAAGGCAAATGAAACACATAGCAAATGAACTATTTCTATCAAAAAGGCCATTTGGTAGCCCTACAGACATAGTCCAGGCAGTAAATGTCACATTTGCCTAATGCACACAGTCCATCACTTTGTATATCTGCTCCCACAGGGTTGAGGAACGGACACGCCTCACGAGTTTTCTTTCCCTCATTATTCACTTTTTCTATAAATGGTGCCTCCCCATCCCAGCCCCACCTACTCTCTTATGGAAGCCAGAAGTTTAGAAGTCTTCTCAATCAGTGCTTCCTAAAGTGTGATAAGAGAATTGCTAGGGATGCTTATTAAAAATTTAAGTTCCAGCATCTTTACACCTTGTATTAGGAAACTGGGAAATTTCCACCTTTAACAAGTGCCCCAGGTGCAGTAAACACCTGAGAACCACTGATCCAAGTACCTCTCCTCCTTTACTCTCAAATTAGGTCTGTCACATAGTTCTTTGTGTCAACATCTGAATATCTTTGGCCTGTCTATGTCTTGCCACCACACCCAGATATTCTCATAAGATCCTGACTGGTCTCCCTGTGTTCTCACATATTCAGCATGTTTTTCTCCTTATTTTGCATAAAAATTGATGTGATTTTACAGTGCTTCTGCTTAAAATCCTTCAGTGTGTTGGCCTATACCTGTAATCCCTGCTACTTGGGAGACTGGGGCAGAATTACCAGTTTGAGGCCAGCCTGGGCAATTTAGCAAAGGTTATACAAAGTATACGTATATACTGAACTGTCCCCTGTCCCTTGTTGAGAGTCCTTTGCATGTCCATATAATTTGGAGAGTTGGTGTGTCTATTTCTACTGTTGTAAGATTTCATAATGATCAAGTGCTAGGTATTTCAAGCAGTGCTTAATTAGTTATTGGCACATAGTAGGGACTTAGTAAATACTGGGTGCTCATCTTCTTCTTCTTATTATTATTAAGTTTTCCTACTATTGTGAAGTGACTTAGATACCTTATAAGTATACGAAGCATAATTCTTTTTGCCTCAGTTTTCAAATATTCCATCCCTTCCTTTTCCTAAATATTTTTTAGCAGTCCAACTGTGTTAGAGTTTTTGCTTCTAGTTGTCATCATCTAAATTTTTAAAATATGATTAGTGTTTTTAGATTATTTCAAAATTTATCTTTGTTATTTTTTATTTTCAGACTTCTATAGCATATTAGAATAAGACTGCCCTCCCATGGTGAAAATTAGGTAATTCACCCAGTAAATGTAATGGGCTAATTTTTTTAGTGGGGTGTTAGGGAGGGAGGCACGTTGAAATGTGTGTCTTTTAACAAATACGTTAGAAATAAGAGATAAATTATTCTGTGGTTTCAAAATGGACAAAGCTGGTTGGACCTCCATGACTGTGGAGTCAGAGTGGCCAACAAGCACAGGTGGTCTGTTCCCTACAGCTTATCATGTATCAGTGCTCTGTGGTCACCTTGCTAAATCGGGAGTTGGTTTTCATCTTAAGAGACAGAGATGTACATGTGGCTATTCCACATCTAAAGTTGTGTTACTCCTTTGGCTTTTTGTCCCACCTGTTTTAGTCTTGTTGTTATTTTAGGGGATGCCTTTTCATGTCTAATCCTCTTCTTTAATTCCATGTTAAAGTACTTGGATTCACTCTTTAGATTTATTGGTTTCAATATTAATGAATTAGTCTCTATAATTAGACATACAGATTGAGTTTTACTAGACTCAGTTTCAATGGAATAGTCTCCATATTTTCTGAAGAATTAATAATATTGCTACAAGTATCTTTAGGTGAAAGGAACTCTTTGATTTATTCATAGTGGTAAATTGATGGGAAATATGGATGGGAGTAGGGGATATATAGATCCAGGGAATAGACCTTGTATTACTTATGTTTATTCAAGCTGATGGTTGTTAAGGAAATTGATTAAAGAAAAAATTTTGAGATGAGAGAAATTTTTATATTGTTGGTGGCAATTTTTTATGTATGTCTGGGAGTGAGTGAACAGGTGGGTGTTGTAAGAATTGCTGAGGTGAGGCTTGGACAAGGGAAAATAAGTGGGAAAAAGAAGGAACTTTCGATGCTATGAAGTGGGAAGAGGGGTTTTCAGATACTATCATTTCTTGGTTGAACTCAGAGTTATGGGTTACTAATCCTAGATCATATGGAACTTTTGAGTAATTTTAAATTTAGTTTTAAAGCCAGGTTGAATAAGCTAACCCAGCTGCTACGATTTTGAGAAAAGTTTTGCTTTTGAGGAACTTTTATAGTTGTATAATTCACTAAGTACAGTTTGAGGAATGATAACTTTATATCGTTGCCTCTGACCTATAGAAAATGAGAATATCATCTTCTTTCCTAGTACAAATAAATTAAGAGTTACAACATTTTGCTGTGGTTTATCAGTATCTCAAGTGACTAGCAGGACCTGTAGCTAATGCTTGGAAGTGTCCTCTGGGAGGGTTAGTGGGGAGCCTACTCTTTAGAACTGTGTAAAAGCTTCCTAAGCTTAAAAGGAACCCCACTGGTAGATTAAACAGTCTCAGCAACCACAGCCATCATGCAGTATTGATGCTGAAGAAACTTTTAAATTAAGTTTCTCACGTAACAAATTCTGTGTCCTCTTGCCTTGGTTGTGAGCCAAAAACCCAGATGAGGATCAGTAGAGCTCTGTCTGTTCTGCAGTGTCCTTGCTTTGCTCATGTCAGTGATTGGAACAAATGTTTACAGTTTAGTTGAGATCACATTAAAGTACAAATACATCAAGAGAAGTAAATCCATACTAGTAGTCAAAACAGTGGTGGCCCTTTGAGGTGCTGGTGACCAGAAGGAAGTCTTAGATTCTTATCTTAACCTGGATGCTAGTTACATGCTATGTTTAGTTGTAAGCAATTATCAAGCTATATGCTCATAAAACTTTTGCATTTAGTAAACTTCATTAAAATTTCCTTTTAAGTCAGTAGTGAGCCAGGTGTGGTAGTTGCCCACCTGTAATCCCAGCGACTTGGGAAGCTGAGGTAGGAGGATCACAAGTTTGAAGCCTGCCTTATCAACTTAGTGAGGCCCTCAGCAACTTAGTAGGAACTTGTCTCAAAAAATAAAATGGACTGGGGATGCAGCTTAGCAGTAAAACACCCCGCATTCAGTCACTAGAACCTCTAGTCAGAACAGTGTGGCAAAATAAAGAAATTAAAGGGATTTGAATAGGAAAAGAAGAGCTTAAACTGTCCCTATTTGCCAACAAACTCACAAATGAATTCAGCAAAGTAGCAGGATATAAAATTAAGACCCATAAATCACTTGCATTCCTATATACCAAGGATGAATTAGCTGAAAGAGAATTAGGAAAACTATCATTCACAATAGCCTCAAAAAAAAAAAAAAAACCACCTTGGGAATCAATTTAACAGCAACAACAACAAAAGAACATGAAAGACCTCTACAATGAAAACTACAGAACACTAAATAAAGAAATTGAAGAAGAACTTAGAAGATAGAAAGATCCCCATGCTCCTCAATAGGTAGAATTAATATTGTCAAAATGACCATATTATCAAAAGTACTATGCAGATTTAGTACAATTCCTATTAAAATTCCAGTGACATTCTTCATAGAAATAGAAAAAGCAGTCATGGTATTTCATTTGAAAAAATAAAGAGGCCCAGAATAGTCACAGCAATCCTGAGTGAGAAAAGTGAAGCAGGAGGCATCACAATACCAGATCTTAAACTTTACTATGGAGCTATAGTAACAAAAATGGCATGGTATTGCCACCAAAGCAGACATGAAGACAAATGGAACCAGAATAGAAGACACAGAAACAAATCCACATAAATACAACTATCTCTTACTACACAAGAGTGCCATAAACATACAAATGAGAAATAGTCTCCTCAATAAATGGTTCTGGGAAAGCTGGAAATCCGTATGTAGCCAAAAGGAATTTAATCCCTATCTCTTACCCTGCACAAAACTCAAAGTGGATCAGAGACCTAGGCATTAGACCAGAAACCCTGCTTCTACTAACAGAAAATGTAGGCCCAACACTCTATCATGTCGAATTAAGAGCTAAAGTCCTCAAGACTCCTAAAGTGTAAGAACTAAAATTAAAAAATCAATAAATTGACATCATATCAAACTAAAAACCTTCTTCACAACAGACAATGAAGAGCATGAAGAGAACCTACAGAATGGTAGAAAATCTTTGCCACCTGCACCTTAGATACAGCATTAATCTCAGTCCATTTTATCTCACTCTAGTCAGAATGGCTATTTATCAAGAACATAAGCCAGGCACACCCAGCAGTTCAGGAGGCTGAGGCAGGAGGATTGAGGATTTAAAGCCAGCCTCAATAAAAGTGAGATGCTAAGCAACTCATTGAGACCTTATCTCTAAGTAAAATACAAAATAGGGCTGGAGATGTGACTCAGTGGTCAAGTGCCCATGAGTTCAATCCCTGGTACCTCCCAAAAAAGACTATAAGTAAAAATAAGTGTTGGCAAGGAAGTGGGGAAAAGGGTACTCTCATACATTGCTAGTGGGACTGCAAATTGGTGCAACCAATCTGGAAAGCAGTATGGAGATTCCTCAAAAAACTAGGAATGGAACCACCATTTGATCTGATTATATCATTTCTCAGTATATATCCAGAGGACTTAAAATCAGCATACTACAGTGATGCAGCCACATCAATATTTATAGCAGCTCAGTTCACAATAACTAAGGGTGGAACCAAACAGATGTCCTTCAACTGATGAACGGATAAAGAAAATGTGGTATATATGCACAATGGAATTTTACTCATCCATAAAAAATAATGACTTTATGATGTTTACTGATAAATGAATGGAACTGGAGACTGTCATGCTAAGTGAAATAAGCTAATTCCCAAAAAAGAGATTGAATGTTCTCTTTGATATGTGGATGCTAACACACAACAAGGGAGGGTGAAAAAATAGAAGTACTTTGGATTAGACAAAGGGGAATGAAGGGAAGGGAGTAGAATGCAACTAACATATAACATTTTCTTATATGATTACATCATGATGAATCTCCACATCATGTACGACCACAAGACTGGGATCCTAAACAGAATAAGATATACTCCATGTTTGTGTAAGTATATCAAAATAAGCTCTATGTCATATATATCTAAAGAGAACAAATAAAAAATGTTTAAAAGTCAATATTTGATTCAACTACTGACTTACTAGAAATATAGAAGACAAGAATGTGTTAAAGGATACCACCACTATAAAATCAGCAAAATCGGGACAGACTCTGGACGCCCCCCACGCCTTGGATGGACACCAGACACCATCCCCCCTGCGCTGACTCAGCATGCCCTCTCTGGGGCTCTCCAACTTCTTCGGAGTCTGCTGCAGGCATTTTGAATTATTCCTGAGGGTGTGGCCATTATCATTGGAAGGGTAGCTCCCTTCCTGAGACACCTACAGGAGACTGGAGGCCCTTTGACAGGTACCTCCATTTATTCACTTATATCCTACACCCTTCCCCATCCTCTTCATTCACAACAATAAAGAAGGACATTTCATACTGCTTAAGGGAAGCATAAAACAGCAAGACATAATGATTTTAAATATTTATGCCCCAAACAATGGAACTTCTATGTATATCAGACAAACCCTTCTCAATTTTAAGAATCAAATAGACCAAAACACAATAATAGTCAGGGACTTGAACACACTGCTCTCACCACTGGATAGATCCTCCAAACAAAAACTGAACAAAGAAACTATAGAACTAATCAATGATGTAGACTTAATGGACATTTACAGAATATTTCATCCATCACTGAGTGAATATACTTTCTTCTCAGCAGCTCATGGATTCTTCTCCAAAATAGACCATATGCTATGCCACAGAGAAGCCATTAGTAAATACAAAAAAATAGAGATACTACCTTGTATCCTATCAGACCATAATGGAATGGAATTAGAAGTCAATGATAAAATAACAAAAACTACTCCTACACCTGGAGACTAGATAATATGCTGTTGAATGTTGCAGTGATAACAGAAGACATCAGGGAAGAAATAAGAAAATTCTTAGAGGTAAATGAGAATAACGACACAACATATCAAAATCTCTGGGACACTCTGAAAGCAGTACTAAGAGGAAAGTTCAATGCATTGAGCTCATACATTAAAAAAATAAAATGTCAACAACTAAATGACCTAACATTACATCTCAAAGCCCTAGAAAAAGAACAGAAAATACCCAAAATAGTAGAAGACAGAAAATAATTAAAATCTGAGCTGAAATCAATGAAATTGAAACAAGAGAAACAATTCAAAAAATTGACAAAACAAAAAGTTGGTTCTTTGAAAAAGTAAACAAAATTGATAAACCCTTAGCCACATGAACAGAGAGGGAGAGAGAAAACCCAAATTACTAGAAATTGTGATGAAAAAGGAAAGATCACGACAGTCACCATTGAAATACATAACATAATTAGAAACTATTTTGAAAATCTATACTCCAACAAAATAGAAAATATCAAAGACAATGACAAATTTTTAGACATATGATCCTCTCAAACTGAATCAGGAAGACATACACAATTTAATCAGATCAATTTCAAGCACCGAAATAGAAGAAGCTATCAACCAAGAAAAGTCCAGGACCAGATCAATTCTCAGCCGAATTCTACAAGACCTTTAAAGAAGAACTAATAACAATACTCCTCAAAGTATTCCAGGAAATAGAAAATGAGAGAACCCTTCCAAACTCATTCTATGAGTCTGGTATCACTCTGATACCAAAACTAGACAGAGACTCATCAAGAAAAGAAAACTTTAGACCAATATCCCTGATGAACATAGATGCAAAAATCCTTAACAAAATACTGGCAAATCACATACAAAAATATATTAAAAAGATAGTGCACCATGATCAAGTGGGGTTTATCCCAGGGATGCAAGGTTGGTTCAATATCTGGAAATCAATAAATGTAATTCATCACATCAATAGACTTCAAGTTAAGAATCATATGATAATTTGAATATATGCTGAGAAAGCGTTTGATAAAATACAGCATCCCTTCATGCTTAAAACACTAGAAAAAATAGGAATAGTAGGAACATACCTCAACATTGTAAAGGCTATCTATGCTAAGCCCATGTCCAATATCATTCTTAATGGAGAAAAGCTGAAAGCATTCCCTTTAAAAATTGGAACAAGACAGGGATTCCCTCTTTCACCACTTATACTCAACATTGCCCTTGAAACACTAGCCAGAGCAATTAGACAGACCAAAGAAATTAAAGTGATACAAATAGGAAAAGAAGAACTGAAGCTGTCACTATTTGCTGATGACATGATTCTATATTTAGAGGATCCAAAACTCTCCACTAGAAAACTTCTAGAACTAATAAACGAATTCAGCGAAGTAGCAGGATATAAAATCAATATGCATAAATCTAATGCATTTCTATTCATAAGTGATGAATCCTCTGAAAGAGAAATTAGGAAAACTACTCCATTCACAATAACCTCAAAAAAAATAAACTACTTGGGAATTAATCTAACAAAAGAGGTGAAAGGCCTCTACAATGAAAACTACAGAATACTAAAGAAAGAAATTGAAGAAAACCTAAGAAGATGGAAAGATCCCCCATGTTCTTGGAAAGGCAGAATTAACATTGTCAAAATGGCCATTCTACCAAAGGCACTATACAGATTCAATGCAATCCCAAGTAAAATCCCAATGACATTCCTCATAGAAATAGAGAAAGCAATCATGAACTTCATCTGGAAGAACAAGAGATCTCGAATAGCCAAAACAATCCTGAGCAGAAAAAGTGAAGCAGGAAGTAACACAATACCAGGCCTTAAACTATACTACAGAGCAGAAGTAACAAAAATGGCACGGTATTAGCACCAAAATAGACAGGGAGATCAATGGTACAGAATAGAAGACACAAAGATAAACCCACATAAATACAGTCACCTCATACTAGACTAAGGAGCTAAAAACATACAATGGAGAAAAGATAGCCTGTTCAACAAATGGTACTGGCAAAACTGGAAATCCATATGCAGTAAAATGAAATTAAACCTCTATCTCTCACCCGGTACAAAACTCAACTCAAAATGGATCAAGGACTTAGGAATTATACCAGAGACCCTGCACCTAAGAGAAGACAAAGTAGGCCCAAATCGTCATCATATTGGCTTAGGATCAGACTTCCTTAAGACTCCCAAAGCATAAGAAATCAAAGCAAGAATCAATAAAAGGAATGGACTCAAACTAAAAAGTTTTTACTCAGCAAAGGATATAATCAATAATGTGAAAAGAAGGGAAAAAATAATGGAATGAATCAAACTATTATCCTATGTAAAAATATGACTACACAAATGGTATGCCTTTACTTCATGTACAAACAGAGAAACAGTATGTATCCCATTTGTGTACAATAAAAATAAATTTAAAAAAATAATGTGAAAAGAGAGCCTATAGAGTGGGAGAAAATCTTTTCCATACGCACTTCAGATAGAGCGCTTACCTCCAAAATTTATAAAGAACTTACAAAACTTTACACCAAAAATGCAAAGAACCCAATCAATAAATGGGCCAAGGAACTGGACTGACACCTTACAAAAGATGACATATAGACGATTAATAATTATATAAAAAAGTGTTCAACATCTCTAGTAATTAGAGAAATGCAAATTAAAACAACTCTATGATTGCATCTTACTCCTATTAGAATGGCTATTATCAAGAACACAAACAATAATAGATGTTGGCATCGATGTGGGGAAAAAGGCACACTTTTACATTTTTGGTGGAGTTACAAATTGGTGCAGCCACTCTGGAAAGCAGTGTGGAAAATCCTCAGAAAACTTGGAATGTACCCACCTTTTGACCCAGTTACACCACTCCTCGGTTTATACCCAAAGAACTTAAAATTAGCATACTGCAGTAATGCAGCCACATCATTGTTTATAGCAACTCAATTCACAATAGCTAGATTGTGAAACCAACGGATGAATGGATAAAGAAACTGTGGTATATATACATGATGGAATATTATTCAGCCGTAAAGAAGAATATTATGGCATTTGTTAATAAATGGATGGAAGTGGAGAATATCATGCTAAGTGAAATAAGCCAATCCTTAAAAAACTAAAGGCCGAATGTTTTCCCTGATAAGTGGAGGATGGTATATAATGGGGGTCAGGGGCTGGGGAGTGAGAGAAGAATGGAGGAACTTTAGATTATGTAGAAGGAAATGAGAGGGAGAGGGAGTATGAAAAATGGTGGAATGAGACAAACATCATTACCCTGTGTACATGTATGATTACACAAATGGTGTGAATCTACATCATGTGCAACCATAGAAATGAAATGATGTACCCCATTTGTGTAGAATGAATCAGAATGTAGTCTGTAAAAAATTAAAAAATAAATAACTAAAAAAAATATCATTTCTGAATTAAAATAAAATAAGCAAAATGTAGACCAAAAGATACTATTGAACAAACTGCATGGTTTCTCTATCAAATAAATTGTAAGAAAAATGCAAAGGGGAAATGTATAATTTAAAGGACTTTATATCACTTTATGGCATCTGTGTGGGCCTTATTTGGAATTTGATTCAAATAAACCTGTTTTAAAAATTTGGAATAGTTGGAAGGTTGAACAATTACTAAATTTGATGATATTAAGTAATTATAGTCAGTATCTTTATGTGATAATTTATGTGTTCAAAAGTGGAGGAAGATATTCTTTTTGAGGCCAAAATAGCCCCTATACCATAATCTGATGATGATATCACAAGAATAAATTTGTAGACCAATAAATATATGAATAGTAAATATAGTACTTTAAATTAAAATCTAGGTATGCATAAAATAAATACATCATGATCAAGGATTTTTCCAGGAATTCTAGTTGGTTTGAAAAATGACCATTGTGATTCACAATATTAACAAAATAAAGAAGTATAAGATCATCTCAGTAAATAAAGAAAAACGTTTTATATAAAGTCCAGCACACCATTGTCATGATGAAAACTTTCAGCAAAGTGGAATAGGAAGAGACATTTTAAATTGATAAAGGATATCTATTGGCAACAAAGTTTTTACTGGTAATATAATGTGAGGGGCCTGGTAGGCTAGTTGTCATGTCATTGAGGAAACAGTGACTTGTCTGCCTCTGCTGTTCAGTACAGTCAAGAATATCCACTTTAACCACTCACACTCAGATTTGTACTAGAGGTCCTAGCAGTGGGATACAAGGAAAGAAGAAGAAATAAAAATAGGAGAAAAGGAATAAAAATAATTTATAGTTGCACTTGACGTGATTGTATTTATAAACATCTAAGGAATCTATAAGTGCACTGTTAGAATTAATAAGCAAATTGATAGATTGCTGGTTGTGGCAGTATGAAACAATTTAGACCAACCAGCACAAAAAACATCCTGTATGATAACATCTGACATATCTATAACCAAGGAATAACTCTCAGAAATATATAAAACTTTTATGTGAAAACTAAAAATGATAGGAAGGAAATTAAAGAACAGCTATTGTTTGAAAAACTCAAAAATGCTAAGATCCCAGTCCTCTCCAAATGATCTACAGGTTTTTGACAATTCTAATAAAAATTTCAACAGGGTTTTTGTGTAGTTTTACAAGCTAATTCTAAAATGAATATGGAAATGCAGAGGACCTAGAATAACCAAGATAATTCTGAGAAAGACCAACATAACTGGAGGACTTACATTACTAAATTTCAAGCACATGGAAAAAATTCAGGCTTTAGAAATGGGTATAGAGCCCAGAAATAAATTAGATACATACATTCACTTATGATGAAGACACCACTGAAATTCAGTGGGTTAAAGATGATCTATCCAATAAATGATATGGAACAAATAGAGTTATCTGAGTGAGAAAAGCAGATCTTCATGCATATCTTACACCAAACAAAAATCAATTCTAGATGGTCATAACTCTTCAATATGAAGGACAATAAAACATGCTTCCAGGGGAAAATGGGGGCAAGTATCTTCAGACACATGGGGTAGGCAGAGACTTCTTAAGGAAGAAGTAAAAAACACCAATTGTGAAGTGAAAACTTGGTAAATTGGACATCATTAAAAGTAAGAAATTCTGTTAATCAAAAAACTCTGAATTTTCAGAGTAAAAACTAACAGCCTGAGGAGAGATACAGTGTGTATATTTATCAACGACTCATATCAGGAAGGTATAGCTAACACCTGTAAATCAGTTAAAAATAATGAAAAAATATACTGGAATAACGCTGTTGAATAACTTTGTTTTGTTTGTTTCAATACTGGGGATTTAGCCCGGGGAACTTTATCACTAAGCCACATCCCCAGCCCTTTTTAATTTTTTCTTTGAGACAGGGTCTTGCTTAGGGCCTCATTAAGTTACTGAGGGTGGCCTCAGACTTGCCTTCCTCACATCTCAGCCTCCTGAGTTGCTGGGATTACAAGCATATGCCACTGTACCCCACTGAGGCATATTGTTTAGTAATATAAAAGAATTTGCTGATATATGTGATAACATAGATGTATCTTATAGCTGTTATATTTAGTGTGTTAACAAGTTTGGCCTCATGCTGCTTCCATACATATTCCAGTCTTGCTTAGTAAAGGCTTATCCAGGGGCTGGGGTTGTGGCTCAGTGGTAGAGCGCCTGCCTGGCATGTGTGAAGAACTGAGCTCGATTCTCAGCACCACATATAAATAAATAAAATAAAAATCAATTGACAACTAAAAAATATTTTTTTAAAAAAAGGCTTATCCATACATAGAGAACTGTAGACTAATTTGTTATGTAAGCAGACTGTGACCTACTATCTTAACTAGTAGCTGAGTTTCAACCAATCATATACAACCAACTGTTCTAACCATGCTCAAATAAGACAACTGCAAGCTATAACTAATCTGGCTATTCTATCTCAATTCCATTTCTGTACTTTTCTATGCTTAAGTTTTTTCTGGCTCTACGTATGATCTACCCTTTGATTGGTGGACTCTTCTAAACCATTGTGTTCAGACCACATTTTAGAATCAGATAAAGTCAGTTAAGATCTACAAATCTACATTTGTTTGTAATTTCCTCCTTTTTTGGTACCAGGGATTGAACCCAGAGGAGCTTTACCACTGAGTCATGTCCCCAGCCCACCTCTTTTAATAATTTTTTTTATTTAGAGTCAGATTCGCTAAGTTGCGTAGGGTTGCTGCACCTGGCATCTCTTCTTTTTTCTTTTTTACAGTACTGGGGATTGAACCCAGGAATGCTGTACCACTGAACTATATCCCCAGACCCTTTTAAAAATTATTTTTAAATTCCGAGACAGTGTCTCAGTAAGTTGCCCAGGCTGGCTTTGAACTTGTGATCCTCCTGCCTCAACCTCCCAAGTTGCTGAGATTATAGGCATGGGCCTTGAGGCCCAGCTGTTAAGAAGCAAAAGAAACTAGTGACTGGAGATTTATTTGTATGTGTTCACTTATTTGAAGTTTAAGAATAGACAAAATTAATGGATTGCAATATACACTAGGAAATTAGTGTTCTTAGGGCTAGGGTAGTGGGTATGGACTGAGAAATGTGGAAGAACCTTCTAGGTGATAGACCTGTTTGGTATCTTGTTCTTGATTTGCTTTGAATAATGGTACTGGGACAACTGGATAACCTTGTCATGCCATATGCAAAACTTACCTCCAAATGGAACAAAAAACTAATTGAAAGAGCTGAAACTATTGAATGTTTAAAAGAAATCATAGACATAAATGTTCGTGAGCTTGGATTAGGCAGCTGTTTCTTAGATGTAACACAAAGAGTAAAAGCAACAACAACAAAAAATAGATAAAGTGGACATCACCAGTATTAAAACCTTTTGCATGTTAAAAGACACTATCAAGAAAGTGAAAAAATGAGTCACCAAATGGGAGAATTTTGCAAATCATATATTTGCTAAGGGAATTGTGTCTAGAATAGAATTCCTGCAACTCAATAATCTAAAAAAATATGACTAATTAAAAACATTTGAGGAATCTAAATAGACATCTCCACAAAGAAATGGCCAAACACTTGAAATAAAGCATCTGAAAGATACAAATCAAAACCACAGTGAGGACTTTTGAGCCAGCTGGTGACTTTTGCTGGTTACCAGTATCTCCTCTTGGTGGCGGCCTCACCATGGCCCTGCAGCTGTCCTGGGAGCAGGGCATCATCCTGTGCGGGAGGGCAGAGATCACGACCGAGTTGTTCTTCTTCTCTGCCAGCATGGCATATATCCCTCTGAAACTTGGACTTGAGTGCAGGAGTGTGAACTCACCTGGCTGGTAACTTCCGACTCTGAGCTCATAGGTGTAGCTGCATGGTGGAGCCCTGAAAGGCTGGCTCTGCCAGGGCTCAGTTCAGAAACTGGTGGTGGTCATCTCGAACACTGCAGCACAGGGAGGTCTTTGAAAGGTGGCAGTTTGATATTGAGTGTGACGAGACTGCTAAAGTTCACAGGTTCATCTGATCTACTGATTTATAAAGACAAAGATTTAGTTGTACCTGAAAAATGGGAAGAATTGGAACCACAGTTCATTACCAATTCTGAGGAAGTTGGTCTTGGCTCATTTACTACCACGATCCACAAAGCAAACACCATGGTAGACTACAAACTTCCTGTCAATGACTGAGGGTGCGATCAGGAAGATAATGTATTATAATTCTCACATGTGGGTTTCCTGAAATTAAATCAACTGCAGTTGATGTGTTGTATTTCCTTGGTCACTTTACCTGGGGAGCCAGCACTGTCCTGGATGAACTTGCCTCAGGATTAAGGTAACGAGTAAACTGCACATTGTTCCAGAGCAGCTAGCAGCAGATTTTGTCAGCATTACAACATGAATTTCTTTGAATGTGATAGTGTAGATGAAAAATCTTTTGCAACAAAACTAATTACTTTTATTTATTTATTTATTTATTTTTTGGGTACTGGGGATCGAACCCAGGGCCTTGTGCTTACAAGGCAAGCACTCTACCAACTGAGCTATCTCCTCAGCCCCTACTTTTCTAAATTGTTTTGGTCATGTAACTTGACTCAATATAAATAGATATTTGAATATAAAATAATATAGCAAAAGAACTCTGAACGTTCAGATTCTTTGTTTAGATCCTGAAAGTAAAGCAAAATTGCTTTGTTTGACATTTATTATTTGTGTAGCTCCCACATGGAAAAAATGCTCTTTATTTGGCTTTAATACATAGAATTTGAACCCATGAAGCAATGGATAATTGTACTCTTTAATTCTTGTAATTTTAATTCTTGTAATACGGAACTCTAAAAATGTTTTGTAAATTAAGCTTTAAGTGATAATAGTGAATAAAGTTAAACCATGTATGTTTTAAAAAAAAAAATAACCACGTAGTGAGGTACCATTTCATACTACCCAGGTTGGCAGTAATCAGAAAAATGACAGGGACTACAGATGTAGCTCAGTGGTAGAGCACATGTTTCACATGTGCACATTCTTGGTTTTAATCCCTCACACCAAAGGAGCACAGTTGCTGCCATTTGGCCTCAGAGTTCCATTCCTAGGTTTACACCCAAGAGAAATGAAAACACATGTCCACTCAGGAATGTGTCACAAGTGTTCATAGCAGCATTATTTGTAACAGCCAAAAACCAGAGATAACCGAACCCTCCACCAATTAATGAATGGATAAATAAATGTATGTCTTTGGTAATAAAAGGCAATGAACTACTAATATGGTATCACATGGATGAACTTGGAAAACATTAGGCTCAGCAGAAAAAGCCACTCACAAAAGACCCCATGTTATTCCATTCATATGAAACGTACAAACAGGGAAGTCCACAGAGAAAGCAGACTTACCAAGGAGTAAGTAAGGAGGGACTTTTGATTGATATGTGGATTATTTTTGCAAACTATAAAAATGCTGTAGAATTGATTATAGTGATGGTTGCATAACTCAGTGTACTAAAGAATTGTACACTTTAATAGAGTTATACAGTACATGAATTGTATCTCAGTAAAATTATTTAAAATAATAGGGTGGGAGTATAAAATAATTATTACTAATTCTTGAAATTCAGTGTAAAGTACATGAAAATTTATCATATTGATTTGTCTGTTTTTGCTCCTGTTACAAATATTCCTCAGTGAATAGGTAAAAGAAAGTCTGTCAGTCAAACTACAAGTCTTCATGTCAAGTCTTTTGGCTACTACAGCAGCCAGTGGTATGTGCTTTCGCTCCTTGGCCTGAACTGAACGTGTGTGTCTCCTTCAGACCCTTTGCATCCTCTTCTGTTTATGGGTTCTTTTCAAAGCATTTCTTTTAATTTCACTGACAGAGCTATTATTGCTGAAAATTTTTCCTGGTTACCTCTGCTCAGAAGTTATTGGATGGGAGAATCCATCAATCCACAGAGCTCCCCAGAGCCTGTGATGGAGAACGTAAAAGATGCATTCAATGACCCTGAAAGTGCACCAGGGAGAAAAATGCCAACCGCCCTACCTACATAATGTAGAGTAAAGCAGCGCATCTGTGCACAGGAAGTGTGGACCGTGGCAGGGCTGTCAGGGAGGAGCTGCTAGAGTGGGAGAAGACATAAAGGATAAAAACGTCCTGCATGCTTAGGATGAGAACACTTTTCATTTCAGTGATTTCATTCGGAAACATGGAGCCATAGCAGTGTGCTAGTGTTGGGGAAAGGGAGACAGATGACCAAGACATAGTCTTTGCAACCAGCAGGTCTGAAGTCCTCTGGAGAGTGTGAGAGGACCAGCACACTAATGGCTATAGTAAGTTAGGCCATGACAACTACAAAGGAGAAGCATAGTCGAAATACAGGGAAGGCCTGGGGGCTGAGGAAGAGGTCACATCAGTTTATGTGAGAATCAGGCAGATGACCTATACATAGTTTTGACACGGACATTTGAAATTAAAATGTTGACACATGCAAATGATGGTGTGAGCAAAGACACGGGAGCCAGAAAATGTAGTATGTAGTGTATTTGAGAAACAAGAAGTAATCTGGAGCTGGATGGACCATGAAATAAAAAACTTGAAAATCATTATTTGAATGTGGATGTAAAATGTAGTCTTAAAATTGTGAAGTGTTCTTAACTATTATACGATTTTGATGAAGGGAGTGACAGTCAATCTAGATGGCACACATTTGGCAGCTTGTTAGAACTGGATAAGCAAGATGAGGCCAGGAACCTGTTTTGATATTCCAGCTGTCATTGTGATTGTGATACAGCAACTGAGGATAAAAGGAGTCTATGTTGATAGAAGAGCAGGGAAGGACTTCGAGCCAACTTGACTGTTGCAAGAGGGCCAGGAATAGATGACTCCTTAGAAGTTTAGAACCCGAATAACTGGGAGGAAAGACAGTCAAGAGGGACCCTGAGAGCTTGAAGGAAGTTGTTTAAGAGGTTGATTTCAATGGTGCTGAATATTTGGGTTTTCTTTTCAAGGTTTGTACCTCGTGAAAGAGGTCAGCATGTGACATGTGAATTTTGGATTTGGGTAATGGCTAAACACAAGCAAATGAAATTGTTAGCCGACAGAGAGAAGAGATCAAAAGAAGAATTTTGGGGAACCTTAACCACTAAAGGGCAACCAGAAAGGCATGGTATAAGCCAAGTGATCTAAGAAATCCAAGGAGGGTTAAAACTAAGGGGTGGCTGGGTTGTGTCTCAGTGGTAGCATGCTCGCCTAGCATCGTGAGGCCCTGGGTTCAATCCTTAGCACCACATAAAAATAAAATAAAGGTTGTGTGTGTGTGTGTGTGTATGTGTGTGTGTTTTCCCCCACTAAGGGGGAAAAGCAATGTATCATCTAAGCTAAAAGTATGAATCACAGGATTGGGGCCATAACTCAGTGGCAAAGTGCTTGTCTGGCATGTTTGAGGCACTGGCTTTGATCCTTAGCACCACATAAAAATATAAAATAAAGGTATGCTGTCCATCTACAACTACAGAATTTTTTTTTTTAAAGTATGAATCAAGGCTGCTGGGTATCAATCCCATATCTACCCCAAATTATTTAAATCTTTGTTCCTCAGTTCCCACACCTAAAAAATAGGTATCACTAAAGGTACCTGCTTCATAAGGTTATTGTGAAGATTAAATCAATAAATACAAGTAAAGCATTTAGTAGGATGTATCAAAATATTCTTTAAATATTAATTCTGGATTAATATTATTTGTATGATGCAATTTTGGGAAAATAGATTTAGAAGAATGGTTAGGTCAACTGCAATAGGTTAAGGTCCATGTGAATAGAAAGGTAATGAAGACTGAGTTAAGAATTCTTTCAAGAAGTGATGGGGTAACCAGGCATGGTGGTGTGTATCTGTAGTTCCAATTACTCAGGAAGCCAAGGTGGAAGGATCCCTTGAGCCCAGGAATTTAAGTCTAGCCTGGGCAGCATAGCAAGACCCTGTCTCTCTCTCTCTCTCTTTTTTTTTTTTTTTTTTTTTAATAAGCAAAAGGGAACTGTGAATGAAAGAGAAACAGTGTAGTAGCTTAAAGGGGAACAAATATTAAGGGTCTTATTTTTTAATCTTTTTTCTTAGTGACCTCAGTAAGTGGTTTTCTTAAGGTATTATGTTTATTTCATGAATTAAAAAAAAACTTTTTAAGTTGTGGATGGACACACCTTTATTTTATTTATTTATTTTTATGGAGTGCTGAGGATCGAACCCAGTGCCTCACATGTGCCAGGCAAGAATTCTACCACTGAGCCCCACCCCAGCCCTGTTCCATGAATTTTGATGCCTATTTTCTATTTTAGTACTTGGGAGGAAATATAGATTCAAGGTCATTAAGAGTCTTTGTTGCCTTGAGCCCTTAAAAAAAAACCTAGTTAGTTGTAGTTACTCATTTGTTTTAAATCTTGAATGGATTTCAACTGGATAATATTTTGTATTTACTATAAAATTTGTTTGTAGCAGAAATTTTTAATGAAGTTTTGGTTGTTTATGATTTTTATTAATGATTTGTTTTTTGCAAACTTAAAACCAAAAATGGCTAACAGCTGTGGATGGAAAACACAAACATTAACTGTGGGGAGTTAATTGCAGGGATTTCTGGAATCGTTTGCATTATTTAAACATTTTGTTCTGTCTTTTCTTTTTAGAAAAATATTAGCTTAGCTGCTCTAAGCTATTTGTTTTGATGATTTTGACTTTAGCATTAATCTTAGGATTTTAATAATTTCAAGAAATGGATTTTTCCAATCTCATTGAACGTTTTATTTTTATATGTATTCTTATCAGGGCCCTGATATCATGATTTATTTTATTTATGTTATATTGCAGAAAAATATCAAAACAACTCAAACTTTATATATATTTTAATATTAGAATAATTATCCTTACAGTGTTTTATTTTTAAGAACTTAATGATCTTTAATTTTTTTGTCTGTCCATAGTTATCTGGTATAATACTTGTTTGTGTTTTATGAACTTTATGCTTTACAGAGCATTTCACATTCATTTTTATCATTCAAGCCTTATAACTTCATTGATCTGCGTTGTCATCTAAAGATGAGGAAGCAGGATCCAAGAGGTGATGAATTGCCCTAGACTGGAAATGGAACTAGATTTCCAGCTCAGAGCCCTGCATCCCTCTCTGTGTACTCGTGATTGACTTTTATTATTTCATTTTATTTTATGTATGTATTCATTGGGATGCTGGTAATTGAACCTAGGGCCTCGAATATGCTGGGCAAGCGCTCTCCTACTGAGCTACATCTCCAGCCCAATCTTTATTATTTTTATTCACACTGAGATCTTCCTTCTACAGTTTTCACCAAAGTAGCAGTTTTGTTACAGATTTCCAAATTTATGTCTTCTTTAAAAATTAAGTGAATTTCCTGGTAAAGTAACTGTTCTCAATCACTTGAGATTTTGTCTCATCTCCTGCCCTCCTAAGGAACATTTGGCAAAATCTGGAGAAGTTGTTGATTATCACAACAGAGGTGGGCAGAAGATGCAGGTGTTGTTAGCATCTAGTGGGTGGAGACCAAGGAACTGTTGAAACATTCTACAGTGTAGAGCCATCTGGCCCAAAATGTTAGTAGTGCTGAAGTTGAGAAACTGCTGTCAAGAATGAGACCGTGTGTAGCTCAGTGCTAGAGTGCTTGCCTAACATGCACTAGACGCTGGGTTCCATCCCAGGCATCACAAAAGAAAGGCAGACACTCTGTGTACCCATTCTTAACCCTGATATTCAGCCCTCCACCCCTTTTGTATGTTATTTTCTCCCCTACCAAAAAAAAATCTAGTTTTTGAGGTAGTTTAACATAAAGGTGCAATTATCTTTAATAACACAGAACATATATATGATATTTTTTAGTACCGTTACTGACAGTAAACATTAGCTGGACATAGTGGCACATACCTGTAATCCCAGGGACTCAGGAGGTTGAGGCAAAAGGATTATAAGTTCAAGGCCAGCCTTCATTTTAGTGAGAACCTCTCTCAAAATAAAAACAAAAAGGACTGGGGACATAGCTCAGTGCCAGACAGAGGGAGAGAGAGAGGGAGGGAAAATTAATGCTGCTCTAAAAATGTTATCCATAAATTAGATTTTTCGGAAAAAGAACTGTGTTTCTGGGTGGGATAGGAATTAGACCAGAGCACAAATATTTTATTTCAAACCAATATTTTTAATGATATTTTCCTTACTTTCTCATTTTACTTAACTTATGCTGAATGCCAATTTTTAAAAAAGCATCAAAGTACTCAACTTTTGTACAGAGTCTTCAGTTTTTGTCTGTATTATTTGATTCTTTGCCTGTTCCGTTAGGCCACGTTACTTCTCAGAGTTGTCCAGTCTACTGTGTACTGGAGGAGACAAATTACTGTAGAACTAATAATGTTCAGAGTCTTCCAAACAAGGTCTTTCAAAGGGACATCCTGAAAATATTCCTTACAGTTGAGGTGACAACGTTATGTAACCTAACAATTGACATGCTATTAGGAGCTTATAATAACTGATAATAAAAAACGTGAGTTACAGATTTTACATCAACACTCACTATGCATTTTTACAGAGATTTGATAATCAGGTAATAATTAAAAAAAGAAAACAATGTACTATAGCTAAAAAACCAACTTTTACGAATAGCATCTATTGGTTGGTAATGAATACTTACTGAAAGTTTTATTATAAGAAGTTAGTTTTAAACATTAAAAACAGGTTCTTAACACATGAGAATTTCAGTATGGTTATGTCAAACCATACTTGAAATGACTAGAAACATTACAGTACTACCCAAGTTATTACAGAAAGAGTAAGAATAGTATCGAGTGTTCTTCACATAGCTGTCCTTGCCGGTTTTGTTTTTCTGACAGCAAATGAAAGACCACCAATGTTGTTAAGTCAAGCATTCCATTACAGTACAGTTATTTTTGAAATGCACTTGATAACAAAAGGTTAAATACTCAATGTCTATTTTTTTTGTTACTTAGAGAGGAATGTTTAAGCAAGAAATTTATGTAAAATCATTTGTATGCAAAATGCAACTGCAATACATGCTTATTTCTGTCAATCCTTATGTATCAATAGTTTGGCAAAATTCTGTTGAAATTTTTTGTCATTTACCATGTGGGACAGATTTTTGCTTATGTATATACCACTATTATTAACAGAGTTCAAGTATTCCAAATGTAAGAATTTTTGAATTTTATATTTAGCATACATTACTAATTTCTGAAGTTCCCAAGTTGAACACTCATTCTGCTCAAAACACAACGAAATGTTGCAGGTTGTATTTCCCAGTACTTAACAGGGTTGTGGAATAAACTTATTGCACTGTATAAAGATTTCTTCATCTTTGGCATTGTTGGACAGAAGTCGTTCACTCCCACTTTCGTAATTGAATTAGAATGAAGGAAGATTATCTGTTGTAGTAGGAAAAAAGAATGAATTAAAAATACCCAGTAAATGTAAAAAGAAGATACTTTGTAGTCAGCATTTATGACATTATTTATCTGTTTATTTTACATCAACCTGAAGTATTTTCACTAAATAGATACACTTGTTTATAGGAGAGGGTATGCACGGCATAAAACTGGTGCCACAGCTCAGGCACACTGCCTGATCAGCTGGGCCGCTTGTCTCTCCCACCCCTGCTGTGTGTAAATAGTTTTTCCAGTGCCATATTTACATTAATTTGTTTTGAAAGTATTAGAAATGAGCACAGGAATGAAGTTCAGTGATCCAGGAAGTCAGCTTACAATGTGAATGTGAAGGAATGTTAGCTAGCATTTTCTAGGGTTGAGGGGAAGAAGTGTAGGACTGCTTTTTTGTATGTTGTTTTGTAGAAAGATGTGTCTGTCAACATCTTAAATACAGATCTGTAATACTGTATCAATAGTCGAATCTTTATTTTGCACCAGGACAAATCATAGTTTTATAAGCTGCATATTTTTTTTAAAGTTTTTACTCATAAAGAATAAAGAACTTTCATTCCCATTAACAGCCTTTTTGTTCTTCTTTGGGCTTTTAGATCTGGAAAGTAAAAGCAAACAGCTTAACTAATAGCATTTTGGCATATTAAAAAGTGGAAGCCTTTGCTGGTGAAGCTGGGTTATTGGCTTTGATTCTTGTTACCTCTAAATTTTGCTTTTATTTCTTGCGAAGACTAATCTATGATTCTGAAAACTCCAGGCATTGCTAAATTGTTTATGTTTGGTGTTTAACTCCCCTCTGTCCTATTTAATTTTAAGGTTTGGTGACAGATGTTTTATGTGGTTCCTCTGCATTTCCCCTCCTGCTCAGTGTCAGAGGTCAGTGCCCTTCACCAAGCGCTGACCTCACTGTGAGTGAAAACAGCTGTGTGCGGGCATGTTTACTTTGTGGATGTTCATTGAATTATATACATGTGACATACGTTCTTCTCTGTGCCACAATTTTGTTCATTAAAAAAATGCTAATAAGCAAGGCACAGCTGCATGTGCCTGTGATCACAGTGGCTTGGAGGCTAAGGCAGCGAGATCCTGAGTTCAAAGCCAGCAATATAGTGAGGACCTAAGCAATTTAGTGAGACCCTGTCTCAAAAATAAAATATAAAAAGGGCTTAAGGATGTGGTTCAGTGATTAAGAGCCCCTGGCTTCAATCCCCAGTACGAGAAAAAAAAAAAAAAAAAAGCTAGTTACAAGTGTAGGTAAATGTGAGAGATCAAAGGTTGGGGTCTGAGTGGCACAGCAGCAGATGTGAGATCAGGTAGGACTGGCTGGAGACAGGGCACACTGTCTGTGCTCAGGGCGGGCAGATGTCCACATGCAGTTTTCAGAAATGTCAGAGCAGGTATTACCCTAAGACCCACACCTGCACACAGCACATCCTTGAATGACTGTGTTTCCAAGGAATGCAGTAAGCAAAACTTGTTTAAAGATGGATCAGAACAAAATGTACAAGAAGTTGAGTGCTCAATGCCCCATTTTCTTCTCAGTGTTGTTCTCAGTGTGTCTTTTTCTTCTTGGAAGAGAAAGACTTTGCATAGTAAGGAAAGCACATGAGAAAAATGGATTAAGATTAAGATGAAATAATATTAAGTAGGGATTCTTTTTTTATTTTTTTTAAGTTGTCGATGGACCTTTATTTTATTTATTTATATGTGGTGCTGAGAATTGAACTCCATGCCTTATGCATGCTAGGCAAGCGCTCTACCACTGAGCTACAACCTCAGCCCTAAGTAGGGATTCTTAATCTGAGGTCATAGATAAATACCATAGATATTGTGAAAATCCTAGAATTATATGCAAAATATTTTCTTTACTTTCTGTGACCATTGCCGGCAAATTAAGAGTTGCCAGATGAGAAAGGAAAGGTTTCTAATAATGAAGAGCAACAAATGACAAAATGTGAAAATTTTTTAGTAGTGCTGAGAATCAAATCCAGGACCTTTTGCATGCTCGGCAGGCACACTACCACTGAGCTGCATCTCCACTGCAGTGTGAACTTTTGATGCTCCAATGAGTGACTTTCAGTCAATTACATATTCTGATGTGAGTATTTAAAAAAGCATACCTAATTCTAACCTAACACCACATTGATAGTAAAAACACCTGGATCCTAATCCTCTTGCTCTGCCTTGTGAAATGTTTCCAGAACAAAAGGATGTAGTATCCTGCTTATTGTCCTCAGCTGTCCTACCTCAGAAACTTGAAGTTAGCTGGATCAGCAGCTTTGCTACAATTACTTCAGCAGTTTCAGTAGGAGAAACTGAAGGTTGATAAGGGTCCTGAGGTTCTCAGGTGACATCTTTGTAGAAACCATTTTCCTGAAGTTCTGCTACTTGGTAGAACACCTCTTGAAACTTGGAAAGTCTTTGTGTCTGAGTTACCTGTGCCATTTGCTTGGTTTTTGCTTGAGATACACTAATGTGTTTTATAAAAATTAAAGAATTCATGTCTACCAAACATAAGTAGAATGTTTTACCTGGAGGTATTTCAACTCCTGTAATCCTGAAGGAATTTTTTTAAGTTTATTGTTTTCCAAGTGTATTTCTCTCACACGTGGTATGTTAGCAAAACTTCCATTTTCAATATCTGTGATTCTGTTGTTTCCTAGGCCCAGCCTAAAAATGATATAAAATGAATTAACTCATATGCAGATGGCTAGGTTTGATAGAGTTTGCTGAAAATACCACAACCCTAGTTAGAGTATAAGTCTGTCCTATTTTTATATATGTTCACAGAAAAATGTTGTACGGCCTTATTTAATAACCTGTTTCAGTATATAACAACCATTTCCTCCCACCCTTAGAAAATTATCTGTGCTAAATCTAGCAATTGGAAAATTTTCAGAGTCCTTGTCTTTCTGCTTGATTTGCCTCTAATGTTGGTATAGGCAGTAAAAACAGTGTTTCTTTCTAGTTTTCCCTTCACACATTGTAACAGCAATGATCTCGACTAGGATCCCTGTACATGTTCTCCAAGAAGCTTCATTACTGTCTTAGTCATATGGTCTGCCACTCATAAGTTAAGATTTTGGGACCTTTTACCTTTGCAGTTCTTTGTATCGTTTAAAATCCTCGAGTTCCACAGTTGAAATTTTATTATAATCTAAATGAAGTTCCAATAAAGTAGATGGTAGGCCTAATAAGGAAAGAAAGATGTTTGTTAGATCAAGTAAGACCAACCCCCCACTGACTATTTACTTGTCAAGTTTCAGATTATGGATTTAGGCAATTTTTTATGTACCTATTTTAAGAAATTTTATTATGGAAAATTTCAGCTATACATAAAAATGCAAACAATTATTACAAATCACCATGCTATTGTCCAGCTTCAACAGTTAACCTCCATTTTTCTGATCTTGTTATATTTACCCCCACTTATTTACTGATTTATTTATCTAACTTAGTCACTTCTTTGATTGCTGTAGTATTCAAACCCAAATCCCATACAGTGTAATTTTACCTGTGAGCACCTCACTCAATGTCTGACTGAAAAGTTTGTCTTTCTTTTAACCTGGTTGATAACACATACAATAAAATTAATACGATTCTTTACTGTCATCTCATATTCACCCTCCACCCCGGTTGTCTCAAATGTATCATTTTACAACTGGTTTGTCTGAGTCAGGATCCAAATAAAGTTTACAAAATATGTTTTGGTTTTTATCTCTTTTAAGATCTCCTAGTACATATTCCTTCCTTTTTCTTCCTATTCTGTTGATTTCAGATATTGATTCAAGACTTTCTTTTTATGAATTTTCTAACAGCTTCCAGATATTATTTGTCAGAATCCTAACCCTTTATTTCTTATGACCTGACCCTCAAATCCAGAGAAGCAATCAGTCAGGGAGATAACTTTTCAACTGATAGTTTTGTCATTCATTCATTCATAGTTGCTGCCTTGGGCTGGAGAGATAGTTCAGTTGGTAGAGTGCTTGCCTTGCAATGCAAGCTCAAGGACCTGGGTTCGATCCCCAGCACCGCAAAAAAGAAAATAAATAAATAAATAAATAATCATAGTTGCTGCCTTGATCCATTCTTTCATTAGCAGTTGTAACATGATGACTTCCTGTTTTCTTTCTTTGTTTTCAGGCTGTTGGGGAAGGGGTGGGATTTGGGGGGGAGACTGGGGTTTTCTGCATACTGTCAGGTTGGCCACAAATTCCAAAGGCCAAGCATCCTCCTGCCTCAGCTTTCCAAGTAGCTGGGATTGCAGGTACACACCACTGTGCCTGGTATGGTGACTTTCTAATTTTGTCATTCTTTATGGATTTATAAGTTGGAATTCCTCTCTAAATAAATTTCCTCACCAACTATTTAATTACTTGTAATATAATTTGTATACAAAAGGCAGCAGAGAGGATTAATTCTTTCAAGTAATAAAGTGGTACAAAGAAGGTGACAGACTAAGGTTTTTTTTTTTTAACCATCATTATAAACATGCAAATATTTACTCTGAGATAATTCATTGAAGTATTTTTTTCATTTAGTATTTTTTTCTTTATAAATTAAATGTATCTGCTGCACTACCACCTGGCATACACCCTGTGAATGTTCTTTCTTCCGAATGTGTCAGGTATATCCTGACAAGGCTGGATGACGCTTGAATGAAAGAGACTGGCCAGAAATTCAATCAGACCTCATTTTGTTTTGTATATAATAAATCATTTGTCAGCCAAAGGTTCTAGGTAGCTAGCTGAGAACAGCTTTCTTCCCCCAACTGTTGCTGAAACATTTCTTTCTACGTAGTGATGAAGACTGATGAAAGTATTTGAAATGTCCTTATATATGTCAGTAGTCTTCGTGGCTGAATTAATTTTGATTCCAGGCTTTATTTTGAACTTTCAAAGTTAATAGGGAGCAGGAAAATAATTCTAAACTTAGAGATTTTTCTTGAATTGCAGTTAATTATATTTTATGGGATGACTATATGTTCCTTTCAGTATGTAAGATAAATGTTCTGTCCTCAAAGGCCTTGTGTCCTCATTGAGCAGATTATTAGTAGAAAAATGAATAGTGTAATGTGCCAGCCTATTCTAGAGTAGATTGTAGGATGTCAGAGAAAAACAAAATCTTTGAAAGAGCATTTGAAGAATTTGAGGGGACCGTGTGTCCCCTAGGACATGAGGAAGGTGGGTGACCACAGAGAAAAATGGAACACAGCCTCTAAAACAGGTGTGAGCAGAGGTATGAATCTGGCAGAAACTCTGAATGTGGACAGACAGGAGCAGGCTTTGTACAGGAATGTGTTCCCACCCTGTTCTCAAACAGGTGCTGCAGCCACTGCCACCACACCACCCACACACATGCAGAATTTTCCTAGTGAGTAAGAAGGAAGACACTCCTACTAACTTGTTCTGGTAAGGACTCCTGGGACGCCTGCCATTTCAGCCTGCCTCAAGGGATGGTACTGATGGAATTGTGAATGCGGAAAGTCAACCCTCACATTTTAGTGAATAAACTACAAAAACAATATAGTTTAACTGGTTTCTAAGAGTCAGGTCTTGAAAGAGTAGTTATGTAAGTTGAAAGATTTCAGCTTAAGTTTCTAAAGACATTATGTTCCTTTGACTTTCAAAGAATTTTGAGAACTTCATGAGAAGTTAACCTTGAGATACAGTTTGAAATTTGAGGAGAATTATAATTAGGGCGTTTTGCAGTTAAGAACCTGCTGGTGTGAATGTAAAAGTGGCCTTGCCTGGTGATGTGTGTCAGCTCTGTGAACATAAAGAAGAGCTGTGTCACCTTGCCAAGTGCCCCAGCCTGGAACAGCAGCTCCCTCCTGTCCTTCAGCCTTGCCTCATCTCTTCCCTCCTCCTTTGCACCTTTCCTTGTCCTGACTTCCCTTTTTTCCACGTCAGCTTCCAACATAAAAAAAGAATTTTTATATATTTTACCTATTATTTGGAGTTTATATTTTTCCCATTCTAAAATTAGAAAGCTTAATGTTAACAATTTAGATTTCTTGTAGAAAACAGCCACCTCCCTCAAAGCTAAATGAAGGTGGTTTTTATTGGTGTAGTCAGGATTTAACTGTTTTTTTTTCCTGATAGAAAAATTGTCTTCCCACTTTTGCTTTACATAATCTTTCACCTAAATTCAACCTAAGTGAAACATTAGTTGATTGATAATAACAATTACAGTTACTGTTATTAATTATAACAATTACTAATAATCATTAATAATAACTTCACTATGTCTTAAGTTTTCTGTTTATGTTTGTTTTGTTTATCTCTGGATCAGGTTGGTAGTAGAGAAGGGTTATGATAAAGTTGTTGCTTTTACTCGTGGATACTGAAATACAGCTGTTTGAAAGTGAAAAACACATTATTACTCACTTGGGCTATTTCTGACCTAGGTAATCATCAAAGCAGCGATCCTTTTCAGGGTCAAGGAAAGCAAGATTTTTGAGCAAGAGTTTCAATAAAGGCAATTGTGTCCAGCTAGTCATCAGGGAGCATGGAAGTGATACTGGAGAAAACTAGTCTCTAACAAAGTTAAGGGGAGACATTGAGGTGCCAGCTCAATTCTCATGAAGCCAGCATAAAGAGTGCAAGGTCCATCAGGTGAGGTTGTCACTAAGAGAGGACACTTACTAGGCCAGACCCTGATTCCAAACCTTTCTCTGTTAGTACATTCATTTTCATAGCGCTCCTGGGAGGAAGATGGTATAGAACCCCGGTGTACATTGACTGCTCCCAGAGCCAGGCTGCCTCCATGAGTCCTCACAAGCTTTACCTCCAATGTGGCTGCTCAGCTGGGGTTAGGGTCTGACTCCATCCAGCTATTTTTTTTTTTTCTCTACAGAATTTTCCACCTCTAATGTCAGACATAGATATGTAAGTGTCAGAAAAGAGAAGAAAAATTAAAAGTTCATTGCTTCTTAATTCACTAGGGAAGAATATTGCAGTTTAATATTGTCAAAATAATCACTATGTAGGGCTCTCTATGTACATGTGAAACAGAGCTAAATTTCATACTGCTCTGACCAGATACATGGATACGAGGATTTCTAATTGTAGTGTAATTTTGACAATGTATACTGTACAGTTTACAACATTATATTTTTGGTCATTGAAAGATGACAATTTTTAAAATACTGTCTTAAAGTGAAAACATACCTTTAGGAATTGAAGTTAGTTTTGCTTCAGCAATTCTGATATGGAACACTGTCACCCCTTCAAATGCCCCTGGCTCTATCCCATTATTATCAAGTGGATTCGCACTCATTTCTGTGGGGGAAATGACATGATTTAGCACACATAGGTTGTATGCAAAGGAAATTCACAATGCAGGGAAACATATCCCCAAAATATTCTAAGAAGTGTGTTTCATCGTTTCTCTTTATCTACTCTCCTTTCTGTTGGTTTCAGAAAAGCTTCCTTTTTACCTTGTAAACTGGAATATATAGTAGGATCACTTTTTTGCTTTGAATTTCTAAATAACATTATCATTCTCCTCCATTTGTGAGCATGATAAAAGTTTTGTTGTAGTAATATTGCTTCAGAAAAAAAGATCATCCTTCATATAATACAAAGCATTTGTGTTATCTGTTTTGTCTTCTGAACTTTTTTAAATAACAAGTTAATTAGAAATTATGTGATTAGCAGAAACATAACTTCAAGGAATTGCCAGTAAGAGGAAATTTGGTAAGTGCCCGGCACTTGGTTGGATTAGTGAATAAGTGAATGAGAATCTTGGTTAGGAACTTTGAATGGATATTGCAGAGGGACCACATGGTTATCGATGGCTGTTAGAAGTAAAATATACTGGGGTTTAAAATACACAACAAAAAATTGCTTAAATCAGTACTTCCTAAAGCATACAACAAAAAGGTTTACATTCCAAATAATATCTGAATGACTCTTTTACATTGTATTTTAGCAGTTTATGTGATACATTAAAAATATTACCTTTAAATTAAATAAGAATGGCATAGATTTTATTTAGGGTCCAGTTCAGAAAACAGAACCCACACTAGGTATTTCAAAGGAGATTCTTGAGAGATTATACTACAAATGCCATCTTTTCTTTAATTGCTATAAATTTTCTTTCCTTTTTATTTATTTCTAGCTGGGGATCTTGCTGTGTTTTCCCAGCCTCCTGAGTATCTAGGACTAGAAGGCCTGAGATGCCACCCCAAGCTTTGTTTCATATTCCCAATGGTTTATAAATGGTTTATCTTAGAAATTGTCCTTAAAATAATGACAATAATTCAGCATTTGCTTGGAAATGATGATTTCAAGATGGCCCAGAATTAGAATAACTTACCCAACACGTGTAAAGCATTCATTCCTTTGAAGGTGTCCTTTTGTATTTTCTTAACTTTATTATCATGAATTCTGAGCTCTGCTAGTGATTTGGGAAGATTAAGTGGTATTTCACTTAGTTGATTGTGGGATAAATACAGCCTTCGCAGCTTCTTTGTGGTTAGAAAGGTTTTTGGGTGAATCTTTGTTAGCTTGTTGTTGTTCAGAATCAGAGCCTGGATAAGCATAGTAAGTTACATAGTATTAGAAAAGTGGATTTGATTTACTGATATTCTACAATGATTCATCTTTAAAATCAATATGATGTAGGTCATGTATGTACTTGATTGACTATTTAAAAAATTTCCCAGTCCTATCTTGGATTTAAAAATCATTATTTACTACTAAGTTGGAACAGTGCAAAGCTTTATTGATTGATATTATGCCTTTTGATACACTTATCTTTTTTTATCTTTGAGTAGGGGTACAGTCATGGTTGACGCTCTAACCTCTGTTTGACCCTTCATGGAAGTGACCGACAGTGTTATTTTTATTTTAAACAAGATCTATTTACAAAATATTTTTGCATGATTTTATTGACCTTGAAAACCTCACTTTTTTCATGTGTGCTAATGTTTACCATTTCTCCCAGAGCAGAGACCTGAAAGGAAAAATCCCCTACAAATTTCCCTTGCTATTCTGGCATGTTTTCAGGCCTTGAGATAGCAATGGATCCTGAGAAATAGCCCACCCCCATCTCAATTATGTGGCTATTTCTCAGGGCTACAGGGCAAAATCCTTGAGAGGGGATCTAACACTAGAGAATGAAGAGCTTAATATCAGAGTGACCATGCTTTTTGTGGCCAAGTCCTTTGTGACATGTCTGAGTGCTCATGGTCACCATGTGACCAGCCACCTCAGGCTGCTAGGACCATCAAATTGGGATGTAGGAATTTCAGAACCCAACCTGGGAAATACCTGGGCAAACTGGGACATATTGGTCATCTAATAACCATTTTCATTGCAAAATGTCATAGCTCAGTCATTTTCATTGCCGTCTGTACAGATAGAATTTTCAGTGTTTGCCAAGGACTCCAGCAAATTGCTTAGCATCTTCAGGACCTTTTTGTCCCTCTTCAGTAATGTAGACCCTTCTGATCTCTGAAGAAACAGCTTGAGATTAATTCCTTTTAGGAACTTTGTCCACAATTCCGTTCTAAAGCAATCTTCCTTTTGTTTCCAGACCGATTGAACAGACCTGGCTGGTACTACTCACGTGGTGTTGTTTTCCGTAGCAGAAGTAACACACTTAGGCTGCCCAGTAAACACGCTTTACCACTGTGCTTACATTTCACTCAGCCCTTTACATCTCTCTTCTCACCTTGTAGACATACCACTACTGTTAAACACTGCACCTGGAAAGGTTAATAAGTCTAGGAGAAGAAGGGAAATTACATCTTGCCAGCTGTCAAAATATGCACCTTTCTGAGTGTGTGATGCCAGCCAGGAGAGCGTCTTTTCCTTTAGTAATACTGAAAAATGAGGTGGGGGAATTTAGCAAGTTGGTTTGTGAACCAACACAGATGGTTTGTGAACCTCACTTGACTCCATAAGGTTAAACTAAGCAGAAAGAGTTGCACTGCTTTGAGTGATGCAGAAACAGACAGAGTGAAAAAGTGGTTTGTCTGTGATTACCCTGCAAGTAAGGGTCAGAGTTGTCCTACCCAGAGTGGGCATATGTCCCCGTGAGATCCAGCCTCAGTACATGAGCTTTTGTCTGTCTGTCTGTCTGTTTTTTCTGTTGAAGATGTGGAGATGCTGGAGCTGCATAAAAGGGAGGATGAGTAATAAAACTCAAGTGGAAGTTTTTATGCACTGTCAAATGCTAACCCAGCATGAGAGGCTGGCAGAGTGACTTCAGGTCAGCCATACTGCCAGTGTTGTTTTACACAGGAACTGGTTGTCACAGAGCCTTAAATGCATCATTAATAAGCAGTGTCATTATGTGTAAGGACAGAAGAAAAGCATAGTGTGCAGAAGTAGAACAAGGACTCATGGCGAATGTGTCTGTAATAGCAGCGAGAAGTGAGCTGGGAGGCCTGAGTGTCATAGATCACACTTCCTCTCTAGATTTGCCGCCCTTTATGTGAGAGCCACAGTGCCAAACAAGCAACTGAAACATAACAGATTTGTACACTGTCTGAAATATTTTCATTCTCTTTAATTGTGCAGTATGCCTACAATTCAAGTATAAAACATGTACTTTGAAACTACTTTACATCCTGGTGCAGTGGTGTAGCCTGTAGTCCTAACTACTTGAGAAGATGAGGTGGGAGGATCACTTGAGCCCCGGAGTTTAAGGCCAGCTCGGGCAACATAGCAAGACCCCATCTCACAAAAACAAAAAACAAAACAAAACAAAAAAGCTTTACATAAGTATGTTGGGTGAGTCTACTCATACTGGCCTAGCAGTAACATTAGCTAAAAATCGGGGGTGGGGTCCCTACCATTACTGAGCACCTTACATGTATTTGCATGTTGAACCTTATAACCACTCTGTGAAGTCCATGCTATTATTACACCCTCCTACAGCTGAGGAAGTTGAGATCATTTCCCTGCTAGAGCAAAGATTTGAGCTCAGCTCCACTTGACTCCAGAATGTTCACCCTTAGACACAGGTGCTGTGTAGAAGTTGACTAAGAGAATGCTAAAAGGACCTAAGAATGTTCCTGACACCTTTTAGATTATCATTTCCCAATGACTAACAGGAGTGCATGTGGAGTAAATACCTGGAAGACTCCTAAAATGTAATAAAATAGTGATATGACAAATTAAAAACTCATGTGGCTCTGGTATTAGATATGTCATTAGTTACTATTCTTGTGGTTGTCTAAGCTGAACGTGGACGCAGTCATAAGCTACTCTTGCTTTTATTTTTACATAAACATATATATAAGTGCACACACACACATACATACAATCTTTATTTCCAACCTCTGATGCTAGAATAATGATCTTGCTACAGAAGTTTCTGTGGTCTGAAGTTAGTGGGGTGGGCTGGATGGATCTTTGGTGGACTCTTTTGTGCTGCTGCTGATTGTCCTAATATTTAAGTGAGGCCTTAGTTCTAAAATAAATATGAACTTTTCCAGTTGCTTTTTAAAAAATACATATGTGGAAGCTATATTTTGGATGGTGCCTTTCCAAATCTGAGCTATTTGTATAATTCAAAATGGAAAGGAGCAGCTAAGGTGGTGGATACCTGACAGAGTGGCAATTTTGCAGGAGGCCAACCCAGGCTCCAGTAGGAGCATTACCATCCTGCTCAGCCTTGATGCAAGGATTGGGTGTTAGTCAACTAGATATATCCTGTGTGCTGCTCTTAGAGATTTGTGGTATCTGGAGTCAACAGGTTTGGGTAAAGGTTACTTATACTCTAGGCTATGGTTGTCCTAAATAATTGTTTTCTTGCTCACTTTAGTATATAGTCATTATTGTTACCTGAATGGATTAGAAACATATTTAAGGACCATTAACTCTCAGACCACTGCCTTTTACTTGGCTGTTATTCAATAAACATCAGTTGAATTAAATCATTAATTGACTTAAATCTATAGTTTCTAATTGATTAGAACCTTCCTGAATACAGAAATTTTGTCATATTCACCCAAAAAGTAAGACTTATTTGTACTTATAAAATATAAATAATTCAGTAATGATAGAGATTTTCACGTAAATATTTGAAAATATTAGCATATATTCTTACATAAAGTGAAGTGAGTCCTTTAAAGTCATTTTCTTTGATCTCCTTAATTTTATTGTTTTGAAGGTCGACCATTCGAGTATCAAATGGAATGTTGCTTGGAACAGAGGTTAAACCTGAGAAATAAGCAAATGTATTACAAATACTAGAAAATCATACCAAAGACAAGATCTCTATATGGGTAGAGGTGTATGTTTATATTACATATTAGTCATGCTAATGACTAGATCATTGATGCAGGGATATCATTAAGTAACAGTACTTAGTAGTTGTAACATGACAAAAACATAGTTTTTTTTTTGAAAAGCCTCAGAACCATTTCACGTAGCTCATTTATCTGTACAAGGTTTCTATCTTGGGTCTGGCAGGCTCCAGGGTGAAATAATTGGGGGTAAGATGGAGTGACAGGTAGCTGAGGCACAGCTTATGAAGAATACTAGCTTTCTGTCTGGTTTTTTAGTGAAGCATTGAAGCATGTAGGTGTTTTTCATTTTTAGGAAGACTTAAAATATAGAAAGTTGTACTTGGAAAATAGATTATTTTCATTTACATTATCATAAACTTCACTACTCTAGTCACAAATTATTTAACTAATTCTTATTTATCCCTGCATAACTCTCCTTTGGCAGCTGAGTGTGATATATACCTTTACTTATATCATCATGCATAGCAGTAGTTCAAGGGCAAAGGTATTTGAGTCATTTCTTTTTTCCACTCCTGTGCCAGAAGTATACAGGTCCACCTGTTAGTTGCTGTTCCTCTCTGTAGGTACAGTGATAGCTGTCTTTGTCATCTTAGAATAAGGTAGAGCTGCATGCTTTCTCTTTGTGTGGATAGGCAAATACTAATTAAATGATAATAGACTTAAACTTTCTTTCCCTCTTCTTACATTAAGTGTAATGCAGTTCTTCCTTAGTTCCTTTACTTTCTGTAGATGGCCAACGGTTAGTCTTTGGGCAGAATGCACCCACCTCCTGTTTATTATTGGACGTTCCATGCAACAAAATGCTTGATGAGCTTGGGGCCTTCTCCCCCCCACCAATATTTGATTATGAAAAGATTTTAAAAGACATAAGAATTTTACAGTGCAAATCCATATTTTACTTACCTACTTTCTACCATCATCATTTTTCTATACTAAACTTACTGTCCCTAAGTTCATCTTTTTATGAATTTTAAAGTGAGTTGTAGATATTTACACTTTTGATTTTAAAAAACCTAAAGTGTAATTATATATGATAACTCCAAGCTGAATTGAATATCCAAATATTTGAATATCTACATTCTGTTTTATAGCCCTGTTTTCCCTCTCCATACTTTAAAATTAGCAACTCTTAAGAACTTTAACCATAGGTAGAAGGAGGAAAGGGGACAACTCAATGAATTAGCAAGGTAGAGTCAGTTTTGTTTGTTATAAGAGATTATTTTGGTTTAGAAAGTGATGGGAAGTCTTGTGGGAAGTTGGAGGCTTTGCTGAAAGGAATTTCCCGATAACATAGATTTTTGTCAAACCTACTCCCACCATGACCCTGATGGAATTGAAGCTCTGAAGAGTGTTCCTGAGGGAGGAAGAGTGACAAGTTATCAAGACCCTTTCATGATCATGTGGTGGGGGAGGTGAGCTGTGTATACCATCTTCATAGAAGGACTCCAAAAGTGGCCCTGCTGAACCTTCAGCACCTGCATGGGAGCTGTGGCCAGGCCTCGGCCACAGCTCCACACTGGGGCAGGTCCCTGTATCCCCTCTTTCGGAAGTAGCTGAGTACAAGTCTTGATGCCCTTTCTCATCACATTCCCTTTCTGAGGATGGTGAGTGTGCTCTTGAGTACTCCTTCATCAGAAGTGTTAAAAAAAAAAAAATAGCAGAAAATTATACATTTTAGAGAGAATTTAGTTCAACCACTTCTTTTCTAGGCAGTTCTACACCCAAAGACTTCAAAACAAATAAAACATTTTCTTTAAAACACCTAGATTATAAACTGGCATGGTGGCTCTTTCCTGTAATCCCAGCAACTCGGGAGGCTGAGACAGGAGAATGACAAGTTCAAAGCCAGCCTCAGCAACTTAGTGAGGTCCTAAGCAAGTTAGGGAGACCCTGTATCAAAATAAAAAATAAAAAGGGCCAGGGATATGGTTGAGTGGTTGAGCACCCCAGGTTTAATCCCCAGTACCAAAAAAATTTTTTTGAATAAAACATCTAGATTGGAGATTACACACTCTGTATAATTCATTTCATTATTCTGGGCAGGCATCTTATTTTGTTATCATAGAATTTTTCTAGAAAGGACATTCATCATCCCGAGATGAACTGCAATGAAGAAAATAGAAACAAAGTGCTTCAATTTAATTTGGGAAGAGAAAGAAATGTTCTATATGTAGGATCCCCATTGGTACTATTACTCTGGATCTTTAAAATAACTGTGAATGTACTTTGCAATTTGCTGTTTTCTCCACCTATACATTTATTTGTTTGTTTGTTTTGAGGTCCTGGGGATCAAAGCTAGGCCCTCAAGCATACATGGCGCCACTGAACTACAACTCGACTTCCTTATTTTTCTTATAAGAAAGTATCTCCTTATGTTGCCCAGGCTGGCCTGGAACTTGCAATTCTCCTGCCTCAGCCTCTCAAGCAGCAGGGTTACAGGCATGTTCTGCCACATCCCACTTTCACCTAACATTTAAATTAAAAATATATATATATTTATAATCAGTGAGATGATTTTTCACATTTCAGTAATGACCTTTCTTATCCTTTTAATTTTATCAGAATAGCATTATTCTTCAAAACAGAGTGAATCTGGTGCACTTACCTAGATCAGAGCAGTGTACAACTCGTGAATAGCATTGGCATCCAAACGGACATGTTGGAAACAAATCAAATGGGAAAAAGGGGTATGTTGGCTCTTTTGTTGGAAAAAGAGAGTTGTCGTTGGCATCGTCGTCGTCGTCATCATCATCTGCATCTTCCATATCCTTCAGCATCATATTCTTCAGCGTCATGTGTGAAGGGCTAAAGAAGGGTTTGGCAGAGCACACAGCCAAGAGCAGTAGAAGCACATATTCCTTCATGCTCTCTCAGGTGCAAGACTGATCTAGGACTAAGTAGCCATTGAGCATTAAGTTAGAATTTAAACAGACATAGCTTCTGCATCTGTGCATTTCTGAGTTCTGGCAAAAACACAGTAAAATGGAATTCTTCTTTGGTAGGTAGTATGAGAGTAAATTTATAAAAACTTTTTGAAAAGCAACTTAGCAATAAGCTGTGGGAACTGTAAAAATATCTATTTGCTAATTACAAATTCTGCTTTTTGGAATCTAATCTCAGGAAATAGTTAAAAGGTTCAAAAAGATGTTTATCACAGAATAATTCATAATACAAAAAAAAAGACAATCCTAGTGATTAATGTAGTGATAATAGTAAGAGTAAATAGGGTATATTTATTCCATGAAATATTTTGGAACCCACAAAATGTTTATAAAGACTTTTAAAATACAGAATATTACTTTTATGAGATTATAAAAGCAATTGTAAAAAATTCATGCCTACTATATTTATAAATGCGTGAATATACCTGATTAAAGATAAGCTTTGGGTAGAATCACAGATGACTTTTGTCTTCTTTTCCCCCTCTTTAATTTTTATAATGAGCAATAAGTATTGCTTATATAATTAGAAAAGCAATAAATATTTTAAAAAGCACATCTATGTCCCTGTCAAAGGAACATATTAACACCCCTTAGATAACACTGGAAATTTTCCTAAACCGCTTTCTGTTCACTCTCTCCAGCCTTCCGGCTCATCTTTAGTCACTTTTTCCACAATGTCATTGGTACCTTCTTCTAATCTGTTCCATTGTCTAACACCTGATCCAATCCAACAGATGTCCATACTCTTCTTTTTTTATTCATTTTTCCACTGAGTTCTGTTTTTGGTATTGTCGCATTGGTTTTAGTTGTGTTTTCTTTCTTTTTTTTTTTAAAGCTCACACAAAACTCAATGTATGAATAGGGAACCTTCAGAGCATAGATTCATTGCCATGTGATGGCTGATATTTCCACAGGGGTGTTTACATATAGTTTCCTAACTATCTCCAATGAAACTTGTACATTCTTAGAAATTTTTATAAAATTAAAAACATTATGAAATCATCCAAAATAAGTATATCCCAGGGAAGTCCAGTCATGAGACCAGTCCTGGCCAGATGGCATCTACTCACTGCTCTAACAGAGGCTCCACAGAATGTCCCCCGACCTAAGTCATCTAACAGTCCTCTGGCCCTCGATCTCAACAGGACTGAATAAGAGAGACTCTATTCAGGGCTAGCCTAGCCTCACAAAGACTTAGTCCCCTAGTCCCCAAGTCCTCCCAGCTGGTTACTCTTTCCCAGAACATAGAAATGAGCTTTAACATTTCTGCATGGGCTTGGGTTTCCCTGAACTCAGTAAGCATTCAACTCACTGACTTAATTAAACTACACATCTGCACAGGGCATGTTGTTTTTAATCATCAGGAGAGGGCTAAAAAATCCTACTAGTTAGTTATTAACCTGAAAATTATTTTATATCATTTTGATATGTTTAGAAATCTAAATGGTGACATGAACATTGGCCCACTGGCTAGCTGTGTCACACTGACCAAGTGTATATGGAATCTTTGTGATAATCCACACCTGAATATACTAGGAGAGAGAGTATGGCAAAGCTGAGACTGTCAAACAGCTTTGTATAGTTTAATGGTCCCACTGATTCTCTGGGGCCTACCTGCTGGTCAGTCTGTAAATCCTGACAAATGTCCTGTGAAGGTCATCTGGGCTTCATTTTCAGTATCACTTTCTTCCTAACTCTGCTTCTCAGCTCTCTGCCTAATTTTGACCCCTTATGTTTTTAGACTTCAAGCTTTTTGAAATTCCTGGCTCCTTAGTGTTTAGTTCCTGGCTTGACCTGGACCTCCAAAATACTTATTCCCTAGAAATTCAGCTCTAGGACATTAGCTGAATCAAAGCTTGTCCTTGATCCAGTGTATTATTTAATATTCTTGAGTTTTAGCTTCTCTTCCAGGTTCAAAGCTATTCTTGACCTTGGTGATGAGAAATTTACAGTGTCATTTTAAGTCCTGTCTCTGGCTTAGTTTGAGGTCACTGGAGTTATTCACTGGGTGTTCCTTACAGTGTAACGCACCGTGCCCCAGGTATGAGGTCATGATGCTGAATGGGTGGGCCGGAGCACTTCTCTTTCTCCTCTCTAGTCTCTCCCATAGTTCCCTAATTTAAAGATAATCACAACTCCTAACATGCTGAAGAAAGCCTGTGGTTGTTGTTAAAGTTAATACCTAAAGTTGGGTATGGTAGGATTGAAAGTTTGAGACCAGCCTCAGCAATTTAGTGAGGCCCTAAGCAACTTAGCGAGACCCTCTCTCAAAATAAAAAATAAAAGGGGCAGGGGCTGGAGGTGGATCTCAGTGGTTAAGCATCCATGTGTTCAATCCCTGGTACCAAAAAAAATAAGAAAAGTTAATACTTGAATGTCAGGTGCATTGATAAAAATTTTTAAAAAATAAAGCACCTAAACTAATAGACTAGTAAAAGACAATGTAGACTGTGTGCTCTGGAATGGAGATCTGTAACATTTCAGTCGGGATGTGGGTCTCTAGACTTCTGAAAGTGATATTCTTTCTTAGATGTCTCTCTGCTCTCATAATCCTCAGTTTCTGTTTGAGACCAATAAAGCTGAAGAAATTTGTGGAAAAAATACATACATGTGGAAAAAGAGCATGCACTACCTGGTTTTGAAATAGTACGTAATATCTGGTAAGAGTAAGGATGGTCAGATTGTGAGTGAAGCATTATTTTCTCATGCATAATTTTTAAAATTATGTTGCTTTAAATATTTTCAAAATATCAGTTTGCCAACAAAATCTGCTTTGCTTTTATCTTATCTGTGTTCTTTTGCCTTTTCCTGCCCCTTCTCTAGCAACTGATATCAAAAGTGGTACAATTAAAGATTTCCTGTATGCTGTTCTGATTTATTTCCCCCAAAAGTCAAACAAAAGCAACTACCCAGGAAATTGTTTTCGAGTTTATACTTTCTTGGGTCCTAACCTCATTTTCTGGTCTATAGGAAATGAAGTTTTGGGTTTTTTGTTTGTTTGTTTTTGGCATTGAGGATTGAACCCTGGGGCACATTACCCCACTAAGCTCTATCCTCAGTCATTTTTATTTTTTATTTCGAGACAGAGTCTCAGGAAGGCTCAGGAAGGCTGGCCTTGAAATTGCAATCTTCCTGCCTCAGCCTCCCATCACTGGGGTTTCAGGCATATGCCACCATGCCTGGCTTAGGAAATGAAGATTTTTAATGAAGTTTTTTTTTTGTTTTTGGTTGGTTGTTTCAAAGTGTTTTTTCCTGGAAACTTTGAACTGTAAGCGTTTAAATTCCCAGTCTAGACCAGAAAAAAAAAATCTTTTAACACATAATATATCTGAAACATAGAACTAAGGACACTACAGAAATGGAAAAAAAAAATACAACGTATAACAAGAGGAATGTGTTAGAGTTCCAGAGCGGGTGCCAAGAACATGTCTTGGTTTTCCTTGTGGCCTGGCAGCAGGAGTTAAGGGCTGGCCTTGCTCCTGTGCAGGCCACAGGCTGGTGCGCCAGATTCCTTTGGCCTTGTTGAGCTCAGGAGAGGCTCCCCTAGTGCCAGGAGGAGGTTCAGGCTGAGGAACAGGATCAGGTGTGAGAAGCAGAATTTGGAGTGAAAAGGATAATGCAAGGCTACACAGGGCTGAGTAAGGGGGAGCAGAACAGTGATGGGCTTGCTGCTGTTCTGTACCCTGCCTCAGGCGTGCTGATCAGCCCACCATAGGTGGGTCGGTAGAGCACCAGGCAGGGTTCTTCCTGTCCTCTGTCTTCTTTCTTAGACTGGTATGTTTCATGAAAACCTCCCTGCCTTTATTCAAATAAGAGGTAAGATGAAAGTATGAAATTGAGACTTCTGCGTACAAGTCATGGGGGAGGCAGCCCCTTTGTGTGGTAGCTGGACCCTTCCCTGGTAGCAGACAGAGGCCTGGGATTACAGGGCCTGTTGTCCAGTTGAAATTCCCTCTGGTGGTGAAGGTTCCAGAACATTCTGGACCACTGTGCTTGAACATCTCCAGTGAAAGGACTCAAAAGAGAACACACTATCTCAAGGCATCATTGTTCACTGCTGCCCACGATGACTTTAGAAAACTCTTCATACTGAGACCAAAATTACCTTCTGGCAAATTATTTTCTGTGCTTGCTCTGTGTTCTGTTAGCCCTATAAAATTAATTTTGTGTTCTCTTTTCCTGGTTGCTTGCAAAGAAAAGTCAGGCCAGCCTCGATTCCTTGAGGAATTTACTGTTTACATGCTCAGCCTCATGGGTTGGGCCTCTGCCTGAGGCTCTGCTGGCCCAAGTAGACGTTCTAGGCCTTTCCCTGTTCTACTGCACAGTTGCCAACCCGTAGATAAATACTGGAATATCTAGGAGGGAACATTTGATAGCTGTGCTTTCTCATTCAGAAAGAATATAGAGAATATCATGTCTTACTTAAAATGATATGACTTTATTTTATTTAAAATTTTGCATTTATTAATATGGCTCAAACTCAGTTTTATTAGTTTTGGCATCATTTAGTCTATGCTATTTTTGAAACTTTAAAAAATATTTATATCTTGTTCTCAGGAAGACTCAATATTTCCCTGACTTAAAACACTTTTGCCAGTGTTTTCTACTCCTGGACAGCTTTGGATTTTGGACTCAGGCTTCTCTTAATCAGAAGACTGTTTGGAATATGATTCCAGGGCTCCTGCTGTTACTAATAAGTCAAAGCTACTTAGACATGAGAGAGGCCTCTGAGACATTCCTCCAGGGACCTCTTTTTATAGAAAAAGAAGCTGAGGCTTGGGTGTCCAGAACTCCCCAGAGGTGGCAGAGCTGAGGCAGCGTCCTTGTTCTTTGCTGCTCTGCTGTCCACCATGCTTAGCCTCTCAGTGGATTTTCATCTTGTTATTTGTGCACAGTAAACAGACTTTCCTCTGGAAAATATGAGGTGAGAAGCTTCCACAAGGTTCTCAAAAGACTTCATAACAGAACTAGAAATGTAGCTGAGAAATGTGACAGTGTCCTTTATAGCACTCCAGATTTGGAATGGAAAATTTGTCTAAGTGAAATGGTATTTCCTCTGAGACACTATATTTAATAAACAAGTCACCGTGTTTTTAAATCCCATGTTTTAAAGTCCACTTTGCAGTTTTCCCCCGTGGTTTCCACATTCCTTTCAGTTCATAGGTACCAGTTGTAGGTTTTAGTGTATAAATGTGACATAACAATGCCCCCTGTAACTCACAGAAAGAATTCAGACAGTATTCTGGTATGATCAAGACATAGCCTTGTGAGCTAACAAGTTCAAACTCCAAGCATGCATTCGGAAATGTATGCACAGGAGCATTTGTTTTTGGACACTGATGCTTTTAAAACAATACTTTCCACAGGAAGCAATTAATTTTACCTTAGAAGTATAAATAGCATTCTGAGAGAACTTTTGACTGCTTTTCCTTTCATACCAGTTTTCTCTTCATAAAATTTTAAATATCTCTAGCAACCTAGCTGCTATTAAAAAAAATAAAAACAAAAACAAAAAAACTCCTGCCTCTCCTTTTTTTAATGTTTGCTGCAGTGCCTTAAGACTTCTACTTGCAAAGTTAGCCTGTTTTGCTTCAAACCTAAGATCAGGTATGGGAACATTCTTTTTAACGTAGTGTTTAGTTGTAACAGAAGACTCCATATCCTCCTTTCTGCTACGGCATTATATTGCTGAATGCCAAAAACAAACTAAAAACATGAAGATGCTTTTACATGGGTGTGGACTTGTGATTTATTTTTCTTTTTTAACAAGTCTATGATTCTTGGTGGGATTACAAAAAAGAAAAAGGGGGGAAAAAGACTTTATTTTTAGGAAGATATAAATCCTTCAGGTTCTTTATGACTCAGTCCCTGCAGCATGTGGCCACTGTTTCTTGGCTGCCACACCTCTGAATAGATGAACATGAAAGAATGCTATGCTCTGCTTAGATTACTAGGGAGTAGAATATTGAACATATTGCCTAATTTTTTAAATCTAAGATTTCATCAAAAATTTCCTTGGGAAAGGATAAAGGGGATCTTTGAGTGTATTAAATTCTGATTATGGAATATAGAATTAGTTAAATTATTGCTGGTAGTTTTTGAAATTATGTGGATTATTATGTGGATTTACTGTCCAGTACCATTTCATTGCATAAAAATAAGAAAGACATTTAAAACATCAGAGAAAATGTGGACATTCAAATGTGTAAGTCAAAATGACATTTGAATAATTCACACATTTTAAAAACACATTAGAAAATGTCAGTTTTACACTCTGAAAGAAATATTTACTGTTTCATATATCTATGATATCCCCAAACTTCTTTATCATTAATGATTAAAGTAATATTTTTTTCCTAAAAGAATATATGTCTATTGAAGTGATTTTTTTAAAAATCAATCATGTTTATTTTTATTGTAAAGCATAACAGGCTTTCACTTAGCTATTAAAAATGACATTATATTTAAAATATTTTTATTATGTAAAAGGCATAAAACTAGAGTAATTTTAAGTACAAATTTAATTTTCTATTTAAATGCTGATTTTTTAAGGAACTATAGAAATAAGCTTTAAACTTTACCATATTATTTACAAATGCTTATTAATAACATTAATGTCACCCTAGTATTGATTGTAAAGTAATTATACACTGGCACATGTAAGACAGACATGAAAACATACCTTGTCAGAAGAAAGTAGTGGTCTTGAAAGTAGAATTTATCCACCCTGCACTACTTATCTATAATGTAAATGTTCTCAGGCACTGTTTAAGAAGAAAAGATGAAAATGTGTTACATTTAAAAGGAAAAAAAAAAAAAAACTCTAACACAGCCCTTGGTGTGACTGCACCCTGGGTGATACTGGAATAAACTGCTTCCACAGATTAGTCCATGTTAGTACTGAGGAGCGAGATTAAAACTTGTTACTGCTCATATGTTTTCCATCACTGTTTGTACCGTAGCCAAAACTTCTAGCTAAACTCTAGACGTCTACTGGAAGATTCAGAAGAAAAAAAGAGAGAGTTTAATAATGCATGGCAACTGGCCATTAAAATTGCAGTCAGAGTCACTCATGTACCTGATTTGAAAAAAAAACACTTTATGAAATTCTTAAGTGAATGATTACTTATAAACTACAATTTCAAAAATTGTTTACCCTGTATAAACTAATAAGATATTTGTCGATAACAGCATGACTGAATTATAAACCCAAATTCCAGTTGACCTGAGAAATGCAGGCTTTAGTTTTCCCCTAATGACTGAAGCTATTACATTAAATATATTTCTCAAGATTTTTTTTAAAAAGCTCATATTCCAGCCATAGGCATGTCAAGGGAACTTCTGACAAGGCCCTGCAAGCTGCTCCCCACGCCTAGCATTTGGTCTGATACAGACAGATATGAGTGGCCAGGTAACTCCCATGGATCTTTGCAGCTTCCCCTTTGCAGGAAAGTCTTGGCTATGCCCTCATGGTATTTTGGAGACTTGAAAACAGGGAAGATGCTGTACTCTGAGAATAAAATCATTTGTGTCCTTCTTTTCCATTTACCCTGAGAGATTACCTAATTCTTGCATCCACTAAGACAGTCCTTTAAGAGGACATTTTTCTGAATCTAGGGACAAAGACTCACTGGGATAGGGGGCCCCAGTGGATCACCTGGTTGTTGTATGGATTTAGGGCCAGTCTGTTTGCAACTTTTCCAGTGGATCATCAGAGTCTGATATCTCCTGTCATAAAGAATCTTGATTATTTGTTTTTCCCACTTTCCAGAGAAATGGCACAAATTGTTGAAGCTAGATAGCTACAACCATAGAGAGAATACTTATGCCTCAGGCATGCTTGTGTTCATCCTCCCTTCACTTAAATAAAATACTCATCCTTGGACCTGAGTCTGACCATCTCGGCCAGACCACCAATCCTCAGCATAGCTCAAGTTCCAGCCTCCCAGCACCTGAGGGAATGACTGCCATCTTGTTTGAGTTAGAATGCTCATATGCTCATTTATTCAATCATATTTTAGTTGTGAATATATGTTAACTTAATGAATTGGGAACATCATGAAAGTTTGAACTGCATTTTATTCATTCTTGTGCCCAGGGCATCCAGGATCTGCCTGAGCTCCATCAGAGCACAGTCATAAACAGGAAGACCTTAGGTAAAATTCAGTTTGTCCGGTATGATGTTTTGTTTTTTCACTTTTTATTGAAGTGTATATACAATGAGATAAACATATCATACTGATACAGTTCAATTAATTCTCACAAACTGATCCCTGATCAAGTAATCCCAGCATTTCCTCAATTCATCTGCATCCTCCTCCTCAAGGAAGGCCCTGCTTCCAGGCATAGTGGCACATGCCTGTGATCCCAGTGACTCACCAGGGCTGAGGTAGGAGGATTGCAAATTTAAGACCAGCCTCGACAACTTGGTGAAACCCTGTCTCAAAAATTTAAAATAGGGACGGGGGTGTAACTCAGAGATAAAGTACCTCTGGGTTCAATCCCTAATTCCACCAAAAAGAAAAAAGGGGTGGAGGGAAGGAAGCTCCTGCCTAACTTCGGCACCTGAACTTTATGTAAGTGGAATCACAGAGCCATTCTCTGTGTTCTTGCTTATATCTAGCCTTTTTCATTCAGCATTGTTTTTGAGAGCCTCCCGTGTCATTGTGGTTATAAGTGGTTCATTCATTCTCATTACTGCATAGTATTCTATCCCACGAATATACCACAAATTATTTATATATTCTGGGTTAATTACCTACTGAATAACTGCTGTGAACTTTTTAATGTATCATTTGTGGGTCATGTGTGTATTTTTATTAGGTGGGAATTGCTATACTTAAAATTTTTAAGATTTCCACTCCTCTTGAGAAATCAAGTTTTGCCATTATGTGGTTCCTATTTTTATATGGTAACAATTTTCTGGATCTCAGTCTCCTCCCCTCAGGGGACATATGTTTTCACTTCTTTGCTCACACTATGTCCACATCACCCACCCGAGTCCACTCCTCTCAGTCTAGAGAGATGGAGGCAGTTGCTGTAAGATGTTTCTAAAAGTGTGTTAGGGCTGCTTTCTCTTCTTCGCACTGTGAGCCTTAAGCTAGTCTTCCTCTGGTATCTCACTTTAATCTTAGATCAGAGTTTCAGGGAAAGAAATAGGCCCTGGAGTCTGATGCTGGTGAGGGCTGATAGCTTGACTCGTTCACTCTGTTCACTCTGCAGACGGTGTGGTAGGTATGGTCGGGGGCCACCCTTCCCTGTCTTGGGGCTGTATTGTGGAAAGCCACACTTCACCTCTGCCAGATGTGGCATAGCAGACAAGGACTGGGTTAAACTTTCCCTGCCACCTTTTTCCAGGTCATTATTCCAGACACAGCAGTGTACTTCTTCTTGCCTAAGCATTGTGAGATCTCCTGTATGGGTCCTATGGAGGGGACCTCTTTTCTACATGTTTGCTGTTTTTACCTCATGGGGCCTTGGCCTAACTATTGAAAAACTAATTATATGGCAGTATCTTTAATTAGTACACAGTATTTTGATTACAAGTGCCGTGTATGACAGAAAAGAAAAAACGAGTATCTTTAGAAGTCTTGAGTAATCTGTGTATTATATTGCAAACAAGAATAACTGAGAAAGAAAGTAATAGTCTCCATACTGACACTTTATGAACAGAAATATTGATTGCCATAAAAGGAACTTAAATGCAAATTTCTTTTCTGGCCCTGTATATTGCAGCCATGGTGAAGATAAAAATAAATTAATGCCAAGGTCACATATGATTTCTAAGACTCTGTCCAGACCTTCTGTGGTCTAGACATAAACAGCAGTGATCAAAATACAAAATACAAATCACAACAGGGAAGGACCTTAGAAACCATCATGCAAGTAAAAAATTTAATGGGTGAGGCAGACACTGTTGGAACTGTGTGTGATAGCGGTGGGCTGTGAACAGACACAGTGCCTATCAGTGATTTGTGTTTTCTGATGTTAATTAGCCAGTATGTTGTGGCCCCTCACCTTCTAATGGAGTTGGAATGGTTTGCATAACATTTTCTTGTAGTAGTAGCTGCAAGGAAAACTGTCCATTCATCAATTCATCCAATAAATGGTTTGAGTTTGGGGAAGGAACTTGCAGACATCCTAATAATTCAGTAGTTGGTAGGAATCACCTAAGAACAGGGACATTTTCTTACACACTCATTATCATAGAGTAAGATGAAAGTTTGAGGAACCTCACTGTTGGATGAAGGCTGCAAGGAGATATACCATGCAAAATGCCACTCTAAGAATGTTTATGTAAATTTGCATAGCAAAGGCTTTTGCACAAAAACTTCCATGAAAGAATGGATGGTTAAGATTTCATGGGTTGTTTTCATATTCACGTGTCCCTCGTCATAGACTAGGCACTTGGGTTTACAGTGAATTTACTTTATACTGTAGATCATGAACCATAGGCAATATCAGCCTGTAGATGTGTTTGGAACATATGATCCTGTGTGGCAGTTCTCTGAGCACATGGGAAGCTCTGCTTCCCTGCGCTTTCATGAACCGAAGTCTGCAAGGTGAAAAGGTGGAGCTGTCCCTTGTCATCTTACTTGAGGAATCCAGTTATGAAAAATGAATTATTGCCATAAAGGATCGTTTAATGTGAATTTAGTTGAATTTATAAATGACAAAAGGATTTACATACTTTAATTTATTATATTGTATGGATGTCAAATTTTTTTAAAGAATGTCTCAAAAGTCAGTTGGCTTTGAGGAATTGGTATAAGTAATGGTTCAAATAAAATTTCCTACTCTTTGAACTGAGAGGACCTGAGGGGTAATAAACATATATAGCTTCCAGATCTGTGTTTCGAGATACTCTTTCCCCCTGGAAGGAATCAGGGCTCCTTAGAGAAATGACCAACAGGTCTATAAACCTTTATTACATCTTGAACTTCATACTTAATAGCGTAGAACTTTATTGGGGCAACTGAGATCTGAACAGGTATTGTATATTAGATAATACTGAATCAGTATAAAAATTCTTGGATTTGGTCACTTGAGAGAATTTGATAATTGTCTTATGGTTGTGTGAGGAAAATATCCTTGTTCTTAGGTGATTCATACTGAAGTATTAGGATGTCTGCAACATACATTCAAATGGTCTAGATCTGTCACCTGATGATGGGTGAATGGATGAACAGATACAGTTAGGCTTACAAGTATACAAGTGGGTGGATGCAAGTATGTAGAAGGATGGATGGGTGAACAAATGTGTATACAGAAGGAGAGAGATTAAATGAATTGACGGTATCATTGATGAATATAGGTAACGGGTATTTAGATGCTCATTATATTCTTTAAACTTTTCTGTAGCCTCGAAAATATTAGTAAACAAATGGAATAAATGCAAAAAGAAAGTAAAGCAAATAAGGCAGTTTGCCTTAATTTTAACCCTTTGATTTATCCTTACTCTGGTAAAATACTTAATGGTAAAATTTATTTTACGTTAATTAAGGTATTGATTAGACAGGAATTCTTATTTTGGGCACAGGAATCCCTAGAGGATTTATAGGAAGATTTTATAAATCTTTTGGTACATGCAGAGTGTTTTCATGTGTATATTTTTCTGCAGAGAGGGTCCATCGTAGCTTTTGTCATATTGTTAAAAGGGTCTGTCCTTCAAATAGTTAGAACTACTGCCCTAGAATAGACTTAGAATTTATAAAGCATTCTTTTATTTTCTGGGTTTTACAGTATTGGTTGAATTGGCCTTCAAATGGTTCCCATATAAATTCTGGTGATTGTAAATGTGATTCTCAATTTATGTAGAATAAATCTTCAGATCTCATCTTACAAAACGATTTGCTTATATCAGCTGATAGTTTAATGGAAGTTTATTTGACCGCAGAGATTCTGTTACTTAGAAACAAACCAGGACATTTTAATAACATGATGTATTCCTTTTCTTTTCCAAACTAATACAGCATTTAGTGTAGTCACATGTTATTTTTAATACAATCCTGCTTTCCCTGGTGTGGAGTTCACATTCTTCACATTTTATGCAAAGGAAAAAATAAACTCGAGTGTAAGTTTTAACGATCAGTTTTCATGTAGAAAAGGAAACGCAACTTCATAGAAGAAATAGTTGTGCTTTTATGTTTTAGCTGTGTAATCATGGACTTCTACTTACTACATTAGAAACATTCACCCCTTTGCAAACAACAGCATGTGACAGACTGAATTCTAGTAGGGATTTTAGTCCCTATGTTCCTGTTCAAGTCAAAGCAAAGACATGTAACATGTGAAAGCCCAATTTGATACATGTAGAATCAAACTTATATAATGCAGGAATAGTTCTAGTGGATTTTCCTTTCTCTGAAAATCTTTTACAAGTCCCTTTGGTTCTCTGGATGGGATTTAACGTGGTCAGAGGGCGAGTAGTGAAACTGGAAAGGAACAAACTTGTCAGGAACCCCCTGTTCAAAGTTTGCTACATGAACTCTTGAAAGACTGGGTTTGTCAGTGCAGACTTGTGATGGAAACCAGCAAGAGACACTTGGAGATTCACTTAGGTTATTTCTCAGGGAGGGATCCATCTACAGGATAAGCTTATTGATCAAATGTTTGTCATGTCTACCTTACGCCCAGCACTTCCTCAGGAAATCATCTTGTTAATTATTCCATCATCTGTGAGACACTGAGGTTTTCCCAATTTTGTGGACAAGGACACTGATACCCAGACTAAGCCACTTGGCCAGGTCCATGGCTAATACTAATTCCAGTTCAGAACCATAATACTTATTTTTGTTTAACTATAAGAGATGAATCTCTACACTCCACAATCTTCTAGGGCTGATGGTCATCTGGTATTAGGTTAGAGCTAGACTGACACTTGTGGGCTTGGTACTTATAATATTTTTGAATTTTAGGTTGATCAAGGATCTTAGTTCAGTCTTCTGAGTTTGTAAGTACTTCTGTGAGGAAAGTTTCTACTCTTTCTCTAAGAGAAAGATGGAATTGATATCTTATAGGTTTTATCCCACTCTTGAGATTTCACTTAAACAGCAGAATTTGAGTATTTTATTATGTCAGCATCTCAGGAACATAGTAATTCATGGTATTTTGTTTAAATGATGGCTTTGGAAGGATATAGTCAATGTTGCTATTATGCACAATAGCCAGATCGATTACTAAGTATTACCAGTTGTCAAAGCATTACTTATTTGTTCAAAACTATAATCTGGCTGGGTGTGGTGTCACACGCCTGTAATCCCAGAGACATGGTAGACTGAGGCAAGAGGATTGAATGTTTGAAGCCAACCTTAGCAACTTAGTGAGACCCCCGGCAACTTAGCAAGACCCTGTCTCAAAATAAAAAATAAAAAGGACTGGGCACGTGGATCAGTGGTAAAGCACCCTGGGGTTCAATCCCCAGTACATTAAAAAAAAAGTACACTCTGCTTTCTCATGTCCGTGTCAGGAAATATTAATAGGAGAAATTATTCATAGTTAATTTTATGATCCTGTATAAATCTTTTTCCATTTAGTGTCTCATTTGTCCTTTGAAAATCCTAAAGTTTTACAAATTTATTTGTGTTCTATTTAGGTTTAGTGCTAATATCAACTTTGGACAACTTATGAGTTGGGTCCAATTTACCCTGGGAAACAGCGAGATGGAACTCTTGATTCAACAACCATTTTAGCAAAGAATGCAAGGGTCCAAGAAATCAATTTTCTCTGTTCTCCTAAGTTTTATGGTCTTTTTGGAGAAGCAAGGTGTCCCCCTCTCTCCAGCTACTCTACAACACCCACATATACATAAAAATAATCAATACCTAACTAGTACTACCAGATAATCAATACAGACCTAACTAATATGTACAGATCTGTCCCTGGTGGTGATGTAGACATCAAGTGCCTGGGGAGACTTTCTGAGGAACTAGATTTTAGGCACAGCTCTTCCCAAGCCTGGTAGCTGACTCTGGGAGGTCCAGGGCTTAAGTCATGTAGACAGTGGTGAACTTTGCTTCTTTGTCCCTATCCCTTGCCCCCTTGAAGTGAGGGTCAGCTGCCCTTTTGTTCACAGGTCCTTCAGGCATGTGTCCTAGCCTGGCTTTGGTTCTACCCTGTGCCTTCCTGTCTTTACCATCCTCCCATCATTGGCCTAAACCCACCATGACACTTCAGGTTCAGTGGGTGTGTTCTTGCAAATGGCTCTTTTCCCCAGTTTCCCAGCAGTATCATAAGGCTTGGTTTAGCTGCCCTCTCTGGTAACTTCTCCTCTGTGTGTCCCTTATTTGGTCAAACAACTATTTACTTCAATTCCTTTGGAGTCCTTCTTGTGTATGTGCTGTGTAGGTTCCCACTCACTCTGTTTCTGACTTTTTTTTTTTTTTTTTTTTTTTTTTGTACTGGGGCACTTTACCACTGAGCTATTTTTAAGTTTCTGAGACTGACCTTCAACCTGCCTCAGCCTCCCAAGTTGCTGGGTGTTCTGGATTTTTGCAGTGGTTGGTTATCTTTTTCCCTTCCTTACACCACTGCTTTCCTAGGACACGTCCCCCTTCAGGGTGTTTTGGTGGCATGCTACACTTCTGCCTGGGATTAATAGCCCTCCCCTTGCTACTTGTTCCTGTTAATTAGTGAGCCCAGATCTAAGGTATGCTTGTGCTTCCTCATCTCTTGCCCTCGGTTGACTCACCTTCTGTCTCCAGGCCCAGCTCAGACCTGTTGACCTTTTCTTCTCTGAACTGCATGTGTATGTTGTATGAGTTAATGCTAATTATATCCCATGTTATATCACAGGCATCCTTTCTTACCCTTAAGTTTGTCAATTCAGGGGAAACATATTTGCCTATAGCACTATGCTTAGCAGAGAGTGCTGCCAGTAATATATTTTTTCTTCAACCATGTCCTTAAAATTTGTGGCTTAAATTTTCATATGCTTGTCAAATCTAAAGTAATCTTAAAACAAACATTATCATAATTTATTAACCCTTCTAATGAATACAAAGGTTTACCGAACATATTATTAAAGAGTTATGGCCCAGGATGTAACTCAGTGATAGAGTGCTTGCCTAGCATACACAAGGCCCTGGGTTTGATCCCCAGCACTGGGAGGGTGGGGGGAGTTACTGGAATAATTATGTGTGAATGGGAATAGTTTTCCTGCTCTGATAATAAGTGGAAGTACCCATGCTGACTAAAGAATGCTATGCTTATGCAATTTTTCAACTCTACAACATTGTGGGTATTTTTTTTCCCATTTTAATGAAAGCAGTCATCTTGACTAACTGACTTAATGACAGAGACTTCTAAGAAGATGTATATGGTGCCATCTGAAAACAGAATCTCAGGAGAGGTGGCTTTGAATAGCTTTCACCTCTGTGTTGGCAACGCCTGCCACATCACATGCCATGTGCTTTCTAATTGAGCATCAGCTGCCATGACTGGGTTGCTTTATCAGGCAGGGCAGCACTCTCAGGTTCCCCAGACTTTTTGTCCGAACATCCAGGGAGACAGCATAGTCTGATAGGAATTGTGCATACTTCAGAGTCAGAAGATGCAGGTTGAGTCCCGACTCAGCCCCGTACTCCCTGTCACTCTCATGTGCTACCTGCACATTCTGAGCCCAACGTTGTCACCTGTCTGCTTCATAGGTAGGTCTGTGAGCTGTGTAGCATTGTGCCCCTCCCTTCAAAAGGGGCACTCGAGGACTGAAGGTCAACAATCTGCTCAGGGCTAACTCTGTTCTGTGCTCGCTAGAGCTCCAAAGGAGCCACAGGCAGCCCCTACCTGAGGCCAAGGATCTCCAGTTTGGTTGTCCCGAGTGTAGGTTGAGTTGGGGAAAGGGAAGGAGGAAGGCTACATGCGCCCCACAGATGTAAAGCTGGTATGTCATTTAGGTAGTACCCAGTTCATTGGTTTGAAGAAGAAAAAAAGGGTGAGGGGAGTTGACACTTTATGATAAGAGCAGAACTGCCTAGTTTGGAAGATGTGTACTCACTTCCTTGTCAGCAAGTAATGCAGAGCCCCCCGTGTGCCATGTGTGAAAACCACTGATGTGTTCCAGACTCGTTATTTTATAATTGAATCAGATGAATCCTAGAGCAGTAAAATGACTACATAATTTGACACTGAAGAACAGGTGAGCTCTCAGGTTTCCTTGTTCCTGGTATAACTATTTCTTCATGATTCCAGGCTACATATGTCCTATACTTTATCATATCTTAGTGTTTTAAAAATATTCACATGTATGGTCAGCCACATCTAAAATTTAAAATATAATGTGCATACCTTGTATACATATGCAGAGATGAGACACACCATTAATATTTTTAGATCATGCTAGGCCAGGACTTCCTTGGTGTATATATGTGTTAGTAATTACAGTATATTTATGAGGCCAAACCAAACATCTGTTCGTTATCAGCTTATATCATGGAGAATGTTTGCCATAAGGACATTTATCACTGGTTTTTATTGGAATTAAAACATCCCATTCAGAACTTGATGAAATTTCAAAGCTGAACAAGTTCCATATTGGATATGTTTTTAAAACTATAAAAACAGTTGAAATAAATGAATCTTCCAACTTAAGAGCAAAGTTCCAATCCAGGTGTTCTGATTTGGGGCTCTCCCAGGGTTTCTGCTGCCTTTGTAGGGCTGGGAAGAGACATACACAGCAGGCTACAGTGTGCCTGCTCCTCAGGTACCAACAGTTGTTTCTATAGACCCTTGGGTGTCGCCAGGCCCAGCAGAGGAGGCCTGGCCTAGTGTCCTATTTGCATTGCCACCTGTGTGACTCCCTCACAGCATTTTCCTGCTTACTTGATTTCTTGCTTATTTCCCTAACAGAGAGGAGAGACCTCATCTGTCCTATTTGTCACTCTAGAGAACAGCATCTGAAATGCTGCTGATTAAAGTCATAATAAGAAATGAAATAAAGGAATGGCTTGATAATCTATTTGTGTCATCCTAAAATGCCAACTCAGTTGACTCACCTTATTCAGTTTGAGTCCCTTTTATGGCTTAGATGGCCTTCAGCCACTTACGTCAATATGTTTATAGTCAAGTAGCAAATATTGCACAAAGATTCTTATTAAATGGATATGTAAGTTTATCTTCTTGCTTTTATCTGTCTCTTAAATTCAACTCAGCCAGTTTAAATTAGTGACACTCCTATATTCCTAAACTGATTATGAATCCCAACTTTTTGTTTCTAGAGGATTCTATTTTTGTTCTTAACTACCTGCAGTGAGTCTTTTACCCTTGAGTCAAACAGTCATATTCATATATTATTCTTGTTCATGTTGAATTCTTAGAATCCTAGATATTAAGGAAAGATGTTTAGAAACAAAGGTTTAGAATTAACATTAGCTCAGATGGAGGAAATCAAATGTTCATGCCTTGAAAGTTAACCATGAAATTGTCAGACTGGTTGAATGTGCTAGTTACTTTCAGTTTTGCACGAAATATTGATAATAATAACTAAAGTCATTTTTCCAAAATGCTTTACATTTTTCTGTGGTTCTCATAATAACCCTGTAAAGCTGGGATAGAGGGTTCCTGGGGTGATGGGAAAACTATTAAAAGATTAAACCAAACACAGTGTTCCATGCCTATAATGCCAGCTACCTGGGAGGTAGAGGCAGGAGGTTTTGCAAGTTTGATGCCAGCATGGGCAACTTATTGAGATCTTGTCCTAAAATATTGAAAATAAAATGGGCTGGGGATGTAACTCAGTGGTGAAGCAACTCTGGGTTGAATCCCTTGTACTACCAAAGAGAGAGTGGCGGAGGGAAAGTGATTGATTAAATAAATAAGAGAGAAAGAGAGATTAAATAATTAAAGCCTGAAAAATTAGAGGAAGCTGCTCAAGGGGGCCCAAGGCTAGAACTTGAGTTCTGAGTCTGGTATCTGGCTTCAAGATACAATACTGAGAGGTAACAATGAAAGTTAACACAGTTTCTATGTATGTCTTATAAATTATTTTAACAATGCAAAGATAAAAGGTCATTGTGTAATGAAAACTTTATTAGATGGTTTTGGTAGGGTATGGTAAATAGAAACACTAATTAGCTTTGTGTTTAGGTGAATTGAATAAAAGGATACATTTCAGCAAATTAGAGCAAAAGTGATAGGTGCTAACTTTGATCAGTGGAGCAAACGTTTTAAAAAGTACATGCATTAGATTGACATTTAACAAGAGTATAGTCAAAAATAACTACTTTGTAGTTTTAGCAAACTCTACCTCTTTCCATAATCTTGAGTGAAGAATAATGAAGGTGATATTAAAATACTACTTTTTATCTTTAAAAAAACTTAGACTTACAAAACTTTCAAAAATAGTATAGAGTTCATATTTTATGCTTCAGCTAGCTTCCCTTAATGCTAACAATGTACATAACCACAGTACATTGGTTATGATCTAAACCAGGAAGTTACCATTACAATAGTGTTTTAAATTCACATGTATAATTAATAGAAGGAACTAAAGCTAACCCAATACTGAGATGTATTTTTACCAGTAATTATAGCACAGGATCTTACGGAAATTAAAATTATTATTTTAACAGAACAGTAAAGAATTCATAAATTGTTTTTTTTTCCCCTGTAAGTGTGTTTCTTGGTCTTGAACCATAACATGCATAATTTTTAAAGGGACTTGATGAGTTCTCAGCTAATAGCAGGAGTCAGTCCAACTGTAAAGGACTGCTAATTTTGTTCCAAACTCCCCTGATCTAGCATAGCATGCATAGCATCAATATTTTAGTGAGGTGGCTTCTTTCTAGAGGTAGGAAACTGAGTGTTTTCACCTTCCATAAAACTAGAAGACTATACCCTTTGCATTATGTACATTTGGTTGTTCATCTGTGATTTGGCAAACCAATTGTCTAGCATAATGATATTGAGTGTAACTTGAGGATTATATTTCTTATTAATGACAAATGTTACAACAAATACATGAGTTAAATTTATAAATGTCACAAGAAATCTTGGAATTACTTGACTTTTTGTGGCTTGAGAACAACACTTGAATATGATCTTATGCATGAAAATGCATAGGGTGATATTTCTCTAGTTTTAATATAGTTGTTTTCAAGATGAAGATGTTCCAGGGTTGAGTCACCATCCTCTTCAACATTGCAAATTTGTTCGGGAAGAATATTCCTACAGAAAAATAGATGTGCAAATCATAAATGGTCAAAGTTATAATCTGCCTTCATGATTTAGGAGTTGAAGTTTTACATTTGTTTAAAAAATGCTTTTATTCTTAAAATAAAATTGTATCCTTTTCTCATATGATAAACTAGAATAAACTCCAACTGTATTAAAGATTGAAATGTGAAAAATGAAGCTATAAATACACTTGGGTGGAGCATGAATCATTCCCTGCAAGGGGGGAAATCTTCTTATCTGTGATTTGAAAACCAGAAGCACTGTGCTAAGATTTAACTGGTTTGTCCCCAAGGATTCATTTCCTGGAGGATTGGTCTCCTGTGTGGTAATTTGAAGAGCTGGTAGGATCTTTAAGAGGTGGGGCCTAGTGGGAGATAGTTAGGTCATTGGGAGCCTTCCCTTTTGGAGAAATTAATGGAGGTCTTTTGAGGGGAGTTAGTTCCCGCATTAGTGGGTTGTTCTAAAAAGTTCAAGACTGGGTGGGGGGGGGGAGGAAAAAATAACAGAATGAATCAAACATCATTACCCTATGTAAATATATGATTACGCAAATGGTATGCTGTTACTCCATGTACAAACAGAAACAACATGTATCCCATTTGTTTACAATAAAAATAAATTTAAAAAAAAAGTTCAAGACTGGCCCTTCCCCATTCTGTGGCTCACTATATGGATCTCATGCATGTGCTTATTCCCCAAAGAAAGAGGGAACCTCAAAACAAAATAATAAAGTAAAAAAACAGTAGGTACTAACTTATTCGGACTAGCATTTTAAAGGAAAGAAATGAGTAAGTGTCCTTCCTTTTCAAGTAACAAAATATCCCTAGTTGGTGAGCAAAATTTCTTTACAAAGGAATTTCAGCTAATAAGCATGGAAAGAATGGTAAAAATAGAAATTCATCATTTTATTGCCTCTAATGAAATAGTGAATTCAAGCAATAACCCTCTCTGAGTGAAATCATGGTTCAATGATGAGAGGAAAGTTTGTGTTAAGAGACCCCAGGCTGTGACCACAGAAATCCACTGATAAATTTTAGAGTCACTAAAAGTGAGACAAACATATTATGCCTCCTGATGCACTGCAGTATGAAGCATAACCTGTGAAATAATTTGGCCCCCAAAGTTTGAAGCTAAATCTTACAAAACCTTCCTCAACCACCTCCTTCCCCAGTGCTTCTAAAAACTCTTGAGCCTTTCTCATATTTGTTTTTTATGCATTTAGTTTGGAATTTTAGGAATAGGAAAGAGGTAAGGGTCATAATTCAGAGATCTTACGTTCCCATAGCCCTGATTGCCAGTGGCAGAGATCACACTCACAAAGTGTCCAGTTTAATCCTTAAGTCAGTCGTGCTGTCTAGGGAGGGATAATTTCTGAAAATATTCAGAAAAATGTATCTCTAAAAGCAAGGAAAGTTGAGTCTCAATTTATTCAGAATTTGTACTTCAGGGGGAAAAGTTTTGCTTTCAGAAAAATCTAGACAGAAAGTAATTTTAGCATAATTTGTGCTGTGCAGATAAGTTTCTTTCAAATTTCATGTGGTAGCATAGTCGAATTTTTACTTCACAACCTTATTTGAACCTGTCTCCAATGTTCTAAAGTATTGTGTAATAATATTCAGTAATACTATAAAAATTTGCTAACATGGACAGAAGTAGAAAAAAAAAAAACACAATGAATCCTCATGTACCTATCACCTTGCTTCAATAGTTATTAGCATTGCCAATTTTTTTTAACTCAACCCCATTTAATCCATCCCATCCACCCCTTTTTTCCCTCTTTAGGTAAATTCCAGATTTCATGTCATGGTTGTTTAATGATATATTTTGTCAACCACAATTTTAACTGATACTTGAAAAGGCCAAAATTTACCGAATCTTATTGTTGTTCAGTCTCAGAAAATGTAGTGCTTTCATTTCTTGCACCCCAGGTGGTACAGATTTCAAGTCATTGTGATCCAGAAATAACTCTCTCAGAGAATGATATGCCCCATAGAATGAGACTTGGTCCACACCATCATCAGTGAGTCTGTTAAATGACAGGTACAAGTATTCCAGGCCTGGTTCCATGTGACCAAACACGTAGCCAGGGATGCGTTCAATCTGGTTCCCCATAAGCACAAGGTGCAGCAGAGACTTGGGCAGATAGGAAGGCACGTGGTAGAGCTTGTTGTAGGACAGGTCAATGGATTCTAGGTTCCTGAGACAAAGAAAAAGTGAACAGGGTGGGGAAACGTCAAGGTAGTGACTGGCTGCTGTCAATTTTGAAAGGGCCAATTGTGATGCTGGCTTGTTTTCCTATAAGCCCCAGTTTGCAGCAATGATTCTGAACATAAGCATAACTGTGTGCTATCCTGGGTGGGTCTGTCTGCAAGGCATCTGATCTTCCTTCTACCACCCACACTGCCTCCTACCTACAGGTTTGCCTCCTAGGGGCATACCAAAAATTCAGATCTTTGAGGTTAATGGGGAGGCCCAGAGATGTCCCTAAAATATTTCTAAGGTTGAATTATTGAATCAGAAATGAAATCCAGGAGTCCTGAGTTCCAGCAAGAAAGTTTTTTGCTTTGGGTGTTTTTTAAATTTTTTTGTGTTTCTCCCCACATTTTCATTTCACTTTTAATTTGATGATCTGGCACACTTGGGACTTGGGATAAGACTAAGGGATTATAAGTTGTTAATCGTCAGATCACCTGAGGAAGGTGATGAATTACTGACTTGTTCCAGGAGCCTCCCCTGAGTCTTCTGGAGCTCTGCCCACCCCTTTTCACCTGAGGACGTTTCCTCCATGCACAGCAGTCTCAGTTACCCTCCAATTATCAGCAAAGGCCTCTTTTCATTTCTTGCCATCCCACCTCTTGGGTCCAAGGCTGTGCTACTTGGGTTCATCATTCCAGGACATACCCAACCTGCCCAGGTCATCTGTTGAACATGCTGCCAAGGCCCATCCCAGCTCCCTCCCACTTACTTCACTGAGGGCTGCAGTGAGCCTGCTGATTCCTGTCTAGGAAGGTGGACTCTGTTCTGTCTCTATTGTTAGGCCAAGGAGAAGAGAAATCCTTTGGACAAAACAAGGCAGTGTGGTACAGGAGGACCTCCTGACAACCTGTGCAGGAGGCAGAGCTAGGGTGGCATTTGTGTGTTGAGACCTCAGCTCACGCCAGCTCAGCATGTGGCGTGCAGTAGGGTGTCCAGTAGGCGGTAGTGATCCTGACACCAGTCACGTGGTGAACAGCTTGGAAACTCTACAGAGTGATCAAATCTGGGGTAGCATGAGGGTTCACTAAGAAAGTTAAGAGGTAGTATGTACTTACTCTTGATTGATCCAGGCTAAAGGAGCAATCCTATTTTCTTCTATTTTATTATAACGTAGTACAATCACATTGATATTTCTGGTGTGATTGAAACAAATTTCAGTTATCTCTTCAATTTGGTTTTTTTCCAAGTATAATTCCTATCATTAAGAGAAAATACTATTATTTTTCTTCCATTTGTGTTAGTAGATAAAGATTTTCAATTTCAGAGACTAAAATTCTAATGAAGAGTATTCTTATTTAGTATTATCTAAAGAGTTTTATTGCTCTTTCAAGTGAGTTCATACTTCTAAGTTGTCAAATTTTATAACTAGTAAATTAAAATGTACTGTCTTGATTATGGAATTAAATGAATTTATTTTTTTAGCCATAATATTATAAAATATAGCATACCACATACTTATATAAAACTTTATAATTTACAAAACTGATTCACATAAATTATCTTATTTGGACTTCAGAACTCTGGAAAGTAGGTAAAATGATTTATTCCCACTCACCAGTTAGGAACTCAAGCCTGGAGAGACAGTGATGCTTGCCCAAGGTCCAGAGCTGGTGCCCAAGAGGGGCTTGTCCTCCAGGACAGCTTTCCACAACCACATGGGGTATTTAATTTTTTTCAGGATCATGTTTTTAGACTTATTTGTATTTAATTTAATTAAAAGTTAAATTAAGAGTCTTAATTTAAATCTGCAAAGTTTGCTAGAGTTTGCTAGAACTATAGTTACAGTTTGGCAAAACAATTAGTAAATTTTTAATATCTGGTTGCCTTCAAGTTAGTTGGAAGCTGAGGCAGGAGGATCACGAGTTCAAAGCCAGCCTAAGCAACTCAGTGAGACCCTGTCTCTAAATAAAATACAAAATAATATAGGGCTGGGGATGTGGCTCAGTGGTCGAGTGCCCCTGAGTTCAATCCCCGGTACCGAAAAAAAAAAAAAAAAGAAAGAAAATTTAGTTGGCATCAAAGGAATTCTTTTACTAAAGGATACAAATTGTAAAACTCTTCTCAGTGGAATGCAGAAGAATTGGCATACATCTTCATTGTAACTTTTTATCATGGTTACTTTTCTCTTTGTCACTTAATTCAGGTAATTCATAGACGTGGTTAAAGTAACTTGAGACTTTTTGCTTTTACCTTCATAAGTACTATGGGTGAACTAGATCATTGGTCCCCAAACTTGGCTGTACATTAGAATCACCTCATGAGCTTTCTAAAGTTTAAATTCCAACCTAAATATACCCAAGTCAGGGAATAAAGTCCTGGCATGCCCATTGCTGTGTTGAAAACTGCAGCTATAGGAAAGAATGATGTGAGAAAGTCCTCAGGTATGGAGTTAGGTTAGGCTGGCATGCAGCAGTGACTTAGGAAGGATTGAGGTGCTTCTTTACACTTGTATGCTTGCATGTCCAGTGCTCCCATGTAGGTCTCTTTGGAGAGAAGCCAGAATAAGATCAGGTATGGGAACAGGCATGTTATTCTTACATATTATCCAAGTTGTGTGTATTTTACCAGTTACATGCATTACCTATATAAAATTTTGATATTTAAAAAAATTCTAGCAGAGTGTGGTGGCACCTCTTATAATCTCAATTATTTGGGAGCCTGAAGCTTGGCAACTTAGTAAGACCCTACCTCAAAATAAAATTTTAAAAAGAGCCAGAGTGTGATCAGAGTGGAGTGCTTTCCTAGCATGTTCAAGACCCTGGATTCAATCCACAGTAGTCCTTCTGAAAAACAATATTCTAAATTTCTAGCCCTGTTCTCCAGAGGATCTGACTTAGGATGTCTGAAATAGGTCCAGGAGTCTGTACACCTTAAGAACCTAGATAATTCTGATGTAAGGCCAAGTGTGGTAAATTCCAGTGTTATGTAACCACATCTCTTAGTTTGGAAATATGAGGAAGAGGGAAGATGGTAGCCATACAGTTATAATAGATGACCTTTTTCGGGCTCACTGGAGCCACTGCCAGAGTAAGTTCCATCCTGGCTTTGATGCAATGATTATACAGTGGCAGAAACCAGATAGGGAAACCTGGGTTCTGGCTGGGTTTGTCAATGTTTATAGACACTCTGGACCTCGGTGTTCCTGATGCAAGAAATGAGGAGTGTTGACACTGATTGACCTGAGCACCCCCTGCAGCAAGGAAACTTCACCCCTGGAAACTGCTGGGGAGGCTTTGCAGGGGTGAAACGAGGATGGGGCTGCAGACCTGGAGATGGTCACAAGACAGTCTTGGTAGGGACTGGTCAAAATTTCTAAGCTATAGAGTGGCTAGAATGATCAAAACCTTTGTGGTTACTGTCCAGACCAAGTGTCTGTGGTTCTGCCTACAGCTTGTGAGTGGGGATAGGAAGTCTCACAGAGTCTGATCTTCATCTGTGTTGTACTTCATGGTTCTGGTTTGGGATAATTAAAGCTGTCTTAGGAGTCAGGGTACTTTTTGGAAGTTGTGGTTTCTATTCAGATTCTCAGTTCCCCTTCCTCATTCCCTCCAAGAGCTGTCGGCAGTACCATTTTTTACTTTATTAAGGCCATATAATGCTCAGATGATAGTGAACTCTGTGTACAGCACCAAAACTCTACTAAGTATAATGTACATCACAATAGTCTTTTAAGATATATTGTTTGTTTTGTTATATATCGTGTTTAAAATATAATACATTTAAAATATTAGAAAAAGAATATTTGTACCTCAATAGAAGCAGGAAGACCCTGTGGTATAATTCTAAATTTATTTTTTCCCAGACGCAGATAGGATAGGCTCTTCAAAGATTTAAACGCTAAAGGATCGACATTGATTTCACTGAGATTGTTTCCTTCCAATTCTAAGGTGACCAGTTGATTTAAGTCTATAAAAAAATAAAGTTATCAGGATATTAGAATGATTTTTAAAACCATGCAGTTTGAGCTTCAGTAGAGTGCTTGCCTAGTCTGCACAAGGACATACCAAAAAAAAAAAAAAAAGGAAAACGAAATACCAGTTTTATACCATGCATGTGAAGAGTTTAGTTTATTCAGAGTGTATAGTTTCTTCATCTTTGCCTCCCCCCCAACTCTTCCAAAGTACTTTATATATCTCAGGTTCACCATTCAAGCAGGGCAAAATGCATGGTCCAGAGAAGAAATGATTCTAGTGCTATACAGTACAAATATGTATAAGGAACAGAAGCAAGAGGGGTGGAAGAAGCAAGAAGGCAGGAAGAGCGTCAGGGACATCTGCAGAGGCTGCACTGACCAAACGGGATTTGAAATTCAGGTGGGCAAGGAGTACAAAGTTGTATAAGATCAGTGGAAACATTTGCAAAGATGTGTAGGTATGAATTGGCAGCATGATAGATGAAGGGTTGATGAAGGACTCCTTTTTCCAGGACACAGAAAGGAGCTCTCTTTCCCTGGAAAGCCCTCAATCTCTGAGCAAGGGAATTAGAAATAAAGCAGAGCAGTGAATTCCCATCATAGTTATTCACTTATTGGCACAGAGTGTGGCCAAGTGGAAGTTTTGAAAGAAAGATGATGAAAAAATTCTTCACGCATCCAGATTGAGCTACCAAGAAAGGCCTTTATACAAACAAGTTTTTTCTGCACCGTTTCTGCTGGCCTCAGGAGTGGTACCATGCAGGTCAATTGGAAGCTTGGCCCTGGATCACACCACTCAACAGTGACATACCCAGAGGCATCTGAGTCAGAGATTCAAGGTGTGGCCAAGATTCCCAGAATAGGGGATGTTTTCCTGTTAAACTCCTGTCATGGTATTGCACCAAATGTCCTGTGCAATTCATTCTTACTTTTAGGCAGCAGCAAGACTAGGGACAATAAATGCTAGAAGATTAAACAAGAAAGCAGTGTAGATTTGATTGGAAGTGGTAGGCTCTTGGGGATAGAAAAATTTAGATATAAGTTGGAGGAACTTGTATGCTGAAACATACGCAGGTGAAGGGTTCAATGGGTGAACTGGGGATGGGGCTTCACCCTGGAATGGGCCATGGGCAGTGGGGTGAAGTCGTCCTCAGGGAGAAGTACTCTGGAGCAGGCCTTCGTGCCCTTGATGCAGGTCTGGCTCTCATTCTCTAGGCTCTGAGGGGAAAGGCCAGGGTGGCATGGCAAAAGCCACATGGTAAATGATTGATCAGGTGGTGGTGCTCAAGATCAGTTGAAGGACTGAATGACGGGTAGTAAGGAGACCAGCCAAGAATCTTCAGTAAGTGGTTACTTTTTCTCATATTCTCCTATTTCCAAAACTGAAGGTACTAGGAAGGCAACATTTCTCTTGTACATAGGTGAGATTTTGAAATTGGAAGTTTTCCATTGTAAAGTAGGTAACAGAAGTGGACTGATGGTCATGCGCAACCTTCTGAGAGAAACACAGGCAAATGCATAACACTGTGTTCCTGTGCTGCTATTCTCTGGTGTGTGTATAGCAAGAAGATGGAGTTAGAGGAAGTTTCTGGTTGAAGTTGAGAGAAGGATTTGTGAGCAGGAACCAGGCAAAGGTAAGAAGACCCTTGCTGTAGGAGAGGTGCCATGACCCGTTGTAGACATGGTGATGTGTCAGTGTTAATGGTGGCCTAGAGGGACCTGCAGTGATGGTGCTTTGGTCGTTCTGGTTACTAGTCAAGACGAGGATGTTTCTGAAGCATGCCCAGTTTCCCACAGCCCCTCCCTCTGCCTGTCCCTCTTCTCCCCCGAAGGCTGACCTTCTTTCTCCCCAGTGTGTGTGCACATCTGCAGTGATCTCCCACATCTCCTTGGCACGCGCATCCTCACAGGTTCACCTGCCCTCCATGCTTATCAAATGCCTGCCTTGTTGCCATAGTACCTAGAATCACCCTTTCTCTTCATGTCTTTTATGTGCTCTCTTCTCTCCATGGACTGCCCTCCTCCCCACTCCTCTGGAACTATATTGTGTAACAAGTGGGGAGATGCCAGAGAGGGATGCTCGGGCCGAGCACGGGGCTCCACCCAGGCAGCTGCATCTTGGAACTAGTTGGAGCAGTGCTTGGACTCACCTGCCCACTGCCAACCAGCCCTCCCATCCAGAGCAGCGGGCCTCACAGGGACAAGGTAGCACCTAGATCAAGGGGCCAGCACCACAGTAGCATTAAGACCCAGCCCACCCAGGAAGTGCAAAGAGATTTTCTGGGCAAGAGCACTGCAGAGAGCCTCCTTTCTGGCCGCCTTTTGGGGGACAATGCCACCTCCATGCCTCATGTATGGAGAAAGTGTAGGCAGTCAGTTCTCCCGGTACTTGGTATCCACACTGGGAATGTGGAAGCTTTAGTGTGCGAAGGAGAAGAGTTCACTGAGAAGCAGTTCCAGGGATATATGAGAGTACCTTCAAAATAAGGAGCTTATGTTTTATGTTGTCATGTGATAGCACTACTAGAAATATGAACCTACATAGAGTTCCTTCACAGTCTGTTAGTATTCTTGGTCTAAATTTCATGTTCCCTTCAGTCTAATGAAGCAGTTAGAAATTAAATTTCCAATGTCTTCTCCATATGACAAAGCCCATCAAAATTTTTGCTTATTAATGCTTTTCATATGTACCCTGAAATTCATCTGGAAATTGAGTGTTTCCATAACTTTGTTATCCTCAGATTTGGCAGATCTCATAATTACTTTTCTCATCACCAGAACTGTTTTGTTCCTATAATACTTGGGGGAGCTGAAGGAAATAGATTGTCTTATTCCTTTAAATGTTTGGTTTATCAACATTTACATTAAAATATGTTTCAAATGAAGTTAGCAGAAAGTGTTGAGCACTTCAAGAGTTAGGCTAGATGGGAAATTAAAAGAAAAATTAGGCAGTCATTGTCTTAAGGAAGCATGCAATCTAATCAGAGGTTTCAAGATGTGTGGAAAGTAAAATAACCACGCCTCTTTTGTACAGTCCCATTATGTCAACTTTGGCTACCTCACATAGACCAGAAACAGCAGAGGAGCCAGTCACAGCTGGTTCAAATGCACCTCACTTAAGTTCTTCCACCAGAAAGCTGCCTCCATGCAGCCTCGCTGTACATACCACAGAGTGAGGACATAGCAGGACCCTAGTGCCAGCCCATGCCCTCTCAGGAACAAGCTGCCAAAGCCAAGGCTACTACGTGGGGTGCACTACCTTCACTGCACATAGCACCTCGTCCTCGGACTGTCTGCTCACTCCTACTTCATACGTACCTTTCATGTGATTGGACTCAGGTTTCAACATGTGACAGGTTTAAATAGTGATGTGTGTGGACACAGCACAAGTTGTGGGTAGTGTGAAGAAAGAGGTCCAATCACCAAACCAACCAGAACCAACAAAAACAACAATACAGAGCCCCAAAACATGTGGTATTGTGGGGAGAATTTGTGCAGCCCTTCAGAGAGTAGGGACTTGTCAGAGAGTTACTGTATTGTGAATGATGAGAACCTGGAATCAATGAGCAAAACTTTATTTTTCGTACTGGGGATCTAAGCTGGGGTTCTGTACTGCTAGGCTCTAGCCCCCCCCTTTAGACAGTGTCACTAAATTGCTAAGACTGGCCTTAAACTTGTGATCCTCATGCCTCAGCCTCCGGAGTCACTAGGATTATGTCCATGTGCCACTGTGCCTGGTTACTTTTTTTTTTTTTCAAAGACAATGAACAGTTTAAAGTATACTTAAAGATGAAGTTGTAGCTCAGTGGTAGAGCACTTGCCTTGCACATGTGAGGCACTGCATTTGATCCTCAGCACCACATATAAAAATAAATGTGTCCATTTACAACTAAAAATATCAAAAAATAAAAAGATTAAGTTTTACCACTAATTAGTGACCACTGATAATCAACTGAAATGATCAAGTGACCTAATTTTTTTTCTAGTTATATACTTGACTGTACTATAAGTCAAATTTCCACCTGATGTTGGAAGAAAGGTTATAAGGAAACATTTTAAAACACCAAATGTTAAATACCTGATAAACTTTCTTCATCGATAGCCTGAAGATTGTTCTCATTGATTTTAAGTTCTTCTAATGTAGATGGTAGTTCTGAAGGAATCCGTACCAGATTATTTCCATCCAAATTTAAACGCGTTAACTTCTTCAGAAGCTTAAAAAGCAGATCTCAAAATTACCATTTTATCTGGTCATATTTATGCAGTCACATACCTCACATAATAATTTTAAAGTAGGGACTAAGTTTTAAGACTCTACACTTCCTTAAGCTTAAACAGTGATGTCCAGGCCACACCCTGTTCCCGATTTCCCCCGCCACGTGAATATCATCTTGGTGATATTCACAGATTCTCAGGCATTAGCAGTAGACTACAATTGATGACTTGTATCCTACTTATGCATATTACAGCTTTAGAAAGCCAGAGAAAGCTACTGTGTCCAGGGGGTCAGTTGTATTTAGCTGAGGTCTGAGGTGTTCACCTTCGCCACAAGAGATAGATATTTTATTAAGTCATACAATAATGTGAGTTTGTTGTGGATATTAACAGGACAGTGATTTTACTCTTTTTAGCATTTATAAAACTCAGTTTCCAATCAACACTAATATTTATGTTAGAAGGTGGGTCATAAAATAGCACCAATTACTGTGAAAAATTTTCAAAACAAAATGCTACAAATATCACAAGCTATTCATGTATGGTACCTATACAATTGATTCTGGAAAAGCATGTTTCCATATTTGTAGTTGTGTGCTCATTGAACATACCTCGCCTGTAACCTCTAAAAGCAGAGTACTGAAGTTGGGTATATTTTAGTGAAGTCACATGGAATAGTTCTCTTCTCCACTGATCACATTCAAATTTCAACAGTTTTGGAACAGGACAGAAAATCTCAAAGCAAGAAAAGGAGGTACATTCCTACATTTTCCTCTTGATCAAACACAGGAAATGGGGGTGGGGAGCGCAGCTCAGTGGTAGTGTGCTTGCCTAGCATGTGTAAGGCCCTGGGTTTAATCCCCAGCACCACAGTGCAGGGGACACAAAAAAATGAGGGAGAGTGTATATACTAGTTTTTATGTATACACAAAAACCTTTTCCTCTCTTGCTTGAAATTTCTTGATCCTCCCTTCTCCTTTAAAAAAAAAAAAAAACTTTTACTCAAATCTGTTCCCTTCCAAGATTTACTATACTATTTCCTATCATTTCTCTTTCCCTCTTCTTTTCCAACCTATCCCATGCTAATTTATTCTAAGCCCGTTTGTTTTTCCCGAGCCCTCTCTGCCAAAGTGTCCTCCATCAGATTTTGCCCATTGCACAAAATAAGAAAGCAGTAGCTTGCTGACCTGAAAATGTTTAAAATAGAGTTTCCAGATGAGCCCTCATTTGTTCCTAGACAATACTTCATATACTAAGAGATCTGATTTCAATATGTTTCCAGCTACTTGGGGACAAACTAGTTCATAAATTCAAAATATTAATTATGTCACCAATGTTATTGCTGGTGCTCTTAGGGTAAGACTACGAATAGATAAACCAACAAACTGTATTCAAGAAAAAACTTAAATGCAATTTAGGGACATCAGAGAAGAAACTTTCTTAATGTAAAAGAAAACTACCCATTAAAACCATTTTGCTTTTCCTCCCTTCCCTTCTCCACCAACAGCCAGTTCAAGTCCACATGGTTTCTTTTTCACAAATTGGAGCATGTGATTACCTTGAATGCTTTGGGGCCTATGCCAGAAGATGTTATATGATTTTTGCTCAGATCAAGCCTTTCCAAATTTGGTAATCCATTAAATGCTTCATCTGGGATGGAGGTGATGGAATTCCCTAGAACACACAGCAGTTGTTAGGCACATGTGCACGTACATATATGTTAACATGTGTAGGGGGTGTTTGTGTACATGTATGTACATAGTTTTCTGGAGGAGAAAGCAATGTGCAGAACAAAGGCAGAAAAGATATAAACAAATGCATGTTCACAGTAATAACAAGATCAGGATTAGACAATTCAATACAGAATTTTCTCTCAAGAATTCATAGTAGTCAGTACTTCATGTTTCAGATAGCACTGCTGAAGACAGCCAGAATGCAGTCTGCTGGACAGTATTAGAGCATTCTGCATCTACAACAAAAATAGGTTTCTGCAAAGTTATATAGAAACTGATTTTTTTCTTCTTCATATTTTTTCATTTCCATTTTCCTCAACTGGGAACATGATACTATTTTTATCCAAGAACTCACAGGCAAGTCACTAACTTCTTATGAGCATGTTTCCTTCTCTGTATAAGAAGCCTAGGAAGGCTGGGTTTGTGGCTTAGTGGCAGAGTGCTTGCCAAGCACATGTGAGGCACTGGATTCGATCCTTAACACCACATAAAAACAAACAAATAAAATATAGGCATTCTTTCCATCTACAACTACAAAAAAAAAAAAAAAAACTAAAAAAAAGCCTGGGAAGATCATCTCTCAGACTCCACATCCCAAACCTAATGCTATATCTCTGTCTTCAATCTGCAAAGGTTCTTCCATGCTTCAGTTTTATGTTTTTGTTTTGACATTTACTTAAGTACAGTAGTTGATGATTTTAAGCACAAAAAGTGAGTTACCAGAAATAATACATTCTAAAAAAAAACAACACATGGTGACCTGCTTGTAAAACCTAGACAGGATGGTCCAAAATGGGTTGTTTATCTTTCCTAAGACTCAAGACTTCCACAAATTGGATTTTCTTAGGGCAGTCCATTCTTGGCATGTAGCCTGCAGGACGAGGGGCCTTACTGGGCAAGAGAGGAATTTGCTAGGTTGGTCATATGAAAGTGGGTTGAAAGCCTGTGTCAGGGAGACCATGGAAGCTATCTACAGTAGGACTCTGCAGTGTCAAAGGTGTTAGCAGAGTCCTATTGCAGATAACTGTCCCTGCACAAATATGTTACACCTGTTGGATCCCATACTCCTGCATTCTCAGGACCACCCCTGGTATGTCCCACCAGCCAGTCCCTCACAACTGGTCTTGCTGTTCTTCCACTCAGAACCTGTCTGGTGGCCCTGTGGACAGGGTCTGTATATCAGGCTGAAGTGAGCAGAAACAGTGACACTAATACTGGCAGGTGGTGGAGCACCCCAACACTACTGGGGCAAATGGTGCGGCCACATGGAGTTGGGCAGTTTCATACTAAATTAAATGTGAATTTGTCACATTGCTCAGCCCTTCGACTCCTGAACATAGCCCTAGAGAAGTGAAGACTCAGGTCCACATAATCCCCTGTATGTGGATGTTTAGAGCAACTTTGTACATAATCACCCCAGACTAGAAGCAACTGGGTGCTCCCCAGCTGGCACCTGGTTCATCCATACAATGAAACATTGCTCATAAATAAAGATTAACTGGCCAGGCACAGTGAGGTCTGGTAACTTGGGAGGCTGAGGCAGGAGGATTGCAAGTTGGAAGACAGTCTCTGCAACTTAATGAAACCCTGTCTCAAAAAGGGATGGGGATGTAGCTCAGTGGTAGAGCAACCTAGGTTCAGTTCCCAATACCATGAAAAAGAAAAGAAAGAGCCCAACTGAAAACTGTGTGATTCCAGTTATGTGACATTCTCTAAAAGCCAAAGTTATGGGAACAGAAAACAGATCAGTTTTTTGTGAGATAGCAACATGAAGAATTTTGGGGAGTGATGGAAATATTCTATATCTTGATCATAGTAGTTTTTATATGACTGCATGCATCTGTCAAAACTATAGAACTAGACACTAAAAATAAATTTTACTCTGCATAAATTATACCTCATTAAAGGTGACTTTTTAAAAGGTCCATGGAAAATCATCATTTGGTTTGAAGTTTGTTTTCTACCTAACTGAGCTGTTCTGCAGTAATAAGCATCTGTCTTCTGCACAGTACATATGTGATGAAATCAGTCTCTAATGAAATTAAAGTGTAAAACATTTGTTGAGCAGTGAGAGTCACCACTTACATGTAAAGCACAAAATAAAACAAGTCAACATCTCTTACCAACCAGCTCCAGATTTGTTATCCCTGGCGCTGTGAGTGGTGGGATGTGGGTGAGGGCCGTGTGGACACAGCTGATGGTCTTGTAGGACAGGGAGCAGCTGCTGGGCAGGCGAGGCTTGCCTCTAGGGGGAGCAGCAGCAGGGAACCGGGAGGGCGGGCGGAACACGTCTCCTCTTACAGCATCCTCTTCTTCTTCCTCCTCTCCTTCCTCTTCGTCGTGGTCGTCGTCCTCCTCCTCCTCCTCCTCCCCTCTTCCATGGTAGAGCCACTGATGTGCTGGCCTCCCCTCTCCAGGGCTTGGCTTCCTCTCTCTCCTCCTTTCCTCACTGTGAAGTTTGTCCTGGTCATGGGTTCCAGCGGTCTCTTCCTTGTGCTCATTACCTTTAACTTCTTCATCCTCCTCAGATTCAGGTGCTTCTTTTCTGAATACTTGGTCCATTTCCCCCAGAGGAGGTGGCTTGTGAAGTAAACTGGTAGGTTCTCTTTGTTCTGAAGAATCACCAGAAAATTCATTTCTGTCATTTAAGGCTCTACCACTGAGTAGGGAATAGGAGACTACTGACCACGCAAGAGGAGGCAGCAGGGGCAAGTTGATGATGTTAATGAAGGAAAAATCATAAGGAAAATGAGCTTAGTAAATATTATTCCCTCCAATATTTGAGTGCCACTTTGCAATTTTTCCTTGAAAATTAATCATAACTTTATTTCTGTTTTGAAATATCTCCTATACATTTATTTTTGTGTGTGTATGTGGGTCTTCATACTAGTTTTTACATTGGGTAACTGAACACTTATTTTGGCTAGCATTTAACACTACCTGGTGATTGAAGAGGGAATAATATTGCCACATGATGCAAAGTGGAAAGCAGTGTTGTTGTGACACCATCAGATGTGAATCCTTTATAATACATACTGTTCTGTTAATTGGCGCTATTGATAATGGAAGAATTTATAGCCTGCCATCAGATATTTTAAAAGGTGAGACCTATATGTTTACTTGCTTATGGTTGTAAAACCACCTGTATTTATAGGTTTATTATTATTTTCATCCAATTTTCTTTTAGCTCCATGGGCCTGATAGGATCCTCTGAAATTCAGAATTACAGATGGAAAGTTCTCTTTTTCAGGGCTGGGGAGAGCTTGCTTAGCATGTACAAAACCCTGGGTTCAATCCCTACTACTGCAAACTAAAGAAAAAAGAAGAAAAAGTTCTTTTTTTCCTTCCTGGATTCTCTATAATCAGTTTTACTGCCTGAGACTCACCAATGACATCCTGGCCCTAAGGGGTTATTGTTTTAACTTAGACATAAGCACAGGAGTGCTGCTCATCATTCCACGATGATGGGAGTAGAATCACAGAAAACAAATCTACATTTGTATTTGTGTTTTTGGCAGAAAGTGGAGAAGACATGACACAGGTCTTAGATTCAGTCTTACCCTTTAGTAAAAAGTTCTAAGGAAAAGTGAGTTTTCTTCCATCAGAACTTATAAATTAATTATCTCTCTTCTTTAACTTAATAACTATATACAAACTACCCCTAAAAAGAACTCAGAAAATAAAATTATTTGAAGAAATTACCTGTGGCATTAGTTCAGTATATATTATAAAGTTAGTTATTTTTTCACATCTCTAAAAAAGCATGCAGAAGGAGAATAGGAAAAAATTAGTAAGGGAAATGAAAGCTATCATATTGAAGCATTTAAAATCCTTCCTGTATATCCAAGTTGATTTTTCCAAAATGACTACAACATTTCAGAAGTACTCCATGTCCTTTGAAAAACTGTCTGAGAATTTCTGGTTTTTGCCTTCTAAACCTTGTGTTTCACTTCAAGGAATCATTTTCATTAAATACTTTTATTTTCTAACACTTTTCACAAAGCATGTTTTAGTGAAGTAATTGACAGGATGAAGCAAAATACAATTCCCAAATATTCTAAAGTTCATGTTGGCAAGAGACTTCTGTAGATACTTACTTTGTGATCATCTGTGAATAGGAGCAATCTACCATGGTTATAGACAAGAGAAAATGTCCCTATTCCTACCTGTCAAATTAATTAATAGCTGTTTGCTTCTTTTTATAAGTCATTGACTTGGATTTTCTTACAAGAGGACTGGCCCTTCCTCCAAAGGACCCCACTTGTCTAGGTACCAGCCTCACTAGGGAAGGGATCAGTGAGCATCCAAGAAGACTGCTCCATATGAAACCTGCATTTCCCTGGGGCTTATTCAGGCCACAAAGCAGGTCCCTGTGCTGCTCTGGAGTGTTTGGGCATAGCCAGGAGGCTTGAAATTTTGTTTTCATGACTTCAGTATCTTCATCTGACATGATCACTGTACCCATGGTGAGTTGGATTAAGTGAGCTAATGCCTGTATAGATCAGAGCAGAGTACTTAATTCCTAGTAACCCATGGTCTGTTGTAGAAATTCTGTCACTGTATCTTTAAAGCTACAAGTCACAGGTGGAACACGGTCTGGTCTTACTCAGTCTGACAGAGCTAGAACTATAGAGCCACAATCATGATCTCTATACCCAACCACATTCTTCTTGGGGACTTCTGTGTTTATCAGCATCGTGCCATATTTTAGGTAGCCTGGCGACTAGTTTATTATCACTTAAACCTGGTGACAAAATAAAAACAAGTAGAAGTTAAAGACACATGCGGTACTTTGTTTTGGCTAAATCTCTATACCAGTGTTGGTGCAGATGGGGCAGCATTCCCCTTCGGGTATGACTGTGTGGGGGCACGTCAGGGGGTGGCACATGGTCTCATCACAAAGGACTCTTCCATCTGAGCAGAGGCAGGTGGTGCAGGGCTCAGGAGACCACACTGCTTTGTTGTACAGAGTCATGCCCTTTACTAAGCAGTGTCCCTTTTTTCCTAGAAGAGAATAATAACACATTTAAATTTCTTAAGTAGGTACCAGCATTTGTGAATAGAAGTGGACACAATGTGAAGTCAAAGAGATATAACAGTGCAAGAATAGAATTCTGTGTGCATTCGTACACAGATAAAAATGGCTTCTGAAATGTTTTTCACTGGCTGTCTTTTCAGCTACTTTCACTAAGCCTCTGAGAATGATCTCCCCATGGTAATTTGACTGAACCTTACACATCCAACCTGTATCTGTGAGGCTAGGCTAAGTTATACAACAGAAGGAACAACCCCTAAATCTCAGTTGTTTCTTGTTCAATTTGACAACAACAGACTTCCCAGATTGCCACAGTGATGAGAATGAGGTTGAAAGTCACACTTGAGTTCCAGGTGTCTGATCATACTTTCCAAAGCAAATCATACAGCTGCACCTAACTTCAGAGGGGGAAGTCCTGCAGTTCTGCCACATCCCGAGAGCTGGAACAGCACAGGAACAACCACATCCCACGCTTGTGGATATGCATGCAGGGAAAGGGGAGACAGCATGCTTCTGTGGGCAGCTCAGTGAGACATTGCAGCTCTCTTTTGAGTTGTTATATTATTGAAATAAAATTTGCACACCTCATAGTCACCCTTTTAAAGTGCACAGTGCAGTAGTTTTTAGTATATTCACTTCTCCACATATACTTGTCCACTTACCTACTACAACCCTGTATCAGCTGTATTAGAGAATATTAGGGAATATTGGAGGGGACATTTCCACTCCTGTTGTCATTGCTGATGCCTGTCCTCCATCTGAGCCACTGTTGTCAAATTCTACACCTAGATGAGCTCTCATGGGTCTCCTCTTCACTTGACCTGCCACTGTCTCAGCCCATTCAGGACCTACTTGTCCTCATTTGGATACTTGGAATAAGCTAATCTCACCTATCCAGTCACTCTGGAAAAATTAAATATTATTTTTTTTTCAAATTTTTATGGAATTATAAGGGATCCCAAATAGCCAAAATAATTTTAAGAAAAAGTTAGAGGCCTTACACTTTCATATTTTAAAAAACTACAAAAGATTACTACAAACCTACAATAATCAGCTTATACCATCTGAATGTTGAAAGTCCAGACCTCTATGGCCAATTAATTTTCAAGAAGGATGGGAAAATAACTCAATGAGAACAGTCTCTTTACCAAGTGGAGGTGGGATATCTGAATTTCCACATGCAAAAGAATGAGGTTGAACTCCTACCTTATACCAAATACAAAATGTAACTCAAAATGGATCAAAAACCTAAGTATATAAAAACTAAGACTATAAAGTACGTTGAAGAAGATACAGGGGTAAATCTTCATGACCTTGTATTCGGCAACAGATTCTTAGACATGAAACCAAAAACACAAGCAATGAAAGAAAAAGATAAAGTAGACTTCATCAAAATTAATAATACAGTGCATCAAAGGACATGGTCAAGTAATGAAAAGGCAGCAGACACAAGGAGAGAAAATGATTGCAAATCATATGGTGTCTCTTATCTAAAATATGGTTAAAGAACTCTTAGAGAAAAAGACAGCACAATTAAAAAGTAGGCAAAGAGGGCTGGGGAGATAGCTCAGCTGGTAGAGTGCTTGCCTCGCAAGCATAAGGCCCTGCGTTCGATCCCCAGTACCGCAAAAAAAAAAAAAAAAAAAAAAGCAAAAAGTAGGCAAAGAGCTTGAATAGACATTTCTCCAAAGAAGATAAACAATGCACAGCAAATCATAAAATCTGATGCTCAACATTATTTATCATTAGGGATGTGCAAATCAAAAGCGTAGTGGGTTTCCATTTCATACCCACTAGAATGACAGTAGTTTAAAAAAATATATATTTATATATGTATTTCATATTTCATAGACACAGTACCTTTATTTATTTTTATGTGGTGCTGAGTATCAAACCCAGTTACTCACATATGCTAGTCAAGCGTTCTACCACTGAGCTATATCCCCAGCCCTAAAAAAAATACATTAGATATAGCATTACCTTATGACCCAGAACTTTTACTTCTAGGAATATACTCAAAAGAGTTGAAAACAAGTGTTCCAATAAAACCTAAATAAATGTCCATTACTGCACTACTCAACCTAGCCAAAGGGTGGAAGCCACCCAAATGTCTATAAAGTGATGATTGATAAACAAACAAAAAAAAATGTTGTTTTTAAGGGCTGGGGAGATAGCTCAGCTGGTAGAGTGCTTGCCTTGCAAGCACAAGGCCCTGAGTTTGATCCCCAGTACCACAAAAAGAAAAAAAAATGTGGTTTATAAATGGAATATTATTCAGCTGTAAAAAGGAACGATGTTCCGATACATGGTAGACATGGATAAACCTTAAAAACACATTGAAAGGAGCCAGAGACACAGTCACATATTGTCTGATTCCATTTATGCGAAATTTCCAGAAGAGGCAGACTCAGAGAAAGAGAATAGATGAGGGGTTGCCAGGTGTTGGAGGTTGGAAGGAATGAGAATTTTTTTTTTTCCAGGGTTTTCTTTGGAAGTGATGAAGATGTTCAGGAACTCAATAGTGGTGGTCATTGTGAATGTACTAAATACCACCGAATTCACTTTTAAGTGGTAAATTTTATGTTATATGTAGTAATAGAGTAAAAAATAATTTAAGACAACTGTATAAAACATTATTTGACAATTTAGAATGTTTAGTATATATCTTCTGTACTTTTTTATGCTTGTCATCCTATATTACATATATTTAAAATTTTTTTCAGCTGGGCATAGTGCTATCTGCCTGTAGTCCCAGCTGCTTGGGAGGCTGGGCAAGGCGACTGCTGGAGCCCATAAGTTAGAGGCCAGACTGCAACACAGCAAGACCCTATCGCAAAAATAAATGTGAAAATAAATTTTTAAATAAAAGTGAGATCACATTATGTGTACTAGTTTTTGATCTTTTAATTTTTTATTATTATAGTTTGGATATCTTTTCACTTAACTAAGAAAACTCTCATTCTTTAGTGGTTATGGATATACTGCTATTACAATTACTGTTTTAGTTGATTTCTCTGCCTCTCATTTCTCACTCATGGTATAAATGTGGCCTGAATTGCCGGCTTTTGTGTAATGGTATGCTATTTCTGTTAACTCAGTGGAAGTAATAATTTAAAGCATTTGGTATTATTGAGATCATGTATGAATACTGACCACAGAAAATTATATGGTTATGTTTTCTTTTGTCTTTTCAAAGTTTTATTTAATGGTAAAATACCTATAATTACTTTTTTCTTATAAACTTAGAAAAATATGGACCATTAAATACTAGTTTTTAAAAATACCTAGTTGAAACCTTTAGCAGAATTTCCAGTCTTTTCAACCTTTAAAAACTTAGTAATTTAGTCTATTTATAAAATAAATTCAGTCATTTCCACTCCATTTCTGGTTGAAAAAATTGGGGTTGGAATATTTAATAGCTGTGTGTTCATAAAGTCATTTGAATAATTTATTTCTATTCTAGCTGATCTGTAGTTACAAATGAAGAAGCCCTTTAAAGATGTTTATATTAGGTGTATTATGACTATAACTATTTAAAATGCATTAAAACTGGAAAGAAATAAACCAAAATGATAGCTGTGATTTTACAAGCATAGTGGTAGGATAATTTTTTTTTATTTTTTTATTTTTTTTTATTGTAAACAAATGGGATACATGTTGTTTCTCTGTCTGTACATGGCGTAAAGGCATACCATTTGTGTAATCATAAATTTACATAGGGTAATGTTGTTTGATTCATTCTGTTATTTTTTCCCTTCCCTCCCTCCCCTTCCACCCCTCCCACCCCTCTTTTCCCTCTATACAGTCCTTCCTTCCTCCATTCTTGCCCCACTCCCTAACCTTAACTCTAACCCTAACACTAACCCCTCCCACCCCCCTTATTTTTTATTTTTTCCCATAATTTTGTGTAATTGTGTTACTTAAATTAAAATTTTTTGCATTATTCTAAGATGAATATTTGTAGATGAAACCAAAAGTTAGGCAGTGTGATAACTTGGATTTTTAACTTCATGGAGGTTCTGCTCGCTCACTCTCCTGCCTCTCCCAGTCCTCTTTGTCTCTCACTGTTCTCTTACCTGGTAGGACATCATAGCTTGATTCTACTCCAGGAAAACTTGCAAAGGATTCAAACTTTTCCTCCAGACTGTAATCAAGGTGAACAGTGGGAAGGGTTCTTGCTACTGGCGCAGCAGTTGTTTGTGGAATTCCAGCCTGTCTGTCTGACCTGTGGCTGGGTGAGGAACTTTTCCTCAGTCTTCGGTGATACATCTTCTTCCTTTGCTTCCTAGGACTGTCTTCATTTTGTCCAAAGTCGGGTTGAAAAATGATAAGCAGAATAAAACAGAACAAAACTGCTAACTTCATGTTTGCTTTTTCACCATCTGGTTTCTAGAATGAAACAAAATTTCAAAGTTAGTGCTGATGAAATTTGTACCCTGAAAATGGGCATGTAATTGCTAGTAACTCCTCAGTAGGAAGATTTTGAGAAATAATGTTGATGGGATGCATGGGTATATCCTACAGTGTTACAGCCAAATCAAAATTTGGAATTTTTCTGTAAGAATCAAAGATCTTTTCATATCTTTATCTCTAGGCAGGCTTGAGTAAACTTTGACCATAAAAGACCAAATAGTAAATATTTCAGGCTTGATAACTGTGTTCTCTGTTGTGACTCTTCAACCCTGCCACTGTAGCATAAAATCAGCCATAGATGATATGCAAATGGATGAGTGTGGCTGTATTCCAATAAAATGGTCATTACTATACCAGACAGTCAGACTTGGCACCTTGGCTGCAGTCAGCCAACCCCTTTCTGGGCCTCACTATGCTGTGGGCTTTGGCAATTACTTGAGCGATCTCTCTTCACCTGTCTGCCAGGGCACTCTGTGACTAACATCACCCACAACCCATTTCCCCTGTCTTTCTGTTTCAATGTTTTATTCTCTAGCTTTATAATTTATTGGGGTGTGACATGATTGTACCATATAAAAGAACAGTGAAATGGCATCAATAATAAACAAGAAAGAGTAACTCTTAATTGGCTGGTCCATGCATGTGGTGAAGCTAAGAAAGGAATTTGATAAGTATTTAGGCACTGTTTGTGCATCAGCACTGGGTCAGATGGGTAGCATGGACAGGTAGAGAGAATCTCCACAGGTGCCTGCCAGGCTGCCGTCAGAGCTCTCCTGGACTTCACCTAGCCCTGCCAGGAAGGCTGCTGCAACCACCACTGCCTCTCAAGAGTCAGCCGCGGAGACAGCCTCTTAAGTGCACCCCCAACCCCCACCGCCTGCCCCCACCCACCCCATCCTGACAGCCCTTCTGAGCCCTCCGCTCAGCTCCCCTCAAGGCCCACCTCAGAGGTGGAGAGCTGCTGCACAAAGTCCAACATCCACTCCTGATTAAAACTCTGAACTAGGAATGAAAGGAAAAAGTCATTCCATGTGATAATTGTCATTTTTGAAAACCTTACAGCTAACCTCGTACTTAGTGGTAAAATTCAGTCTTTCTCCTTAAGATCAGGCACAATGCAAAGACACCAGTTCACAGCACTTCTGTTCAACATTTCACTGGATTTTTAAGCCAATATAATGATACAAGTTCAAGGAATAAAATGTGTGTCCATATAGTACATGAACACCATTTTATAATCTCTAGACAAATTAGTTTTTGTTGTTGTGGGGGGCGTTGTTTGGTTTGGTTTGTTTGGTTTTGGTGCTAAGAATAGAACCCAGTGCAGTTTACCACTGAGCTACATTCCCAGACCTTTTTACTTTGTTAGTTTGAGACAAGGTCTCCCTAAGTTGCTGAGGCGACCTCAAACTTATGATCCTCCTGCCTCAGCCTCCCAAATCACTGAGATTACAGGTGTGTGCCATCTCACCTAACATACATTTTTAATGTGGAACAGGACATATTTACTAACAGACCCAAATATATTTTGTCATCCTATAACATTTAAGAAGACTGAATTATAAACTATAAATTATAGTGATTATAAACCTGCACTTTTTAGAAAATGCATCCAGAATGGAAAGGGAGAAGTAAAACTGACTTTATTTACAAATGTCTTAGTCCTTTATGTAGAGAAAATTATGGAATATACCAAAAAAGCTCCTACAACTAATAAAATAATTTAACAAGGTATTAGGATGTAAGATAAATCTATAAAAATCAAGGTTATTTCTGTGTACTAACAACAGTCAGAAGTAAAAAAAATAGTACCATTTATAATAGCATAAAAATGTGAAATACTAAAGAATACTTCTAACAAAAGATTGGCACAGTGTTCATCCTGAAAATCATAAAAGTGTTGCTAAGAACAATGCAATAATACCTCTATAAGTAGAAATCCATACCATATATGTGGATCAGATGACTCAGTGTTAATCCTCAATTCTCTGCCATATTAATCTATAGATTTGTCACAAAACCAGTCAAAATTCTGGCAAGCTGTTTTGGTTAAAAATTGACAAGTTGGTTCTAACTTTATCTGCAAACCGTAGAAGATGTAGACTGTCCTGTAGTGAAAGCATATCGTGTTTGCCTCAACACGGGGCTGAGGGTTTAACTGAGACAGGTGGCAGTCACCAAGGGTCATGAGGGAGCTTTCGAAGGTGCTGGAGAAGTTCATTTTCTGGATTGTGGTAGTGGTTTCACAGGGAACTTTATGTCTGCTTTAATTTCAGTTGTCTTCACCCTTGTACTTGGATAGAGCTTTCACTGTATGTCATGAGTAAGAGGGCGATTATTTGAAGTCACAACTCTAAATTGTGATTAACAAAAGTCACAGTCTACACTGGTCCCAGGTATTTAACAATGCTGTACCATCTACACTTTCCTCAGGCAGGGGACATCACGTTTTAAAGGACCTTAGGAGTTAGGCCATGGGGCTGATCGCAGTTAGTGCTGGGACTGGGAAATTATGGGCCAGAAGACACGTTGGGCCTGCTAACTTGTTTCTGTGCAACCCTCAAGCTAAAATGTTTTTATTGGTTTTAAATAGTTAAAAAATTTTTCAACTGGGATGTTGCTCAGTGGTAGAGTACTTATCAAACATATGCAAGTCCTTGGATATGATTCCCTGATCTGTTGAAAAAAGAAAAATATTTTATGACAGATGAGATCATGAAATTAAAATTTCAGTATACATAAAGTTTCACTGGAACACAACCATGCCCATTTGTTTATGTGTTGTTTATGGTTATGTACTACAAGAGCAGAGTTCAGTAGATGCAATCAAGACTCATAACATGGCCTGAAAAATCTAAAATCATGTACAGTGAAAGTTGGCAAGCTCATAGTTAAGAGCAGTACTTCTCAGTTATAGGGCGATGTTGCCTTCTGGAGATATTTGGCAATTTCTGGAGACATTTTTAGTAGTCACAGTCGGAAGGGGCACTGTAGGTATCCAGTGGGAAGAGGCCAGGAATTCTGTTAAACATCTTACTGTGTGTGGGACACAAAGAACCAGCTGGCCCAAAATATCAACTGTGTTGAGGTCAATGAAACCTAATTTAGAGAGATGAAGAGTTACTCTAGGCTTTTAATCAAGACAGTCACATGTTGCTATAGGCAAAACATAATGTATTGTAATTGGATGGATGGAGTCTTTCTTTGGTTAGTTATCAAAAGGAATAATGGAAAATAATCATCATTTCAATATGATGAACCCCTTTCCCAAACTTTTCTCCCAAATCCAAGACTTTGTTTTCATCTATTTCCAAGTCTCATCTTGTGTGTCAGAGAGGAAAAGGCCCAACTCATTATCCTCGGTGTTGGATCTTTGAATTCTTAATGGAAGACGGCACTTCCGCTGATGTCATTGCCCAAGTTAGCATGTAGTTGATGTAATGGACCTTCTGTTCCTTGATTTCTGAACCTCCCTTCAGTTTGTTGTGTTTCTCTCATGTCTAGGTGATGCTGTTGTTTCCTAGCATGCTGTATGGAACTCGCTTTGATTGAACTTCTGACATCATCTACTTTGCTGCAATGGGGAATGTTTTGTCTCCTCAGGCCTCACCTTGTGTTCACACAGCACTGGCAGGAAGTTCCTCCTTAGCTTCAGTTACAATTTGTTGTCCACATGATAGCCCATAAGAGAGATAAAGATAAAAACCATGTTCACAGTTTTATCCTGACTTCTTAATATTTTTCATCAGTGATTTTCAAAATGTGTTGAAATTTAGAAAAACTACTCATATTTTTAAAAACCAAAATGATACAGAAGTCTATATAGCTGAAAAGACAAATTGCCTTAACCATAATTCATAGTTGAGTACAAGGGTAGTCAAATGTTGTCATCAAGGGCCAGAGAGTAAATATTTTGGGCTTTGCAGGCCAGTGGTCTCTGTCACAGCTACTCAACTTTGTTATTATAGCCACAAAGTAACTCTAGACAATAAGGGAAAGGGTGGGCATAACTGTTCTGATAGCACTTTGTTTAGAAACAGGATTTGGTCTGTGGGCCACAGCTTTCCAAACCCAAGTTCAGTGTGTCTTTCATGACCCCTTCTAAATATGGATGAGCATACGCATTTGAACATAAATGGCATTGTTCTACATCTCAAGTATCACCTGGAAGTATTCTTAATTTTATTTTAAAAATTTTAATTTACAAATAGGAGGGTCGCTGTTCTTAACTATATTATTTTGGGTTGATTTTTTTAATGTAGTTTAGCATTTATGAGTCACTTTGGTCAAGATTATTATTATTGTCTGGAGCCCTCTCATAGGTAGACACAAGTGCAGAATTGTTATATCTTTCTGGTACTTTTATCATTAGGTCAATACTCTCCACATCTCTAGTAGTGCTTTTTGCCAAGATATCTACTTTGTCTAATAGTGGTATATTTGCTTTCTTTTGGTTAATGTCTGCTTTATAAACAGATATAGATGTACATAACATATATATATGTGTGTGTGTGTGTGTGTGTTATATATATATATATAGTATCATTTTACTTTCAGCCTTTTTTTTCTTCATTTTTTTCCTTTTTATGTTGCTGGGCCAGAGCAAAACCAGGGTCTCGTGCATGCTAGTCGGTAAGTGCTCTAGCACTGAGCTACATCCCAGCATATTTTTAATATGCTTTTTATTAGTAGCATTTTTCATGCAATCTGACAATCTTTGTCTTTTGATTGAAACATGTAACCTGTTTATATTTAATGTAATAGTTGATATATTTGAGTTTAAATCTACTTTGTGATGATTTGCTTTCTATTTTTCCTGTCTATTCTGTATTCCTTTTTCTATTTTATTGCTCTCTTTTTAACTGACTTCATTTTTCTGCCATTTCATGAGACACTTTCTACTATTCCATTCTTTGTAGAAATTAGCACATACATCTTTGACTTATCAATGTTTAATAAAAATTAGTACCTTAACCTCTTCCTGGACAACGCGGAAACCAGTCTCTCCATCCTGGCACATATGTACCACTCTTAGGTTCTTTAATTTTAGATATATGTTAAACCCTCAAAATATTACTGTCATCGCTATGCACTTAAAGTTCATGTAGGTCTTCTTCAACCTTGCCACAATTAGGATTTGGGGCCAGTGACTTTTTTTTCTGGGAGCGGCCTTTTGTTGTCACAGGCTGTTTTACAGCCTCACTAGCTGGCTGCACTAGCACCTTCCCCCCAGTTGTGACAACCAAATCTTTCCAGACATTACAAGGAGTGACCACCCTGCAGTGGAGACCACTTAAACACGTTTACCTAAGCATTTCTCCTGTTTTGTTCTTCTCACTCCTTCCTGTATCACCAATCTTGGAGGGTCATTTTCTTTCTAATTAAAGAATATCTTTTAGTAATTACTTCTGTGCAGAACTGTAGAGGATCAGTTCTCTTTTTGTTTTTCTGAAAATGTTTAGATATTACCTTCATTACCTTCATTCTGAAAGTATATATTTACTGGATATAGAATTTTAGGTTGACAAGTGTTTTCCAGAGCATTTTGAAGATTGTCTTCCTCTGTCTTAATTGTTTCTGTCAATTCTGTTGAGAAGTCATATCTCACACTAATTGTTTCTTCCTTAAAAGAAACTTTTTTTCCTGACTGCTAAAAAGTTCTGTCTAGTTTTCAGCTGTTTGGCTGTGATGCACATAGGTATGGTTCTCATGTCTGGGTTTCTAGCGCTTTTTGAGTTTGTGGCCTAGTGTCCATCAGATCTGGGGACGCCTCCACCTTACCTCCTCACACACAGGTCTGTCATGCCCTCCTCGGCTCCGTTTCACAACTGCAGTTCCTGGTGTGACCGCCTCCTCATCATGTCTTTCAATGTCACTTTGCCTGCAAGTACTTTTTGTTCTTCTGGTGCTTCATGGGTCATCTTAATCATTCTCCTAACTGATCTTTTAGTTTATTAATACTCCCTTCAGCTGGGGTTTATGTACTGTGAACTCCATCTGTTGACTTTTCTTGTTTTTAATTCTGTTGAAATTTTTACTCTTTTACTGTTTTGAACATATTATATTTGCAGTAAAGTCTGTGTGTGAAGAAAAGTTTTCTGGACTCACTATTTGTCTATTTCTATCATCTAGTATTTCTTTAGGCTTGTAGTCCCGTTCTTTCTCTTCATTTGCCTAATAACCTTTGATTTTGTGCCAGTCATGGTAGGAAAATTGCTGAAAAATACACTGAAAAATAGGATTTATGTATTTTCTATCCAGATTTACTTGCACTTAGGGCACAAGGTTAAGAGCACTACCGATCATAGACTGAATTATTTGAAGCTGGCCTCCACTGAATCCATTTAATAATCACACTTGGGTCTCGCTCGAAGCCTGCCGATTTCACCAGCAGCATTCTCACCACCCCCACTTTTTGGCCCTGTTCCTTGTTTTTTTATTTCTCTCCAGCCTCATCAGAAAGAAGCTCTGCTAACCTTCTCAGTCACCTCTTCTGGAATCCACAGATGCCTCCAGAAGAAAAGCTGTTCCAAGCCTCCCTGGGTTTCAGGCCTAATCCAAACACTGGCCCTGTTGTTTTTCTCATCTTCCTAGTTGTTGTCAGCAGATCAGTGCATCTGACTTGCTTGTCAAAAGCAGCTCCTGAAGGTTGATTTTGTTTGTTGCAGAAATATGTATCCTCTTAGAAAAAGTTATAGGCTGCGAAAGTTTGATTCTTACATGTCTGAAAATACTGTTTGATTGAAAATAGAATTATGGTTTCAAAATCATTTTAATCATTTTCCTTTAGTACTTTGCAGATATCAACCCATTATTTTCTTATATTTAGTGTTGATGAGAAGTTTGACTTGAAATCTGATTTTCACCCCTTTTTAGGAATTTCTTTCTTCCTATAGAAGTTTTTTCAATTTTTCAATGTATCTTTGATATTCAGAAATTTTCCTATGAAGTGCCTAGAAATAGTTTATTGTTGATTTTTCAGTTTTTCCTTCTTAAGATTTTTTTTTTAATACTAAAGACTTCCTCCTTCATCATACAAGCTCACTTTACTCTCTGCTTTATTCTATGCCTTTTCAAGACTACATTTTCGCCCTTTTTTTTTGCAGTGGGGAGAAGGTACTGAGGATTGAACTCAGGGATACTCGACGTCTGAGCCACATTCTCAGCCCTATTTTGTATTTTATTTAGAGACAGGATCTCACTGAGTTGCTTAGGGCCTCACTGTTGCTGAGCCTGGCTTTGAACTCATGATCCTCCTGCCTCAGCCTCCCGAGCTGCTGGGATTTCAGGTGTATGCCACCGTGCCCAGCTACATTTTCCCTTTTTAAACTCATTTTCATCTTCCCTCTATGAAGGACTCCTTCACAGTTTCTGTCCCACTAGGAATCCACTTATTTCCCGGTGCAGCTATTTATATTCATGCACTTATTTGTTTATAACATATCTTCTATTATTTCTAGGGACTTGGTAAGAGGAAAGGCACAGAGTCTGTTTGGTTTGACCTCTTAAATCTCAGTTATTCTAAGCTTCTTCTTCCAAAATCGCCCTTTAAGTCAGGTCTCGCCTGCGTGAACCTGCCACCACATCATCTTAGCTCAGCAACTAGCAGCCTCTGAGGCAGCTTCATGTCAACTTCAGCAGCAAGCTTCATTCATCATATATGTATATTAATTACTGAAGTCACTTTCAATCCACTACTGTAGGTCATTGAAATGTCACTATTTGAACAGGTTTATATGATCTACTTTAGTTTCAGAAAAATTAACATGGGCAATATAAAGAAGCATAATGGCACCTGAAATTGTGAAAGTCACTTCATAGAGCAAGGGGACATGTCGGAAAGGAGTAGCATTAGCAGCAGGGGAAAGCAATATAAAAATTTGAACTGTGGGGCGGGGGTAGAGCTAAGATTGGCTGAGGCAAGTGGACTCTGATGGACACACAGCGAGAACGCTCTGCATTGTGTAAACTGTGCACACTGACATTTTCTTGGTTTGACAGTCACATGTGCTGACCCACCTTCCTGTGATAGGTGAGGTTATGAGAAGGCAGGCTCTGACCTCAGGGTTCATGGAGAAATGCCCAAGGAGGTCTCAGGCCTCTGTTGTCCCAGCCTCCTGGACTTGCCAGGGCCTCGCCTGCGTGAGTGTGCAGGAGGGTGTGCCTGCTGTGACCCTAGTATTCACACCCAAACCTGCTCTCGTTCTCTCCCCCGCCACAAGCTGACTCATTTTTCTTATCCAGAAATCTAATAAATACATTCAGAAGTAAACTGACAGGTATCTATTTTGACAAAATCAGTATCTTACTAAAATCTTAAATGAATTTCTGAAATGACCTCTCAATACTAATTTTATAATTGATGTTTAGGTCTTTGTTGTTTTCAGTGACCTATAGAATTTTTTGCTTTACATTTAATATTTGCCTCAAAAAACAACTTTACAATTGTGAATATGTTTCTAGAGGTAGAATTTTTTGACATTCTAATTACAATATCATTTTTATCAGTATTTTCTTTTTAGCACTTTTATGTTTACCCCAACATTAAATATCATCTGTAAACTTTATTATTTTTCTCCACTCAAAGTTTTTCATCAATTAAGTAAATTTTTAAAATATTTAGAATTTTTAACTTCTCTATGAAGTCATCAGCTATTATTCTCCTCATCACCCAACAGTTTTAAAATGAAAACATTTTAAATTAATCCTTTATGTTTTTTTAGGACTTAAAAATCAAGAAAGAATGAAATCTTCAAACCAATTTATACTTCTATTCACATAATTCTATCTGAATATATGAAAATAATTTAATCCTTATTTTGTAAAGTTTGAAATACTTGGGAAGTAGTCATCCTGGAAAAAAAGAACCGAGTAAACAGAATAATGCACACTTTTAACTTCTAAAATCTATTAGTAAAGAACTAATTTTTCTCAAGAATTAAACATATTTGCACATAAAATACCCAGCTATTAAAACCATTCCACATACTTTAGCAGAAACTTAAAATTTAAAACTTTTTTTACCTGGAAATCTAAACTAAGTAGACTTTGCTTGGTGTCACTTAATTCTCCAGCTGAAAATGAAACAAAATCAGAGCTTTCTTTAAAAACAAAAAGAACAGAAGGGAATGTTGAAAAATGTTAGCTGACTTCTTAGTAAAATCTAAAATAACTGCTTCCCTTGGGGATGAATGCCTTTCAGTTCTTTGTGCAGAAAATCAGCCAAGAAAGTAACCAGGGAAAATGGTTACCAAGGGAAATATTTTTTACAAATCACAGGAAAAGTGGAAAACATCAGCGGGGGTTGGGGGGAGTGTTTCCTTTGCAGGCTGACAAAGGCAGAGCTGAAAAAAACAAAAGGAGCTTCAGAAATCTGTGGTTTCATAGGCTACGTGCATAACAAGTTTTGAAGTTCATGCCCACCAGCTATCACTTGAGCTTCATCCGTCTCCAGGGATGGTCCTCTTGTTGGACTAAAGGCCTTCTGTATCTGGGATCCCTTTTAAATTGGGTTACTGATATTTAAATCTCTCCTCCTCTCTCTGCCAGCCCACCCCGTCTCACACACAATAATGGGTTACATCTTAATGCCATTGGACATTATGTAACTCCTAACCACTAAGTAATAAAAAGTAATAAAAAGAAACTGCTTGAAGAAGCTATAAGGCTCCTAATTACCTGTTACTCTGGCAGATTAGTTAGTTGTCTACTTTGGCCTTAGTTTCTTCATTTGCATGTGAGCAAGTTAGAGACAGGTCAGCACTCCAGCCCAACATTGCTGCATGCGGGGGCTCCAAGTCAGTTACTTAATACTTCTGACTAAAGGTTATTCTTCTGTACTGCTGGGATGAGAATATCCTTTTAATTTTTTTGTGAAAATGAAGAGGAGAAACATAAGGAAAGTGACTAATTCAGTGCCCGTCATGAACTAGGTAATTTTATTAGAACTAGTTATTGGACAGAAAAGGGCTGAATTTTTATTTTCACCAAATAGTAAAATGACCTGAACAGACTGAATTAAGGTTTGGACTAAGTACATTGACCACCCAAATTCTTAAAATTAATGAAAACTTTTGTTTTTAAAAATATAAATCTTCACTGCAGAATAATAAGTAGTACTCTTAGAAGACATGCAACTTTGAGAAACTCTTTAAAGGCTGAAGGCAGCGTGGTGTGGTGGCACACGTCTGTAATTTCAGCAACTTGGGAGGCTGAGGCAGGAGGATTGAAAGTTCAAAACTAGCCTCAGCAACTTAGCCAAGACCCTGTCTCAAAATAAAAAAGTCTGGTAGAGCACACCTCAGCTCAGCCCCCAGCACCACCACAACAAAAATGATCAAACGTAGAAAGCCTTCATCTGAAATAAGGCACCAAAACCCAAAACATGTGAGAGAGGACAACTCCATAGGTCTTCCAGACCCTTCAACATCCCTGTGAAGTTGACTGGGCAAGTATACACAAGAGGAACAGGGAAGAGGAGCCTGCTTCTCCTAGTGTTCCAGGTACTTGGCATTTGTGTCCACATGAGAACCCATATGCTGTTCCACTTGACTGGAGTGGTTGGACAGTGAAGTGGGAGAAGGAGGAACAGGGACCTCCTATATTCAGAGCCCAAACTAGCTGTGAACACAACCCAACTCCAGGCACAATCCTGATAAGCTCAGCCTACAGGTTCAGAGCTTTTGGTCATTGTCTTAATCTTAAAGTCTTATGCATGAGGAGATAGTTTGGGATTACCAAGTGTTTGGAAAGGGTCTAACATGAGAGATGGGAACCCCTTCCCCTGCAATATACACACATACGTTCAAAGATGACTTTGGAGATTGAGAACTTGAAAACACATAAGAAACTCAGTAGTCATCTTAGGAGATAAAGGTAAGGAAGCCTTCTAAAAAAATAGGACCAGAGGCAAAAAGGTAGATGGAAAATAGAAAAGATACAATTAAAGGGCCAGTCAAGGAAGTTCACTGTCTAGTTAGGAATTACAGGAAAGTAAAACAGGGAAAGTTGTGTGATCAACGGAAAAACATTTCAAGAAAATGTTCCAGAACTGAAGGGAAGGGATGTCTAATATGGAAGGACCTGGCCAGCGTTCAGCATAATAGATGAAATTTGACCCTCGTCAAGGCTCATAATTTTCAAATTTAAGAGTACTGGAGACAAAGAGAAGATCCTACGTACTTGAAAGACAATAAATTATAGGATACTGGTTTACATTGAGTCAGACTGTCAAGCAGAAGCACCTCTAGAGTCAAGCGGATAATGGATAAATGCCTTTAAAATTCTGAAAGGAGTTTTTCTCAAGGAGTCATTTCCAGACCAAAAGAAAAAGATGAGCAACTGAGTTCACAAATGGGGAAAAAGCTGTAAACCAGCAGTTGATAGAAGAGGAAGTAGCAGTGATTAATAGAATGGTTTCTCAACTTCAGTAATCATCAAAAAATGTAAATTAAAACTTTTTTTAAATACCAAAGTGAAACATTGATGGCAAAACTTTGGGGGTAGAGCTTGGGCATCTATTTTTGAATATTATCCAAATAATTCTAGTCAGGCTTGAGGACCACTGCAAATAAAAAATTATGGCCTGATTTTAAATACACATTTTGGGGGTTTTTGTTGTTTGTTTGTTTGTTTGTTTGTTTTTTTTTTTTTTTTTTTTTAATTTATTTATTTATTTATTTTTTTTACGTTTACATAGGGTAATGATGTTTATTATATTTTTCCCCTCCCCCCCACCCCTCCCCCCCCCTCCCACCCCTCTTTTCCCTCTACACAGTCCTTCTTTCCTTCATTCTTACCGCTCTCCTTAGCCTAACTCTAAACCTAACCCTAAACCTAATGCTAGCCCCTCCCACCCCCCATTATATGTCCTCATCCGCTTATCAGCGAGATCATTCGTCCTTTAGTTTTTTGAGATTGGCTTATCTCACTTAGCATGATATTCTCCAATTTCGACCATTTGCCTACAAATGCCATAATTTTATCATTCTTCATTGCGGAGTAATATTCCATTGTATAAATATGCCACAGTTTCTTTATCCATTCATCAACTGAAGGGCATCTAGGTTGGTTCCACAATCTGGCTATGGTGAATTGAGCAGCAATGAACATTGATGTGGCTGTATCTCTGTAGTATGCTGATTTTAAGTCCTTTGGGTATAGGCCAAGGAGTGGGATAGCTGGGTCAAATGGTGTTTCCATTCCAAGCTTTCTGAGGAATCTCCACACTGCTTTCCAGAGTGGTTGCACTAATTTGCAACCCCACCAGCAATGTATGAGTGTTCCTATTTCACCACATCCTCGCCAACACCTATTGTTGCTTGTATTCTTGATAATCGCCATTCTAATTGGGGTGAGATGAAATCTTAGGGTGGTTTTGATTTGCATTTCCCTTATTACTAGGGATGTTGAACATTTTTTCATATATCTGGTGATTACTTGTACATCTTCTTCTGTGAAGTGTCTGTTCATTTCCTTAGCCCATTTGTTGATTGGATTATTTGTATTCTTCGTGTAGAGTTTTTTGAGTTCTTTATAGATTCTGGAAATTAGCGCTCTATCTGAGGTATGGTTGGCAAAGATATTCTCCCACTCTGTAGGCTCTCTCTTCACATTTCTGATAGTTTCCTTTGCTGAGAGAAAGCTTTTTAGTTTGAATCTATCCCAGTTGTTTATTCTTGCTTTTATTTCTTGTGCTCTGGGAGTCCTGTTAAGGAAATCTGATCCTGAGCCAACAAGTTGAAGATTTGGACCTACTTTTTCTTCTATAAGATGCAGGGTCTCTGGTCTGATTCCGAGGTCCTTGATCCATTTTGAGTTGAGTTTTGTGTAGGGTGAGAGATAGGGGTTTAGTTTCATTCTATTGCATATAGTTTTCCAGTTTTCCCAGCACCATTTGTTGAAGAGGCTATCTTTTCTCCATTGCATATTGTTGGAACCTTTGTCTAGTATGAGAAAATTGTATTTATTTGGGTTTGTGTCCATGTCCTCTATTCTGTACCATTGATCTACCTGTCTATTTTGGTACCAATACCATGCCGTTTTTGTTACTATTGCTTTGTAGTAGAGTTGAAGATCTGGTATTGCAATACCCCCTGCTTCGCTCTTGCTACTGAGGATTGCTTTAGCTATTCTAGGTTTTTTATTCTTCCAGATGAATTTCATAATTGCTTGCTCTATTTCTGCGAGGTACATCATTGGGATTTTAATTGGAATTGCATTGAATCTGTATAGAACTTTAGGTAGTATAGCCATTTTGACGATATTAATTCTGCCTATCCAGGAACATGGGAGATCTTTCCATCTTCTAAGGTTTTCTTTAATTTCTTTCTTTAGTGTTCTGTAGTTCTCATTGTAGAGGTCTTTCACCTCTTTTGTGAGATTGATTCCCAAGTATTTTATTTTTTTCGATGCTATTGTGAATGGAGTAGTTTTCCTAATTTCTCTTTCTGAAGATTCATCACTTATGTATAAAAATGCATTGGATTTATGAGCATTGATCTTGTAACCTGCTACTTTACTGAATTCACTTATGAGTTCTAAAAGTTTTCTGGTGGAATTTCCAGGTTCCTCTAAATATATAATCATGTCATCAGCGAACAGGGATAGTTTGAGTTCTTCTTTTCCTATTCGTATCCCTTTAATTTCTTTGGTTTGTCTGATTGCTCTGGCTAGAGTCTCAAGGACGATGTTGAATAGAAGCGGTGAAAGAGGGCATCCCTGCCTTGTTCCAGTTTTTAGGGGGAACGCTTTCAGTTTTTCACCATTTAGAATGATATTAGCCATGGGCTTAGCGTAGATGGCCTTTATAATGTTTAGGAATGTTCCCATTACCCCAATTTTTTCTAGTGTTTTGAGCTGACAACTGACCATTATGAGAAAACAAGGGAAGAAAATGTCCCAAACAAACCTAGATACTACATCAATAAAACCCAATGACAGCAGAGCAGAAGAAATGTCAGAAAGGGAGTTCAGAATGTACGTAATTAAAACGATCAGGGAAGCTAATGAGGAGATGAAAGAGCAAATGCAGGCATTGAAGGAGGAGATGAAAGAGCAAATGCAGGCATTAAATGATCGCACCAATCAACAGTTAAAAGACCAAATACGGGAAGCAAGAGATCATTTCAATAAAGAGTTAGAGATACTGTTTGTTTGTTTTTGTTTTTTGAGTTGAGGATGACAATGACATGCAGTATTGGCCAGTATGGGAGAGCAGACAGAAACCCTCCTGTATGAGGATAACTTAACTAATCTGTTACCACATTTCACTTCTAGGTGTCCATTGTAGATACATAATTTCTGTGCAAAAGAAACCTCCAGGAAAGTATTTTGAAGCACTGCAACCACAGATTTTTAAAAAATAAAAATAAAAGAATTAACCCTGTTGTATATTGATAGAGAATAATGGGCTACCATAAAGCTATTTGGAGAGATTGAAATAACTGTGTATCAAGTTGTTGCCAGCAGATCAAGAGGGGAAAAAGCAATTTAAGAATTGTACATTCATTATGCTCTTGCCTTCTTTGGATATATGTCATTTAGCATCTTACTAGAGAAGAGGTTGGGAGTAATCCAAAAATTGTTGATAGTAGTTATTTCTGAGTGATGAAATTATGATGGGAATTTTACTATGTAATTTTTTGGGGCAATATTTTGAGCTTTTTATAACCAGATCAGAAAAGAATAACATTTAAAAAGAATATAAATGGTAACAAAGAAATAGTTCTTAAAGTAAGAACATAGAGGAGTAATAGTAACTACCATGCCGAGATTGATATGGTTGCAGAAAACCAAATTTTACATTTTCTAAGGTCACTGCTCTCAAAGTTTGTGGTTTAATGGACTGTTACATGAGTCCTTTTGCAGAAACTATTTTAACCACACTAGTACATGGAAACTGCTGGTATTGTGTTTTCTTTGCCCCCTGTATTATTGCAGACATAATTATGTCCTGACACTTGGCTTGCAGGAGCATGATGTTGATCACAGAAGGTTGCTAGCAGAGCAAGCGGCACCCCCACCACAGGTTGGTCTGCCTGTGAGGATTCAGACTGGGGATATTTCCTTAGGTGCCATTTAAATAAGGTGTCCTTTTCAGTGTTCTCAGCCTGTGGTCTAGAGTACCAGCGAGCTGGTTTTTATTTAAGGATGTAGTTGCCACCACATGACAACTTTGTATATATTAATTCTCAGAAAAAGCTAAATTTTGGAACTGTTAGGTAGGGCTACTCCCTGTCTTTCTCAGGTCATAGCTCAAGTGCCTTTTGTTTTTTTTAAAGAACACTAATTCACAGGGAAGTGTCACAGCTGCTTGTTTCCTTTTGTTAAGCTTCCCCTCCAAATGGAATAGTCACATTTAAGTGGAGTGATAATGTAGAAACATGCCATGATTCATTTAACTGTTCTCCCATTGGTGGATATTGGAGGTGTTTCCCCTTTTCCCCTGAAATAGAATGTGCTTTTTGAGTTTTGGTACATGTTTCTAGGTGGCTCTCCAAAAAAATTCTGATATGCTCTCATAAGAAATATATCAAATGCCCATTTTCCTGTGACTTGTTTTTTAAATGATTTCCACATTTTAATAGATAATGCATATAAGCATAATTTTTTAAAGTACATAATTTTCTATATTCAGAACTGGTACATTGGATGATTCCACCAACCTTTGCACTGAAGAAACTAAAAACACTAGATCACATACAAAAGCATCTTAAAATCATCTATGAAGTGAGAAGAAGATACGGAATCTCTGGATCCAGATCTAGGAGATAACTGAGCAGACTTTTGCACTGGGAATGTTTACTAGAAATATTAAAGAACAAAAATATCAATGGAATTTTATAAAACAAATATGCAATACACAAGATCAACAAAACCAAAAGTTTATTTAAAATATTTTTTTAGTTGTAGATGGACACATTACTTTTATTTTATTTATTTATTTTTTTGTGGTGCTGAGGATTGAACCCAGTGTCTAACACATGCCAGGTAAGTGTTCTACCACTGAGCCACAACCCCAGCCCCCCAAGTTTTTTTTCCCAGTCCATCATGCCAAATACTTACATTTATTTCTCCTGTCCAACTGAAGCATTGTACCTTCTCACCAACATCTCCCCAGCCTCTGGTAACCACCATTCTGCCTGCTGTTTCTTTGAGTTCAGTGGTTCTAGATTCTGCATATGAGTAAGATCATACAGTATTTGCCTTTTATTTATTTTTGCAGTGAGGGGAATCTAACCCAGGGCCTTGGACTTGCTTGGAAGGCACGCTACCATTTAGCTATATCCCCAACCTTGTATTTATCTTTTCTGTGTCTGATTTAGTTGACTTAGCATCATCACTTTCAGTTCAATCCATGCTGTTACAAAGGATAGGGTTTTGTCCTTTTTTATGGCTAAATAATATTATATAATGTATAATTACTATATTATCCATTGATCAGTTGATGGACACTTTGGTTATTTCCATTTCTTGACTCTCGTGAATAGTGCAGCAATAAATGTAGTACAGATATCTCTTTGACCTACTGATTTTATTTCTTTTGGATATATACTCAGTAGTGAAATTACTGGATTACATATGATAGTAATGTTTTTAATTTAGGGGTGAATTTCCATATTGTTTTTCCCAATTATTATTAATTTACATTCCTATCAAGAGTATGCAAGTTGCCCCTTTTCTTCATATCCTTGCCAACTTCTGTTATCTTTTGTCTCTTTAATAATAACCATTCTATTCTAAATTCTAAGTAAGGTGATAGCTCATTGTGGTTTTAGTTTGCATTTTCCTGATGATTAGAGATGTTTAGCATTTTTTCATATACCTTTTGACCATTGTTATGGTTTAGATGTGAGGTATCCCCCAAAAACTCATGTGTGAGACAATGCAAGAAGGTTCAGAGAAGAAATGATTGGGTTGTGAGAGTCTTAACCCAATCAGTGAATTAATCCCCTGATAGGGATTAATTGAGTGGTAACTGAAGTGGTAGGGTGTGGCTGGAGGAGGTGGGAATTGGGGTGTAGCTTTGGGGTATATATTCGTATCCTGCAAGTGGAAACCTCTCTCTTTCTTCCTCCTGATTGTCCTGTGAGCTCCTTCCCCCTGCCACACTCTTCCACCATGATGTCCTGCCTCACCTTGAGCCCTGAGGATGGAGCCAGCCTCTTATGGACTGAGACCTCTGGAAACCGTGAGCCCTCAAATAAATTTTCCTCCTCTATAATTTTGCTGGTTGGGTCTTTTAGTTAGAGCAGTGAAATAGCTGACTAAAACAACCATTGTATGTCTTCTTTTGTGAAATATCTATTGTTATTACTTTCTCATTTTTAAATCAGGTATTTGTTTTCTTGCTATCAAGTTTTTAATGTTCCTTATAACTCCTGGATATTTGCTTCTTATCAGATGTGTAGTTAAGAAATATTTTCTCTTATTCTGTAGATCGCCTCTTACTCTTTTGATTGCTTCCTTTGCTGTGTAGAGACCTTTTAGTTTGTCTGTTTTGCCTTTGCTTCCTGGACCTTTGCCTTTGCTTCCTGGACCCTATATCAAAACATAATTGCTTAGGCCAATGTCATGGAGTTTTTTCCCTGTTTTTCTAGGAGTTTCGCAGTTTGGGGTCTTATATTTAAGTCTTCATTTCACTTTCAGTTTATTTTCATATGTGGCATTAGACGTGATCTAATTTCATTCTTCTGCATGTGATATAGAAATTTTCCAATTTAGGAGATTATCCTTTCTTCATCTGTGTTCTTGGTAATTTTGTTAAAAAATCAGCTGTAAACATAGATTTATTTCTGAGTTTTCTACTCTGTTCCATTGGTCTCTGTTTATAGGCCAGTGCTATTGTACTATATTTTGAAGTCAGGTAATGTGATGCCTCCAACTTTGTCCTTTTTATTCAAAGACTGCTTTGGCTATTTGGAGTCTTTGTGGTTTCATATGTATTTTGGGGGACTGAGTTCTGTTTCTAAAGAAGAGTATATTTGATTGCATCAAATCTGTAGATTAGGTAGTATGGATCTTTTACCAATATTTTAATCCATGAACATGGTATATCACTAATTTGTGTTCATCAGTACTTTTTAAGTTTCAATGTAGAGATCTTTTACCTCTTTGGTGAAATTTATTCTTAAGGTTTTGGGAGGTTTTTTTTTTTTAGCTATTGTAAATGAGATTATTTTCTTGGTTCATTTCAGACACATTGCTGTTAATGTATAGGTGCTAATTAGTTTCCTCTGTTGATTTTGTAAGCCTGCAATTTCACTGAATTCATTTATTAGCTCTAATAGGTTTGTTTTTGTTTGTTTGTTGAGTCTTTAGGATTTTCTACATATAAGATTGGCTCATCTGCAAACAGGAACAGTGTCACTTCATTTTCTATTTGAATGTCTTCTATTTTTTTCTCTTGCCTAGTTGCTCTGGCTAGGACTTCCAATGCTACATAGAATGAAAATGGCATCCTTGTCTTGTTCCTGATATTGATGAAAAGTTTCAACTTTTCATTATTGAGTAGGATGTCAACTGTGGGACTTGTCACAAGTGACCTTCTCTGTGTTGAGATACATTCCTTCTATGCCTAATTGGTTTAGAGTTTTTATCATGAAAGGATGTTGAATTTTTTCATTGCTTTTACTGCATCACAAAAGTTTGTTTTTTTGAAACAAAACCAGTAAAATGTATCACATGACTGATACACAAAGAAAGGGAGGAAACACATTGTTAATGAGAATTAGAAAAATTACTATCACTACAGATTCTGAAAACTTTTAGAAGGAAAAAAGGATATTATGAGCAACTTCATGCCAATGAATTGGTATATTTAGATTATTTGAGTAATTCCTAGAAAAAAAATAAAACTTGACAAAACTGTCCCAAGAAGAAACTAAATCTGAATCATCTATATCTATTAAGGAAATTGAATCTATAAATTCAGTCATTCCCATAAAGAATACCATAGGCCTCTATTTTTGATTATTAAATTCTTCCAGCATAATTATACTACAAACTATCAGGGAAAATCATGTAAGTCAATTTTACTAACAAACAGATTAAAAAATAAAATATTAGTTCACCAAATTCCACAATATATTAATAGGATAATATATCGTAACTGTGCTGGGTTTATTTAGATAAAAATCTAAATACTGTGATCATCTTAAGTATTTAAAGAAAGTACTTAATGAAATTCAACATCCACTAATGTCTAAAAAAGAAGAAAGCATTCATTTTCCATACTAGGTATTAATAGAAGGAAGCTTCTTTAGTCTGACAGAGTATCTTCAAGTATCTTCAAAAATTACAAAATAATTTCTAGCTCTCTGCCCAAAAGAAATAAAAATCCTCTCTTTCTCTCTGTCTCCCTCTCTCCCTCTCTTCCTCTCCCTCTCCCTCTCCCCCTCTCCCTCTCCCTCTCCCTCTCTTCCCATCTCTCTCCCTCTCTCCCTCCCTCTCTCAAACTTATGTATGATTAGTCATAGCTACAGTATTCATAGCAGCCAAAATGTGGACACAACCTAAAAGTTCATCAACCCATAGATAAATGTGGCATCTGTATACAATGAAATAGTATTCAGCAATAAAAAAAAAAAAATCAGTGGGGGTAGGAATGATAGTAGAATGAAATGGACATTATTACCCTATGTTCATATATGATTATATGACCTGTGTAACTCTGTCATATACAACCAGAAGAATGAGAAGTTATACTCCATTTATGTATGATGTATCAAAATGCATTCTACTGTCATGTATATCTAATTAGAACAAATAAAAAAATTTTTAAAAGTCAGCCAGGTGTGGTGGCATAGACCTGTAATCCCAGCAGCTTGGGAGGCTGAGGCTGGAAGATTACAAGTTCAAGGCCACCTCAGGAACTTAGCGAGACCCTGTCTCAAAATAAAAAATAGAAAGGGCTAGGGATGTAACCCACCAGTTAAGTGCCCACTGGGTTCAATACCCAGTAATAAAACAAACAAACAAAGAATCAGTGATACATGCTACAACATGGATGAACCTAAAAAAACATGCTACATGAGAGAAGCAAAACATAAAAGACCGCATACTAGATGATTCCAGGTGTATGAAACATCCAGAATAGGCGAATACATACAGAGAGACACATGAGTGGTCACTGAGGTGGGGGATGAGAGGATGGGGATGACTGTTAATGAGTACAGGATTTCTTTTGGGGGCAATCAGAATGTTCTAAAAATAGGTGGCAGAGGCTGAGGGTGTAGCTTGGTGGTAAAACACTTGTCTAACAAGTGTGAGACCCTGGTTTCAATCTCTAGCATTTAAAAATAAATAAATAAAAGGTGGTGTGGCTGGCTCTCTACCATGAGTAAATATACTAAAACCCATTGAGCTGTATACCTTAAATAGTGTAAGTTTTTTTGGCACATAAATTTTATCTCAGGAAAGCTGTTATAAATAAAGATTTGGGTGAAATATTGAAATTTTCCCTTTCTGGGAGCAATTCCTGACCAGTATAGTAAAGCAAGAAAAAGAAGAAGATGGGGAAAAAAAGAAAATAAAGCAAGCAAAATTATTATTGTTTGAGATTATGTGACTATATGTACAAAATCCAAAATAATTTTCAGTTCAATTATTTTTTAAATCCTTAGATTTTTTCAGATATATAATCAACATATAAAAGTAAATTGCAGCTGGGCACTGTGGCACACACCTGTAATCCCAGCAACTCTGGAGGCTGAGGCAGGAGAATCGTGAGCAGAAAGTCAGCCTCAGCAATGGCAAGGCACCAACTCAGTGAGTCCCTGTCTCTAAATAAAATATAAAATGGGAAGCAACAATAGGTGTTGGAGAGGATGTGGGGAAAAGGTACACTCATACATTGCTGGTGGGGCTGCAAATTAGTGCAACCACTTTGGAAAGCAGTGTGGAGATTCCTTAGAAAACTTGGAATGGACCCACCATTTGACCCAGCTATCCCATTCCTTGGCCTATACTCAAAGGACTTAAAATCAGCATACTACAGAGATGCAGACACATCAATGTTCATAGCTGCTCAATTCACAATAGCCAGATTGTGGAACCAACCTAGATGTCCTTCAGTTGATGAATGGATAAAGAAACTGTGGTATATATATATATATACAATGGAATATTACTCAGCTATAAAGAATAATAAAATTATGGCATTTGCAGGCAAATGGATGAAATTGGAGAATATCATGTTAAGTGAGATAAGCCAATCTCAATAAACCAAAGGACGAATGATCTCGCTGATAAGCGAATGATGACACATAATGGGGGATGTGTGGGGGACAAGAATGGAGGAAGGAGGGACTATATAGAGGGAAAAGAGGGGTGGGAGGGGTGAGGGGGAAGGAAAAAAATAACAGAATGAATCAAACCTCTTTACCCTATGTAAATGTATGAGTACGCAAATGGTATGCGGTTACTCCATGTACAAACAGAAACAACATGTATCCCATTTGTTTACAATAAAAATTTAAAAAAAAAAAAAAATATATATATATATATATAAAATAGGACTGGGGATATGGCTCAGTGGTCGAGTGCCCCTGAATTCAATCCCTGGTAACCCCCCCAAAAAAACCTAAATTGCATTTTTATGCAGTGAAAGAATGAAATCAATGAAAAGTTATGTTTTAAATATCAAGTATTTTAAAAAATATATGAAGTACTTAGGAATAAATATAACAAAAATGGACAAGTATCATTGGATAAATTTATAAAATTTTGAGAGCAATTAAAGAAATCTTGAAGGTGGTGAGAAAGAGAGACTATACTCGGGATGAAAACTTCATTGTTGCAAAGTTATTCATCATTGAACTGATCTTTTAAGTTGATATAATCTGAATCAAGTCTTTAAGAGTTCCCATGTATGTGTGTGTGTGGTGTGTGGTGTATAACTTGACAAACTCTATAATGTATATGGAAATGTAAACACCAAAGAAAAGCCAAGATATTCCTGAAGAACAAAGCCTTATGATTTTCTATCCCAAATGCCAAATTTCATTATAAAAAAAGCTGTGGTACTTTAGACAGTTCCTTAATGACAGAAGGATAAGCGTAGGCAGTGGAGCAGAAACGGCCCAGAGAGCTCCTTCACAGGTAGCCACTGGCTTTTTGAGAGAAGAGGCTCTGCCACATGGTGGAGACCTCTTGTGTCATGTGGATTGTTTAAAGAAACTAAAGAGGGAGTCACAGCTGACAGCAGACAGGAAAACAGGCTGTCGACTTGATCTGTTGTGCTTCAGAGACCAGAGTCCATAGAAAGACTGATTTGGGCATAAATAAAAAACAAAGCCCAGCACATTGTTGCATGCCTGTAATCCCAGCTCCTTGGGACAGTGAGGTAGGAGAATCTCAAAGGCCAGCCTCAGCAATTTAGGGAGACCTGTCCCAAAAAACAAAATAGTCTGGGAGCACAGCTCAATGGTAGAGTGCTCCTGGATCCATCCCCAGTGCCACAGAACACATTTCCTTATAACCAGAACTGCCCAGCTGAACTCTTGATAAGGTGCCAAGGCCATGCAGCTGGAATCATTCTAGTAGAGACCAAACAATATTCTGAGAATATTGCTGAAGGGATTGCTCAGACATTGAACTAGACAATATCATTTCCTTGTTGAGGTTTTATTTGTTTGGTTCATTCTGTCTTCCTAAGATGGACTCATCAGACCATGAGGAACTAGGATGTCCATTCTCTCTGGGGTAGTTCCCTCATTTCCTGAACAGTGTTTGATCAGGGGCAGGCTTAGTGGAGCAGCCAGCTAAACTGAAGGTGGGACTGTTGGTTGCTGGGCTCTGGTCTGGTTCTTTGTCCATAGGCTCACCAGCCAAATGAGCTCTGGAGCCCTCCCTTGAAGTCCCAGGTGACTGGAACAAGCCACAAATCTCTGTACTTAGCGTGCTGTCAGACAGGGAGGCAACACTAATACTAATGATAAGTCTAGGTGTAGAAACAAGTTCAGTTGAACAAATGGTAAAAATGGAGGGGTTTCACCTCTGAAGTCTTGGTAAGTGAGAATAATCTAATGCAATAGGCCGATTCTCATTTCTGTTTTTGAGAACTGAATAAATTATAAGATAATTACATTTAACAACAAGTTTTCCAGGGACCTGTCATTGCTTTGTTTGGACTTTGTTGGATATCCCATCCTGCTAAAGTGATATTCGGTCTGGGAGACTGGAAGAATTCATCCATGTGGAAGGCAGTAGACTAAGTCAAGAGTGCAAACAGAGGTTCACATTCTAAATGGATGACAGTTGCTTATCAAGCTAGCAGTTAACTATATTATGTTCTGTTCTCTTACCCTCAAAAGTATGCTTCATAACAACCTGGAATGTCAGGTCCCAATTTAGATCCTGAGCTCCTCAGTTTTCTCCTATATCAGATCACGGTGGCTCAGGAAGGAGTCGGTACGTAGCCCACTGCATGCCCTCCCACCACATGCCAAGTCCTACCCTGTTCTGTGATCTGGGTGCCTCCAAGCTCCTTCCTCAACTGCGTGTGAGCAGCTATTCCTCGTGGCAAGGTTGCTCACACAAGCAGCATCTGCCTTCCAGATGTCAGAGCCAGGGAAGAGGCCTACATAAGCCCTGGAAACCATTTGAGCAGGGAATTCTGGTCTAGCAGGGATGCTAGACCCACTGTGTAATCTAGAAGTGTTCACTGTGGTGAGCATGTGGATGCCTGGTTTAGTGGAGAGGGCATAGAGCAGCATCCAGGTCAGAGGCCCCTCCTGTCCAGCTCTAAGTGTGAAGTGGATTGGAATCCAAGGGTAACCATAAGTGGAACCTGTAGCTTTCAGTCAAGAAAATATCCTGACTGAGAAATACATAGTACTATTGTGCAATAAGGAATTTGGTGTAGTAGCCTCACCTAAATGTGATATATCATGGTCCCCCAAAATGATGTCCTGTTTTTAAATGTACTTTGCTCTTGAGATAAGAGAAAATATACCGTAAGCATAACACAAATCATAGCCATTCTGAAATAATCTAGTGTGGAGGAGAAAAAAAATGAAGCAGATAAACCTGTGAGAAGCCGGAAGATTCTAATATGACTTAAGTAAGCATCCTTGTGAACTTGTTTGTTTCAGCAAAAGGTCACACGTGTATGTAGAAAGGCAAGTGATTCAGCAATAGGTCCTTCGCCCTTGGGTTGTGTTGTTTGCTGGTCTGGTCTTGGTCTGGTCTGGTCATCTCCCCAGTGTCCATCCTTTTGGGTTCATGACCCAAACCTAAGTACCCAGTCTTGAGTTGAACTAACCTATTCTGAAAAGACTGATATCCAGGAATCAAGTGAAAGACAGTGACTGTCCAGACCCACTGTGGGATCACAGTGTGGCCCGATGGCATTCTTGAATCAGAAGCATGGGAGTTTGCATAATCTCATTTTTTTCTCAACCTACTAACATGCTCAAACTTCTGCCAGCCAATATTAATTTTCCTACATCTTGTTTACCTTTTCCCAAAATGCCACCCCTTCCTTCTTTCTATTCTCTGCTCAATTTCTTGAAAAAGTAAGCTACCAGAAATGACTTCAGATATTCACTCCCATTTCTTCTTCTTTTTTTTTTTTTTTTTTTTTTTTTTTGCGGTGCTGGGGATCGAACCCAGGGCCTTGTGCTTGCAAGGCAAGCACTCTACTGACTGAGCTATCTCCCCAGCCCCCATTTATTCTTTATTCTCCTGCAATTCTGCTACTGCATTTATTGCTCTAGGAAAATTGCTCTCTTGAAAGTCTGAGTAGCTCCAAACCTGTTGAGTCACCTACTTTTTCCTTGTCATTTACTTTTTGGTTACCTATTCTTGGAAGTCAACGTGCTCTTTCTGACTCTTGCTGAATATGTTGTACAATCCTCCCGCCACTGTCCATACCTTAGACGCTGATGCCCCGCAGATCCCCTGTTGTTCTCGGGCCCCCTTGTTCTCCCTCACAGTCTGCTCATTCATTAGACACAGAGGAGCACCTTGACACACTAGTCAAGCACATTGACCTGTGCTTATGAGTTGCATCAGTCACATGACTCTGACACGTGCTGGTGGTCACATTAGCTCTAAGCTACATTCTGAGCTTCATACCAAAATTGCTGACTTCCACTTGGTCACCTTGGTTTGGACTTCTCCCAGGCACTGCATCAGCATTTCCACAAGAGTAAGACCTACTGTCTTCCCCGCTCTCCCTCCAAACTTGTTATTCCTTATTGTAGATGCTTCATGGAACTACAGACATTGGAAGATCTATGTAACCACTGGTTTTATTGGTTGGAGGGGTTTTAAGATTTAGCTTCATCCTTCTTAACAGTTGGTTATTTAAGTGTAGGCTTGGAAGGATATAGTGAGTTTATATTATATTCCTATAGCTAGGAAATTGTTTTGCTTATCCAAAAGAACCTGTTTTAAAGCTTGTACTATTCTGATAAGAGTTCAGAAGGAGTTTAAGTTATAGGAGAAACTTTTATACAAAGAAAAATGTATTTGGTATTTATAGTTTAATTTCCTTTCTTAAAAACCATATTGTCCCCTTTTTTGTCATAAGAATGCACATTTGAAACTAAAATTGTAATTTTTTTTTCGTACCAGAGATTGAACCCAAGGGCCCTTCACCACTGAACTACATCCCAGTCCTTTTTTATTTTTACTAGGTTCTTGCTGAGTTGCTATGGGTCTCACTGAATTGCTGAGGCTGGCTTTGAATTTACAGTCCTCCTGTCTCAGCTTCCAGAGTCCCTAGGATTACAGGCATGTACCACCATGCCAGATTTAATTCAGCATTCAAATAGCTTTGTAGAGTTTTAACGTAACCTGGGCGTAGACATTCTGCTCATTGGAGCATCGGGTACTGACCTAGTCCCCCTCAATGTCACACCTGACAGGTGATGGAGGAGGCCACATGGGAGGGAAACAAAGGGAGCCAGCATGCCTGAGCACCTCCTGGCTGCCAGATGCCTCGCTCTTTGCTAGGCTCTGTACACGTATAATCTCAATAAATTCCTAAACCTAATGACATGCATTATTATTCTCCAATTTATGAGCAAGGAAAACTAAAACATTACAGAAGCTAAATGAGGAAACTAAGCTCTGGTGAGTTGAACCGCCTAACTTGTTATAACTGGGAAAAGTGCAAAGGAACCCACGCTGATCTGTTGCCTTTTCCTGCACTCTAGGCGGAATTGCCACTCAGCCCTTCTTTCTCCAGCAGACACCGAAGGGCTCGTTAACAGGCACCCGCTCTCAACGGGTATCGGCTTCACCCTCCCCCAAATCCATAGGGATCAGATGAAGATCAGAGCGCTTAGTGCCTGGAGAGAAACTCAGTGACTGAGTCAGGACCTAGGTCAGGCCTCAGCCAAGCCTGGATGCGTTGCATTCTCCTCCTGGGTCTCAGTCTTCTGATCTTCCACGTAACACCATTAGAGATTTCCTAGGTTGTTCCTCTCTTGCATTCCAGGATGTGGTGTTCTTGCTTTGGAAAGTGGGCAGCACTAGACATGGCCTCCAGAATTGTTCTTCTCCCTGTAATTTTCCTTCTGCAGCCCCTGAAGCCCATGCTTAGCGTGAGGCTGGTGAGAAGATTGCACATATGGTAGATTTAACATTTGCCGGGAATAGGGATTCTTTTCCACTGATATACTGTCTGAAGGAGATGGCCATAACCCAGGGCGACCACAGTATTTACAAAGGTATTTAATGAAAAAACAAGACTTTGGCAGCTAACATAACCCATCACTCATGAGGGGATAAAAAGACATTCACTTGAGGTTTAATAAATCAAAACATAGTGTGTGTGTCCACAGCCTCATTTTTTCCCCATTACTGGTGGGTGATATCATCATTTTCATTTCCCTTAGAATCTTTTCGTGTCCAGGAAAAGGAAAAACTAATATTGACTGCATTTATTATGCTGATTTTTACTTTTAAAGAGAGTTTTTGTTTTAATTCTGCTGTATATTTGAAGGAGGTCTTTTCTTTCCTTTGCTTTTCCTTTTCCTTTCTTTTTGTGCTGAAGATCAACCCAGGGCCTTGTGCTTGCCAAGTACATGCACTACACCCCCATCCTCAGGAGGTTTTCAATTGATTTCTTTTCTCATTTTCCCCAAATGAAACCCTGACCTTTAAAAACAAAACAAAAACAAACAAGCAAAGAAACAAACAAAAACACAAAGATTTGGCCTTGCTAAAGCAGAAGAAAAAAGTTGGAAATGGTTAGGAAATACAAAGAAGAAAACAAAAAGCCATAATCAACACTGTTGAGATAAATAATAGTATTTTATAATATGACCCTCTACTGTTCATTTTTCTGCTAGAGTGAAGAATTTGGGCATGTCTACTTATGGACTCAAATGTGTACAACATCTGTCTTGCCACACAGGGAAAAATTAACATTAAAAGCAATTAAGTATCATTCTTCTAAAGCCTCAATCTCCTCTTTCTGAGCGTGTTCTCTTCCTCAGTCCCTTCGTCACATACCATCCCTTCCAAGAAGCCATCTCCAGCCCCACAGTGCTCTCTGCTCGCCAGGCACACTACTTTGCCAGCACTCGTCTCCCCTACTTTATCTTATGAATGGCAGTTTTCCTTTGTTTTCCCCAAATAGTACATAAATTCCTTGAGGACTTACACATTCCTATCAGTGATTAAGTCATTCATCAAATTTTTATTGTGTCTCAAGCTCACTGCTGAAACCTCTTAACAATAACAGTTAGACCTTACAGTTGATTAGAGTCACTGCTCTCCACTAGGGTGTCAGACAGATCACTGCCTTTGTATTAAATAGTGTGATTGGGCTGGGTGTGTAGCACAGTGGGACCATGCATGCTTAGCATGTCCAAGGTCCTGGGTTCAATCCCCAGCACCACAAAAAAAATGACAGGGAAAAATAATAACCAACCACAGTGTGATCATTTCTGTGATTTGGGAGATGCAAGCTACTTTGGAAACCTGCAAGTCGTTAGTCAGAGAAGCATTTAGCAGGATTCAGCACAGATAATCATCCTCCTTCAAGCACTTCATTCTTTTTTTTTGGTACCAGGGACACTTAATCACTGAGCCATATTCCTATCCCTTTTTATTTTTTATTTTGAGACAGGGTCTTGCTAAGTTGTTTAGGGCCTCCCTAAAATACTGAGGCTAGCCTTGAACTTGTGATCCTCCTGCCTCCGTCTCTTGAGTTGCTGGGATTATACTCATGCACCACCACTCCTGGCTAAACACGCCATCCTTTAGGTGTTTTTTTAGCCCCACTGTCTTGTGTCTCACTCCTTAATCCTTTTTTACTGGTTTTTCCTCCTCTGCATCCTCCTCCTGCAGGGAGTGAACATGATCGTGAGAAAGGAGAAGAAGAAAATGTTTGTATCATGCAAGGAAGAATTTGGAGATGACACTGATGGTTTGAGGCTTTACCCAAAGGCTGTGAGGAAAGAAAGTAACTAGGTCTACATTTTAGAAAGATCTCACCGATTATAGTTTGGCTTAAGAAGTCTAGAGGCAGGGCACTCTTAAAAGCTACCATAGTTATCCAAAAAAGGGGGAAAGACTTCTTTACCCAGGTAGGGGCATTCAATATATAATTTGTAGGTAACATCAATAGGACCTAAGATGTAGTTGGATATAGGGAAGGGAAAGGAAGAGGAATCAATAATATTATCTATGAAGCTGAGATTCCGGGCATATTCAGCTGCCATTTCCTGAGGTGATCACAGATTTATAGAGAAAGAACAATCAGTTTTGCAAAACAAAAGAGAAACCTGGGCAAGATATAAGATTCCTCAGAATGTGTATGGATATCACTGAAACCACAAAATCACATGAGATCATAGACCATTATATATAAAGAGATTCTTTGTCAAGATTTATAAAAATTAGAGAAACTAAAAATTTTTAAAACTTCGTCTTATCATACACTTGTTGACAAGAAATGTGAAATGACAGACTTTTTGTCATTTCACTAACGTCTATGAAATGTTAAGCCTTTATGCTTCTAGGAATCTGTCCTACACAAATTTTTGTACAAATTTTTAAAATCTCATACATGGATATTGTCATAGCCTACATGATCATCAATAGAGATTGGGTCAAATTATAATATATTGGAGGGGTCTGGAGGTGGCACAGTAGGAAGCACCAAGAATCTGTCTCCCCGCCTACATGGTAGTCGCACTGATACAATCAGTTCGATGTAACTGTTTTGGAATTCTGGAGTCTCTTGAGGGCTTGCAACATTGGGAGGAAGGCCTGGATAGTAAATTGTGGTTAATTTGGTGGATTTCAGCTCTTAGCACAGTAGCAGCTACCCCTCCCCAACCTAGTCACATGCAGACGCATGTTCTTATGAACCTGGAGTAACCCAAGTGCAGTTTGGGGGGCCAGCATTCTCCTCCGTATATCAGGAATTTGTGCTTTGCTGCTTCTGATCACAGAAGAACAGACACTAAGCCGGGCAGCTCGTGTAGCTCTCCTTCCTCCCTGTGGCTCGCCTTCCTACTAGAGCATCTTCCAGGGAATGTAAAGGACTAGCATCCCTTCCTCTCCCCATTTTTTTTCTTGTCCTCTATTGGGAGCCAGACACTAATGACCAGGACGTTGAAAAGTAACTGCATACACAGGGAAAATTACACATTGGCCAGGCATCCCCAGGAAAGGCACCAGTTCAGAAAAGAGAAGACATAATCTTATACCTGAGGCTGATGCTTGTCAGAAACACTCCACAACCCCCAGGAAAAAGAAAGTAATTAAAAAGCAAACCCTACAGAAGGGGGAGAATCTGACCTCAGTGTTACCATATTATTAGATTCATATGTCCAGTTTTCAACAATAAAATTACAAGGCATAGAAAGAAATGGGAAAGTATGGCCTATTCCAAGGGGGAAAAATAAATCAACAAAAACTGTTCATGAAAAAGATCATGGCAGATTATTAGACAAAAACTTTCAAAAACTGTATTAAGAACAAATACAAACTGTATCAAAAACTGTTCAAATAACTCAAGTAAAATGTGGAAAAAGTAAAAAAATGATAAATGAACAAAATGGAAGTATTAATAAAGAGATCAAAAAGAAACAAAAGAAATTGCAGAGCTGAAACATAGAACAACAGAAATGAAAAATTCACTAGAGAGATTCAAAACTAGATTTGAGCAGGCAGAAGAAATAATCAGCAAACTTGGACAGTGGAAAACACATGTCTGAGGAGCAGAAATAAAAAGGACTGATAAAAACTAAGAGCCCAGGGGACCTGTAGGTGCTCTTAAGCCAGACGCATGCAGTGTGGGAGCTACAAGAAGAGGAGAGGGAGAAGGGAGCAGAAGGAAAATTTGAAACTGAAAACTTCCCATATTTAATTAAGAACATGAATATAGAAATCCAAGAAGCTCAATTAACTCCAACTAAGAATTTTTTTTACTAAAGTCTTTTTTTATTTTTACAGACTGCATTTTGATTCATTGTACACAAATGGGGTACAACTTTTCATTTCTATGGTTGTACACAATGTAGATTCACACCATTCATGTAATCATACATATACATAGGGTAATACTGTCTGTTTCATTGTACTATCTTTCTATTCTCCACCGCCTTCCACCCCATTTTCCTGTACACCATCCGAAGTTCCTTTATTCTTTTCTTCCCCCTGTCACCGCCCCCTTCATTATATATTGCCATGAACTTACCAGACAAAACCATTCGGCCTTTGGTTTTTTGGGCTTGGCCTATGTCACTTAGCATGATATTTTCCAACTTCATCCATTTACCAGCAAATGCCATAATTTCATTCTTCTTTATGGCTGAGTAATATTCCATTGTGTATATATACCACAGTTTCTGCTATTTTGCTAAATTCACTTATGAGGTCTAGAAGTTTTCTGGTGGACTTTTTGGATCCTCTAAACAGAGAATCATGTCATCAGCAAACAGTGACAGCTTTTTCCTCTTTTCCTATTGGTATCCCTTTAATTTCTTTAGTCTGTCTAATTGCTCTGGCTAGTATTTCAAGGACAATGTTGAAGTGGTGAAAGAGGGCATCCCTGTCTTGTTCCAATTTTTAAAGGAAATGCTTTCAGTTTTTCTCCATTAAGAATGGTGTTGCAAAAATCAACTCACAATGGATCAAGGACCTTGAAATCAGACCAGAGACCCTGCATCTTATCGAAGAAAAAGTAGGTCCAAATCTTCAACTTGTTGGCTTAGCATCAGACTTCCTAAACAGGACTTCCATAGCACAAGAAATAAAAGCAAGAATCAATAACTGGGATAGATTCAAACTAAATAGCTTTCTCTCAGCAAAGGAAACTATCAGCAATGCAAAGAGAGAGCCTACAGAGTGGGAGAATATCTTTGCCACTCATACTTCAGATAGAGCACTAATTTCCAGAATATATAAAGAACTCAAAAAACTCTACACCAAGAATACAAATAACCCAATCAACAAGTGGGCTAAGGATATGAACAGAAACTTCACAGAAGATCTATAAGCAATTAACAAACATATGAAAAAATGTTCACCATCTTTAGTAATAAGAGAAATGCAAATCAAAACTACACTAAGATTCTATCTCACCCCAATTAGAATGGCGATTATCAAGAATACAACAACAATAGGTGTTGGCGAGGATGTGGGGAAAAAGGTACACTCATACTTTGCTGGTGGGGCTGCAAATTAGTGAAGCCACTCTGGAAAGCAGTGTGGAGATTCCTTAGAAAACTTGGAATGGACCCACCATTTGACCCAGCTATCCCACTCCTAGGCCTATACCCAAAGGATTTAAAATCAGCATACTACAGAGATATAGCCACATCAATGTTCATAGCTGCTCAATTCACAATAGCCATATTGTGGAACCAACCTAGATGTCCTTCAGTTGATGAATGGATAAAGAAACTGTGGTATATATATACAATGGAATATTACTCAGCTATAAAGAATGATAAAATTATGGCATTTGCAGGCAAATGTATGAAATTGGAGAATATCATGTTAAGTGAGATAAGCCAATCTCTAAAATCCAAAAGATGAATGATCTCGCTGATAAGCGGATGATGAAACATAAGGGGGGGGTGGGAGGGGGGCAAGAATGGAGGAAGGAGGGACTGTATGGAGGGAAAAGAGGGGTGAGAGGGGTGGGGGGAAGGAAAAAAATAACGGAATGAATCAAACCTTATTACCCTATGTGAATGTATGATTACGCAAATGGTATGTTGTTTGTTACTCCATGTACAAACAGAAACAACATGTATCCCATTTGTTTAAAATAAAAATAAATTTAAAAAAAAAAGAATGGTGTTGACCGTGGGCTTAGCATAAATAGCCTTTACAATATTGAGGTATGTTCCTACTATCCCTATTTTTTCTAGTGTTTTAAGCATGAAAGGGGTGTTGTATTTTGTTGAACACTTTTTCTGCATCAATTGAAATAACCATATGATTCTTATTCTTAAGTCTATTGATATGATGGATTATATTTATTGATTTATGGATGTTGAACCAACCTCGCATTCCTGGGATGAACCCCACTTGATCGTGGTGCACTAACTTCTTAATATGTTTTTGGATGCGGTTTGCCAGTATTTTGTTAAGGATTTTTGCATCTATATTCATCAAGGATATTGGGCTAAAATTTTCTTTCCTTGATGTGTCCTTGTCTGGTTTGGGTATGAGGGTGATATTAGCTTCATAGAATGAGTTTAGTGTAGGGTTCCCTCCTTTTCTATTTCCTGGAATACTTTGAGAAGTATTGGGATGAGTTCTTATTTGAAGGTCTTGTAGAACTCGGCTGAGAATCTGTCTGGTCCTGGGCTTTTCTTGGTAGGCTTTTGATGGCTTCTTCTATTTCATTGCTTTATATTGATCTGTTTAAATTGTGTATGCCCTCCTGGTTCTGTTCGGGCGGGTCATATGACTCTAGAAATATGTCGGCGTCTTCAGTATTTTCTATTTTGTTGGAATATAGATTTTCAGAGTAGCTTCTCATTATGTTCTGTATTTCAGTGGTGTCTGTCTGTGATATTTCCTTTTTCATCACAAATTTTAGTAATTTGAGTTTTCTCTCTCCTTCTCTTTGTTAGTGTGGCTAAGGATTTGTCTATTTTGTTTACTTTTTCAAAGAACCAACTTTTTGTTTTGTCAATTTTTTGAATTGTTTCTCTTGTTTCAATTTCATTGATTTCAGCTCTGATTTTAATTATTTCCTGTCTTTTGCTACTTTTGGTATTGTTCTGCTCTTTTTTTAGGGCTTTGAGCTGTAATGTTAGGTCATTTAGTTGTCGACTTTTTATTCTTTCCGTGAATGCACTCCATGCAATGTATTTTCCTCTCAGTACCGCTTTCATAGTGTCCCAGAGATTTTGATATGTTGTATCATTGTTCTCATTCTACCTCTAAGAATTTTTTTATCTCCTCCCTGATGTTTTTTTTTTTTGTTATCCATGCTTCATTCAGTAGCGTATTGTTTAGTCTCTAGGTGTTGGAGTAATTTCTCTTTTTTATTTTGTCATTGATTTCTAATTTCATTCCACTATGATCTGATAGAACACAAGGTAGTATCTCTATTTTTTTGCATTTACTAAGAACTGCTTTGTGGCATAACATATGCTCTATTTTCAAGAAGGTTCCATGTACTGCTGAGAAGAAAGTGAATTTGCTCATTGATGGATGGAATATTCTGTATATGTCTGTTAAGTCTAAGTTATTGATTGTGTTATTGAGTTCTATGGTTTCTTTGTTTAGTTTTTGGTTTGGAAGATCTTTCCCGTGGTGATGGCAGTGTGTTAAAGTCACCCAGAATTATTGTGTTGTGGTCTATTTGATTCCTAGAATTGAGAAGGATTTGTTTGGTATACATGGATGCACTGTTGTTTGGGGCATAAATATTTACAATTGTTATGTCTTTCTGATTTATGGTTCCCTTAAACAGGATGAAATGTCCTTCTTTATCCCTTCTGACTAACTTTGGTTTGAAGTCCACTTTACTGAAATACGGATAGAAACCCCCGCTTTT